>NW_026592510.1:26152154-26188002 GCF_907164565.1 Psammomys obesus
AAAAAAAAAAATGGTGGCTGAATAGACAGCCATGGGTGCTGTGAACCGAACTCTTTTATCTTTGGTTGTGAGCCTAGCCTTTAATGGCTAAGCCACCTCTCTAGCCCATACTTTTTTTTTTAAAGCTGGTTTTTTTTGTTTGTTTGTTTTCACTTTTCCCCCTTTGAGACAAGAGTTATACTAAGTAGATCACAGTGGGCTAGACTACCCAGACAGTCTAGGTAGATAGACCTACAACTAAAGCTCTTCCTGACTCAGCATCCTTAAGGGCCAGGATTACAGACACTCACTCTCATGCACAGCTGACACAGCTCTATTTTCCAAGTCTTACCAAAACGTTGGGAGCCTGAGAAGAAAGCCCTACTCAGGACAAAGGGACGTTCTATGCCACCAGAGCGCTGTATTAGCCCATCAGCAGTTGCCATGTGCTAGGTAGAAAAATAAGACAGAGTGTGAAGAGCAAACACCATCTGTCATCTGGTGAAAAATACCCAGTCCTCGTATTTAAGCACTGTTCTCTCTTTGTCCACCAACTTTCCTCTCTTGGTCCCTTACCACATATAAGCCATAGATGTTATGGATGTCCCGGTGCTCCCAGCCGTCATGATGCACAGCATCCTTCAGCATGGTGACCTCAGGACCATTGAACACAGATGGTTCATTCATGTCATTCCAGACATAAAGGTTAGGAGCTGAACCCTGAAAATATAGGCATGAAGTAAGTATGGAAAAGAGGAGAGAAAGAAGTCAAACACTGTCAGAAATTTTCTAGAAATCCACAACCATGTATTTTTTTAGAATCCTCCCAGATCTTCAAGTTCCCATGAAATGTTATATGCACAACAAAAGCAACAGTATTGAACAGAAAAGCTTATTTATGAAGGAATGGTAAAAAAGACAGAAGACATAGAGACAGTCTTTCTTACCTGATAATTGTCAAAGCTGAACATTCTAGCCCACCAGGCCCTCATCCTTGGATTAGTGAAGTCAGGGTAACTAGCTGAGCCTGAGAGAGAAAAACAGCAACTGTCAATCCCCAAAGAGGCAAAAGCAAAACATAAATGTTTTTATCTCCTTGGCCTACCACCTGCCTCCCATTCAATTCTGGGCCTGCCTACCTGGCCAGCACCAGCCCTCATAATCAGAGCCATCCCGAGTTTTAACATACAGCCCCAGGTTTCGCAGCTCCTCGTGAACTCGGTAGCCAGAGTCTACCTTGATGTGGGGGTCCACAATAGCCACCAGCTGGGGGCAAAGAACAAAAGTAGAAATGGTCAGAGCTATCATGCTTCAACCTTACTGCAAGAAGACCAAATGCAGCTGCAGGACCCCCTTACCTTCCGCCTCTTGGAAGCCAAGTGCTCAAGCATATTGAGGGGCTGAGGAAAGCGGGTGGGGTCCCAAGTGAAGTACCGCTTGCCATCAGCATGTTCAATGTCCAACCATATGACATCACAGGGCATGTTGTGATCATCAAAACCCTGATCCACTTCTAAAACATCGGCCTCATCCCGGTAGTTCCAGCGACTCTGGTGGTAGCCGAGGGAGAAGAGTGGGGGTAATGCCTGGGTCCCTGCAGGTTCATCAAAGGATAGGGTCACAGGGACTGAAGAAATGGCTCAGGGTTTAGGAGCACTTGCTCTTCCAGAGGACCCAAGTTTGGGTTCACAGCACCAACATCAAGCAGCTCACAACCACCTGTAACTTCAGCTCCAAGTGCCTTCTTCTGGCCTCTAAGGGGACTCACATATAAACATGGCATGCATGGATGAGCACACACAACAAAAGGGGAAGAAAAGCAATCACAATGGGGATCAGATTAAACCTGATTATCAAGTGGAGAGAGACTAAAAGGGAGGTACAGTAGGAAAACAAGTGGGCAGATAATTTGTGAAAATGCACAAACCTAACTTCTCAAGAATAGAAAAATGAGGCTGTTGGCTGGCAGAAGCGAGACCATCACCTACCTGTGAGACTAGCATACTGCCGGAAGACATCAAAAACTGAAGGGCCAAGCATCAGAAAAACATCAATAATGCCACTCTCTGACATCCAACGGATGTCTGTCTGTGGAGTTTCCCCAGATCCTTGCAGGTAATCCAGCATCTTCCCAAACAAGGTCTACGAAGGAGACAGTCAGTTTTCATGGCAACTTTTGACAAAAGCAACAACTTTCTTCTAATGCCTCACTATGGTTTAAGAGTAAACTGTCATTTTCTCAAGGACACATTCACGGATCACACATCAGAGTGCCCTGTCATTTACCACTCCTGAAGCCCTCTTGCCTTGCAAACCATTGATACTTGTCTTCTTCCCCAAGACTAGGGATCTCTTTCTCTCTCTCTCTCAAGAATTATTTATTATGTATACGAATGCTCTATTTGCATGAATGCCGGTATGACAGAAGAGGGCATGAGATCCCATGTTAGATGGTTGTGAGCCACCATGTAGTTGCTGGGAATTGAACTCCAGACCTTCGGAAGAGCAGCCAGTGCTCTTAACTGCTGACCCTTCTCTCCAAACCCAGAGATTGGGGACCTTTTTAATCTCTGTAAGCAACATAACACATGCACCCTGAGTCCTCCTACAGAATGGACTGATACCAAATGAATCTTCTCAGGCCAGAAAGGCAATTACTAAGGACTGTCTCCCAAATAGGTTATGCCATTAGTGTTTTTACACTCACATCCCAGCATCCCTGTCTTAAGACCAGGAAGAGTCTTACCACATCTTTCCCCCTGCCATGGTCTCACCTTCCCAGCAGTGTTGGAGGATATATCAACCCATGTCTCAGCAGCATTAAGCCAAAAGATTCCCAAGTCTCGATGAAAACTGTGTGCCAGGAGCACAGGCACAGACCCATACAGAGCCATAGGGTTGTTCAGTTCATACTGGAACACATCCAAGTTGTACAGGCGATATGGCTCACCACCCCTGGTGGCAGACAGACAGACTTAGGCTAATGATTGTCCAGGTTGTGGCATATGCAAACACTACTCTACAGACACAGTTGAGAAAAGAAAAGAATCCTTCCTTAAAAGAAGTTTAAAATCAAGAAAGGTAACCTGATAGGAAGGGAAGGAATCATGCTTGTCTAGACTGTGCATCTGTATGAGCTCTGACTGCCTCCTGTTCCAAGCCCATGCTAATGTCACTACTGAACTCACTCAGTGACCTTCAGTCTCAGGCTGTCTGCATGCTCAGGGATCCCATACACATGTTCCATTCCTGGCAGAGAGAAGTCCAAACCTATAGATGTAGGGCCTGAAAGAAAAACAAAGGATGATTTACAAAGCTTCTGCCTGGCAAGATGTCCCTGTGGTCCTGCCAAGGACTTTCCCAGGCCCTTACCATAAGGCTTGCTGTCAGAATGAGTTTTGAATGTCTCTTCCCAGGCTCCTGGCTCATCTTTCTCAGCCTTGTCCTGGGTCTCCTCCGGCTATAAGAAAAGTGAACGGATACCCAATCATGTACCAGTTGTCTTTCCCCACTCTCATGTTCTAAATCTCCTCCTTTAGGATGACACCAGGCTCAGTTTTCTTGTGGGCCTTTACACAGCAGCCTCCCTGTCAGCCCTATACCCGACCCCAGCCACCCATCACGTCAACTTGCCTTGTCACCATCCCCAGGTGTTGCCTCAGGCTGGGCTCCATTGCCTTCAGCTGGGTCTTTTGATTCTTGCCTGGAAGGTAGGAGAGCTGTCTGCTCCAATCCAGAGGGGGCAGGGACGAGGGGCTAATGGAAGGAGGGGCAGGGAATAGAGAGCCAAGGGTCCAAAGAAATGAAAGCACTAAAGGAAGGGACTAAATGTTAAAGCTTGGGAAGTGACCCCAATGAGCAAGGTTGGGGAAAGAACTGACAAGAGAAAAATGAGGAGTAAATGCCAGCAGGAAGTACTTTCTATACACAGGCCCCAATCAGCAGCCTCTGCTAGTATCTAGAAGAGACAGGCAGGGTGGTTCAGTGTCCTGGGTTCTAAATGCCAGTCCTGGCTCTGTTGCCTTCATAGAGAAAAATGAGATTTTTCCTGATCAGGCTTTACAAGAGCCTAGTTGGTCAGACCGGAAAAAGCCTCTCCAGATACACTCTGGGATTTCAAAAGGTTTTGCCAAAGAATGCTTTTCAAAGGCAGCTGGCAAACAGTTCTCTCCAGGATCTCATATGTATTCCAAGTGAGAGCCAGGAACCCCAGCAAAAACGAAGCATCCATCCACCCCTTAGCAAAGCAATAAGTTTCCTATATTCCTTAAGGGCTTCCAGCACCCATCTTCCTCCCAAAGGGCTCCCAGCCAGGGAATAGAGAACAAAGACCAAAATACCAAAAATGGGGAAAGACAAATGGTGAAGAGGAGGGAATAGAAAGGTCTGGGGCAACTTCCCCAGAGGGCAAGAGTGAGGGGTGGGTGAGGGAAGAGGAACAGATACAGTACCAGTGGCCGTGAATTTACCTAGAGAAAATGTTCTTGATCTTATCCCACATGCTACCGAGCGTGAGACTAACTTTATCCGAGAAACTGGGGCAGGAGGAGATGAGTAGGTAAGGGGGAAGGAGGCACAAAACCAACACAAAAACAGAAACATAAAAGTGAGTTTCAGTAGACAAACTTCCAGAGGTGGGGGAAAAAGAAACCAAAAATAAATGAATAAATAAATAGGAAGAAAATAAACTAGGGGAATGTGATGATGTGAGAAGGGGAAGGAAAGAGGAGATCGAGGCAGACCTCCCAGAGGAGATGCCCAGTGTACAGCTCAGGGACAAAAGTAACTGCCTCCTGATCTGTATAAGAAAGAGAAAATTGGAACCCAGATCTGGTTTTTACCCTCTCTGACACAGTGTCTCCTACCCTCCCCTATGTAGCTGCCCTATGTAGCCGCCCTGTGCCCCATCTCTTCCCCAAAACACAATACCAGACTCTGTAATATTTTTAGGCACAATAAATTCCCCAAAGTCCCCACCCTGTACTCACGGGACCTTGGGGGCCCTCTGGTGCTCAAAAGCCATAAGTCCTCGGGCATTGACACTGAGTAGGAGGCTGCGGTCCTCTAGCAGGTCAAGGCGGAATGGTCGTGCTGTCAAAATGATTTTGTAGGGTCCCTCAGCCACTGTTAGCTCCACACTGTTGTCATCATGGCCAGAGATAGAAAGCCTGGAAGAGAGACCAAAGGAAATGCATGACTAAGCAAAAGCCAAGAGACCTGCTACAGGTAATAGTTCAAGGAGAAACAAACCCATTAGAGCCTTTCTCTAAACATTTTTGGGGATTGCCAAGATGACCCTGCAGACAAAGATGCATGCTACCAAACCTGATCACCTGAGTTCAAGTTCCAAAGACCTACACTGTAGAAGGAGAGAACCAATTTCCTAAATTGTCCTCTGACCTCTACATGCAATAAAATTTCATTTTTTTGGTAAGTTTCTACTTATTTTGTGGGGCAGGTTAGCATGTGCCACAGTCAATATAGAGAGGTTAGAGTATGACTTTTGGGAGTGTGCTCTGTCCTTTTCTCATGTTTAACCCAGAGATTCAACTTAATTCCTTAGGCTTGGTCAGAGGTGTCTTTACCTACTAAGCCATCCTACTGGCCCCAAAATAAATAAATTTTGGGACTGGGTATGGTAGCACAGATCTGTAACACAGGACATGGAAGCCAGAGACAGGACTACCTCAATTCTGACCACATTTGTCTAAAGCATGCTTCCGCCACAGCACAGCAAGATCCTCTATAAAGAAAGTGTAAAGTAAAAGGTTAAAGAGATAAGTTAAATAAAATGCTTGCAAAAGGACCTGACTTTGATCCTCAGAACCTACATAAAAATGCTGAATATAGTGGGGCACACCTGTACTCTCACTGCCAGAAAGACAGAGACAGGTAATACTGCAAGTTAACTAGCCAGCCTAGGCTACTTACTAAATCCCAAACCAGTGAGAGACCTTATCACAAAAAAAAAAAAAAAAAAAACTTAAAAAGGTGAAAAAAATTTTAAAAGGGGGACACATCCTAAGGAAAACCAGCAAAGGTTGTCCTCTAGTCATCTCTCTCTCTCTCTCTCTCTCTCTCTCTCTCTCACACACACACACACACACACACACACACACACACACACAGCAACTGGGGCTGGAGGAAGGGCGCATCAATTAGCACATACTGCTTTTACAGAGGACTGAGGCTCAGTTCCCAGTGCCCACATCAGGCAGCTCACAAGCTCCTCTACCTCCAGCTCCAGGGACCCTCTAGCTTCTGAGGGCACCTGCACTTACATGCACACACCCATACAACAGTACCTCTCAACCTGTGGGTTGACATCTTTTGGGGGGACCAAACCACCCTTTTGAGGGAGTCAAACAACCCTTTTACAGAGGTCTCCTTAGACCATGAAAAACAGATATTTACATTACAATTTATAACAGAAGCAAAATTAGAGTTATGAAGATACAATAAAAATAATTTTATGATTGGAGGTCACCACAATATGAGGAACCATATAAAAATGTGGCAGCATTAGGAAGGTTGAGACCTAATTCCATACCCAGATACATATGAATATAAAAACAAGTATTTAGGGACCTGTTAGAAGAGGCACACTTGTGCTCAATAGGCCACTGGGGTCAGGGGACAGGATTTAAAATAGAAAAAAAAAATATCTTAGCCTGTGTTAATTGTAGAAAGAGGCTTCATCATGACATTTTTATACAAACATATGTATCTTTGTCAGGTGTAGTGGTGTGTATCTTTAATCCTAGCATTTGGGAGGTAGAGTCAGGCAGATCTCTTTGTCTGAAGCCAACCTGGTCTACACAGTGAGTTCTGAGACAACAAAAGCTACATAGTTAGACTCTAAATAAATAAAACCTTAGAAGAAAATAGAAATATTTTTCTAAGATGTATACAAAAATTTTCTTTTTCTTCTTGGTTGCTATTTATGTCTTTAATTTATAAAAAAGGGTTTATGCCATTTGTGGTGGCAAATTATGGTAGGATTTGCTGAAGGAGGCATAAGCAGGAAGATCACGAGTTCGAGGCCAGCCTGGGCTACACATTTTTTAAAAAGGGGGAGGGGATCACAAACAGGTATGGTGGCACATGCCTTTAATCCCAGCACTTGGGAGGCAGAGGCAGGAAGATTTCTTTGAGTTTGAGGACAGCCTGGCCTATAAATCCAGTCCAGGATAGCCAGAGCTACACAGAGAAACCCTGTCTCCAAATGCAAAAATAAATAAATAAATAAAATCTGGTTTCATTTTATAGCCTAGACTGGCCTCTAATATCTGGGTTAAAGAAATTCTCCTACCTCAGCCTCTGAAGTAACTAGGATTATAGATGCCAACCACCATCAAGGTCTGCAGGAGTTGTTTTTATACTGCTAGGGATTACAGCCAGGACCTCATGCAAACTACACAAGTGTTCCACCACTGAGCCACATCCCCAGCCCAAGAGACACTGTTCAAACAAAGCAGTATGTGCTCATATCACAAGATAGAAAACTGACTGACACATCAACCTGACAATATTAACTCTAAAAATTTGTGTTTATCAAAAGATACCTTTAGGATCATCAAGAACATTCAAGTCTGAAAAACTGCCTCCATCCAGAGGCTAGACACCATGCATCTGAATACTGTTATGGTGTCTTGACTCCAAAACAGAAAAAGTATTCTAGACAAAACCTAAGAAAATCTAAACAAATAGAGGCTGGGTTAATAGTGCAGTGATACCAATTCATTAGAGAAGACACAGGAATCACAGTAATATTAGCAAGCACACAAACTGCACCATCTACCACACCCAGCTTCAACTTTCCTATAAATCTAAAACCACTGAAAGTTAGAGGAGGTGTGTGTGGTCATGGAGATTGAAACTTGAGCTTTGCACGTGTTAAACAAGTGTTCTACTGCAGAGCTATGAGCTCCCCAGCCCTGCTATTGTGATTTCCTTTTTTTGGAATAACTTCAGCACAGGGCCTAGCAAAGTACTCTGTAACTGAGTTGCATCCTTAATTCCAAGCTGTCTTTTTTTTTTCCCCCTTCAATGACACCTTTAGTAAATTAAAAAGTTACAACCTGGGGGAAAATGTATGTGTAATATATCAGTGAAAGGAAGTAAAACAGAGGAAGGAAGATAAGCTGGAAAGGCTGGAGGATGAGGTGCTGGTCACTCAACTATTTCTCTTGTGCAAGAAAGTAAGTTACCACAAAGACTCATGAGGGAGGAGAAAGGGCAATCAGACAGATATCCTCAGAAAAAATTTACCGAGCTGTGGGGGGATCAGCCACTAAAACATCTGGCACTCGGTATCGAGGCCGCCGGGGCTCCAGCTCATCGATCCTGATCCGAGTCATGTTCTTCTGAAGGCCCTGGAGCTCCAGCACAAGCAACACCTGCAGAAACAGAAATCTGAATTTGGAGGAACAAACCAAACCACAAACCACACCACGCAAATCCCTCTGAATCCTTTCTCTCTGAGATGTCAATTCTCAGCCTTTTGACTACTGTTTTGATTTAAAACTAAACTACATATATATTTATATTTTAATTTACTCACTTTATGTACATGAATGTCTTATCTACAAGTATGTATGTGCACCGTGTGTGTGCCTGGAACTCACAGATGTCAGGTCATGGTCCTTGGAACTGTAGTCGTGGATGGATTACTTTGTGAACCACCATATCGGTTCTGGAAACCAAATCCTTCTTAATGGTCCTTCTTAATGAACACCAGGTGTTCGCATGCCTTTAATCTTAGCACTAGGGAGGCTGAAGCAGGCAGATCTCTGAGTTTGAAGCCAGCACCGTTTACAGAGTGAGTTCCAGGATAGCCAGGACTATACACAGAAAACTTGTCTGAGAGTAGAAGGGGGGAAACAGGGCTGGAGAGATGGCTCAAAGTTTAAGAGCACTAACTGCTCTTCCAGAACCCAGGTTCAAATCCCAGAACCCACATGGCAGCTGACAACTGTCTGCAACTCCAAGATCGGACACCCTCACACAAACATACATGCAGGCAAAACACCAATGCACATTAAAAATATAGGTAAATAAAATATTTTAAAAGATTAAAAATAAAAAACAACAGGTTCTCTAAATTACCCAGATTTCTCTCCAGTTCTCTTAATTTGTGTTAAGAAAAGATCTCACTATACAGCCCAAACTGTCCTGGAATTCATGACTCTGCATGTCTCTGCCTCTTGGGATTAAAGGTGTGCACCATGCCTGCTAGCTTTTGCTTTTTAACAGGAGCTCATGTAACTCATACTGGTTTTGAACTTACTATGTAACTGATTGGTGCTGGTCTTAGAACTCTTGACCTTCCTGCCCCTGTCTCCTAAGTGTTGAGATTACAAGCATGATCTACCACACCCAGCTTCAGTTTCTTAAACTTTAAGTTGCAACCCCTACCACACTGTATAACTGAATGTTGGGATCATGAAAAAAAAAAAAAAAAACTGACAAAGGTAAGTGGTTTCTCATATGAAATAAAAAAGTAATTCAGAATCAAACATGTGGAGCGGGATGCAGCTCAGTTCGTAGTGTATTTGCCTACGTCAAGATTAGCACAACAAAAAACCTGCTGCATTGCACACTCCTGTAACGCAGAAGATGAAAACACTAAGATCAGAAATTCAAGGTCTCTCTTAGCTACAAAGCTAGTATGAAGGTAGCCTGAATTACCTTGATAGTCTCAAAAATAAAACAAAAAATTAAACTCATAGTGAATGTAGGGTTTCCTATCTGTGCTCATGTTGTATCACCCAACTTCACTGAAGCCTTAGATCTCAACACACAATATGTACTCTGTACTTCACATACCACCATGGCACACCATGCCAATGAACATTCCTAAAACACGACATCAACTATGGTGTTTTTACTATACAAAGTTTTCTGCTATGACAAAAATATGACATGGTGGCAGTGCACAGCTTTAATCCTAGCACTTGGATTAAAGGCAGAAAAAGGCAGATCTCTGAGTTTAAGACCAGCCTAATCTACAGAGTTGAGTTCTAGGACAGCCAGGGCTACACAGACAAACTCTGTCCCCAAAAAACCTAAAAATAGACAGCTTACACTTTAAAACTTATCAGACATGGTGGCACAGCCCTTTAGTCCCAGCACTTGGGAAACAAAAGCAGCAAGAACTCTGTAAGTTCAAGGACAGTCCCAGAATATATACATAAATGACTGCTATATGGATTGCTGGCTTGAGTTTTGAGCTTCATAAAAATGCATTTGAATTCAAAAATAAGTTTTTGCTTGAGGTTAGGACAATTTCTGAAGTATGCTATTTTGTACTATGTAGTATTTATATGAGGCAGAATTCTCAACTTTGAAAAGCTCTGAATACTGTAGTACAGTGTATTTCACATAAGACTGAAGTCTTCATATAAAGAAAAGCACATCATCTCATTGAATACAACTTTCCTTTCATCATTAAGAGTGGCAAAAGCCTTCAATCCCAGCACTCAGGAGGCAGAGGCAGGAGGATCTCTGTGAGTTCAAGGCCAGCCTGGTCTACAAGTGAGTTCCAGGTCAGCTAGGGCTACATAGTAAGCCCATCTCTTAAAAAACAGAAACACAACAAACAAAAACAAAACACAGAGCCATTCAGTGGTGGCACATGCCTCTAAGCCCAGCACTTAGGAGGCAAAAGCAGGAAGACCTCTGAGCTTGAGGCCAGCCTAGTCTACATAATGAGTTCGAGGGCAGCCAGAGCCACACAGAGAAACACTGTGTCATAAAGAAAAAACAAAAACAAAACAAGATAGGGTAAAATTATAAGTGTATCAAAGAACTGTTATAAAGTAAATTTATAGTTTACTTAAGTGTTTAATTTGTACACATCAATCTCTCCCTCTCTCTGAGTCATAAAATTTTCTTTCAAAAAAAACTGTTTCATTGAAAACAAAAGAAGTTTATAAAGTTTAGAACCTAAGATTAGATTTATTCTAAAGTAGAGGTCTCAGGGGCCAGAAAGACAGTTCAAACTTTAAAGAACACTGTCTGCTCTTCCAAAGGACCTGGGTTTGATTCCCAGTACCCACATACTGGCTCAAAATGGTCTATAACTCTAGTCCCAGTAGATCCAACATACTCTTCTGGCCTCCATGGGCATTACACACACACATATACATGAAGGCAAACCATTCATACAGATAAAAAAGGAAGCCTCAAGATCAGCCTGACACAAGACATTGGTTACTAGTTTCTTTCCCAAGTTACCACCCATTTCCCTATCACTCTTTCTTGTCGTGCCTGACCTTGGTGACTTCATGCATCAGATGGACTGTAAGAGCATCATGACCAAGCTGCAGGGTGTCCAGCAAGGCACGGTAAGGAGAGAGGCCTGGCCGAATGCTTCGCTGCCGTCTGCCAAGTCCAACAGTTGGGAAGTAGGTTAGAGGGCATCTCAATATCCTTAGGTCCCTCTACTTACCTCTTTCTTATACCACCCACCTCCCACATACCCACTTTCTAATCACCTCTTCCAGAAACATACTTGCAAAAGGAACTCTCATCACAGGTCTTAAAGTTGCTTCTATCCACAGCAAGGGTAATCCCCAGACAGACCCCTAAGCACGCCAGCACCAAACTTAACCAAGACCTATGGAAAAAGCGAAGGAAAGAACATTAAAACTTTGGTCAGGAAGGGCCTCACCTTCTTGACATAACCCTAAAGACAGCTTATGAAAGGGAATCCCATTAAATAGGAAAAAAAAAAGCAAAGCATACCAACGATAAAGTCAGCCCTGAGTCTGGCATGGTGGTACACGCCTTTAATCCCCGCACTCAGAAGGCAGAGGCAAGGGATCTCTTTGAGTTTGATGCCAGCCTGGTCTACAAAGCTAGTTCTAAAACAGCCAGGACTACATAGTGAGGTCCTGTTCTCAAAGGAAACATTTTTAATGTAAGAGAAAAGTTAGTCCTGAAGGGATGGTTCATTCACAATGTTCCTTCAGAAGGTCGAGAAAGTGGACAAAGCATGTATGGCCTTCAGAGGCGGCTGCGTATTGACTGCAGTTACATCATCCTCTCACGAGGAAAGGAGCAGTAACAGTCAATCCCAGGAGAAAAGAGTGGTATCATTGTGCACTTCAGAACAACAATGCAAACTGTGCCTTCCAGGGATAAAACGTTAGATGGAACTAGTCTTCTGGTCACAACTCCTGAGGTCCCAGCTTCCCTTAACCACTAGGCATCCAGCTCCTTAGATGTATATAGTTCTGCAACTTCAAAACAAACTACCATCACTATCTGTGGCCTAAAAGAGGAATAGCTGAAAAACATGCGGAGCCCTAACAAACTCAAAGGGTCTAGCTAAATCATGTATCCCTAGGTTTCAAATTACTGCAATTTTAAAAGAACTGGCCTGAAATAGGGTCTGAGTAAGTTCCCTATGGCATGATAAATGCTTGTAGCACATCATGCAAGGGTAGGATTTGGAAATCACCTGAGCACAGGAGATGAATCTGAGCAACAGAGTAAGTATTTAAAAAAAACATAATGCATAAACAAATATTCCCTAACTCCAATGAGTAACCAGGACTCAAACTACTTTTTTTACATGCATTTACTTTCCCCCCTTTCTTTCACTGTTTTTCTTAGACAATGTTAGCTTAGGGATTTTTTTTTTCCAGACAAGAAAATTTAGGCTTCAAAGGGTCAATCATCTATGATCTTTGAACAACTACTGAGGGGTGAAAATGGCCTCGAGCTTAGTCCTACCTGACCGTATTTCTACAGAAAACACAGTACAGTACACTAATGATTAGCAAAATAGATCAGACCTGCTGCACTGAAAAGCCAAAACTTGTCACTCTGAAATATGCTATCAAATGAAAGACTGTAGACTAACAGCCTCATTTAAATAAATTTGTTTGAGGCTAGAGAGACAGCTTGGTGGCTAAAAGCACTGACTGCTCTTCTAAAGAACCTGGATTTGATTCCCTGCACGTCTGACAATTCACTACCTGTAATTTGCTTCAGGGGATCCAATACCCTCTTCTGGCATCAGGCACACACATGGGGCACAGAAATGCATATAAACAAAAAAATTTTTTGAGAAGAAAACTTGTTAGTTTGAAGGATATATTTACCTAATAAATGAATACTAAACAGGGACTCTCAGATTTTAGTGTCTATTAATACATAAAACCAGGCAAAGACAGAGGCAAGAGGATTTTTGAGTTTGAGACCAGCCTAATCTACAGAGCAAGTTCCATGACTACCAGGATTACACAGAGAGACCCTGAAACCCTGTCTCAAAAAAGGAAAGAAAGAGAGAGAGGAAGGAAGGAAGGAAGGAAGGAAGGAAGGAAGGAAGGAAGGAAGGAAGGGAGGAAGGAAGGAAAGAAGGAAGGAAGGAGAAAAAAGAGGAAAAAAGAGAGAAAAGAAAAGAAAAAAAAAGGAAAAGAAAAGAGAAAAGAAAGTACCAAGCAACTCTGCCAAGTTTGGTGGCACAGACCTATAATCCAAGTACTTGGGAGGTAGGAATAGAAGAAAGGAATTCAAAGTCACCCTCAGCTACACAGTATGTTTGAAGGCTAGCCTGGGCTATGTAAAACCCTGTCTTGAAAATAAGAAAAGAAACACTTGTTATGTGCATTAAAAAAAAAACACTGCCAAACCTTGGACCACAAGATTTATTGACTTTAATTTTTTTGGTGTTGAGGAATGAACTCAGGGTGTCACTCATGCTAGCAAAACATTTAGCTACATCTCTAGCTTCTAACATCAGCCTCAGAAAAAGTTCTTCCAGTGACTATGATGTAAGCAATACAGGAATGCATCAGAAGTGTTCCACAGGGAGAGGAGAGAGGATTAACAAGACCGCTTAGTAGAAAAGGGCACTTGTGGCCAAGTGTAACATCCTAACCTTGATTATCCAGGACCCACATGGTGGGAAGGAGAGAACCAACTCATTCCATAGATGTACAGAGGTAAATGCACTACACACAAGCGAAATAAATGTAAAAAAAAAAAAAAAAAAAAAAAAACAACTCATTTTTAAAAAAGGTGGGGGAGCCAGGCATAGTGGTGCACAGCTCTAATCCCAGCACTTGGGAGGCAGAGGCCAAGTCTGGGCAGGTTAGCGTAGACTGGCAAGAACCCCCGCCTTAAAAAATAAATGAATAAAAAGGGAGTGGGGCAGGGCGACACAGGAAACGTGGGTCTTAAGCAATGAAACCAAAAAGGGGCCTACTGGGGGCGGGAGAGATGGCTCAGTAGTTAAGAGCACTGTCTGCTCTTCCAAAGGACTGGGTTCAATTCCCAGCACCCACATGGCAGCTCACAGCTATCTGTAACCCCAATTCCAAGGGATCTGACACCTCTACACTAATACACATAAAATCAAAATGTTAAAAAAAAAAAAAAAGGGCCTATCATCTACAGTTATCCAACCTCCAGATCTACTTGGAAGTTAGAGAAAATTACCATAGAGTGAGGTGAATGTCTTGCAGTCACCAGGTCCTGTTTGATCCTCAGAAGCACCAAAAGAAATTTTTAAAGGGGATCAGTTACCAAAGGAAGTTCCCTAGAAGTAGAAAAGTCTGGAAGGCTGGCAGGCAGCCACAAGTAGTGAAAAAAACCTAGCCAGAAAACTGTGAAAACAGTAAGAACCAGTGCATTAGGCTGAGAAGTGTAAGTTCTGGTAAAACAAGCAGAAGAAATGCTATTAGAAAAACCTAACCATAAGGCATATATTCAACCCCGGTACCGAGGAGTGGTTGCTACAGGACCCTTGAGCACACCAGCCTCATGAAGTAGTGAGCAGTTTAGCTCACCATAAAATAAGTTTGGAAAGGTATCAGTAAGGATATGATTTCTAAAGGATATTTTCAGCTAAGACTTGTTGGCTCTAGGAATTCAGGGATGCCTTAAGCACCCCAAACAAAAGGTGTTCACATGTCAAGAATGAACTTTAAGTCACACCTGTTTATTGGAAAATAACTGAGTATATGATTCACCCTTTTTACACTGTTGCTGACAGTACACGTCTCTCCCAACCCTTTACATCCGTTATGTGTACTGCGCTTTGCGGCGCTGATGTGCTTCCAAGCTTTTTAGGTTCTAGAAAAACTCCAGAGCGCAGACCAAATTATTCGATACATGTTGTGTTTGAGCAACATTATCCATGCAGACTGAGAACTTACTGGATCCTGTCCCAGCCGTGCCCAACAAACGAACATTAATGAAACTGGTCGAGGCTGCTGGGAAGGGCAAGAATGCAATACAGGACAACCTGCCCATCGCAGTGCTCCCGGCCTGGAAGAGTAGTGTGGCAACAGGCTGCTTTATCACAGGCTGCGATGCATTTCGCCCCCCTACCTGCCCCGACGGCCCTGCGCACTGCAGGAAGGTGGCGAAAGTATTGACCACCACTAGCCGCCAAGGGAAAGGAGGCGTCTGGGAGAGGCCAAGGCGAAGGAGAGTACCCAACTTCAGCTTTCTAAGCCACCCGGCGAGATCCATGAGCCCCACAGACAAGGGCCGCAGCGACTCGCGAATCTGCCTGTGGGAGGCTGAAGCCGGAGGCCGCTACCATGGGGACAAAGAGCTCCTGCGAGACCAGGAGTGGCGGGGTGATGGAAAGGCATACAAAAAGAAGGAATATGGGATTTGGGGGATTTAGGGGCGTCTGGGCACGCCCCCGGGTTCCGGGCTCCTCACCGCCTCCTACGCGCCGCCACTGCCGCTATCGCCGCCATCTTGTACCGGGTTTGCTCCTTGACCCGAACCTACCCGCCCCTGCGCACGTTGAGCCACGTACCCTAGTGCCCGCCCTTTCCGGCCTTCTGATTGGCTTGTCCAGAGTGCGGCCGGACGTCTGTACCATTGGCCGAGCACATTCTAAATTATGAATGGGGCGTGGCTTAACATCCCCGCCTCTGCGTTTTCAGATTTTGGCAGCTTTCCGAGTCAGATAGAAACACTGGACTGTTTGTCTCAACTCGGGAAATTTTATTTAGAAAAAATGGTGAGGTTTGAAAAAAGTGACACCACTCATTACGTACGGATTTAGAAGCTTCCACCCTTCTGTAGCACCTTAGTCTCCTCTCTCACTGTTCAACCTCCCAAGACTTCTGGAGAGTAAAGGTCAAGTCCCCTGCCGAAGCAGAGTGGATGGTGAAGGTGCCTGAAAACGACCAGAGAAGAGCCCCAGGCGATCGATGTTGCGGTGGAGAACACTATGCAGTACAGCCAGATGGGGTCCTCCTTCACCTCCACCTTCCCTGGAAAAGTCCCGGATGAAGCGGCCACGCTCAGACTGGAAGATGAACTTCTGGGGCAAAGGCCCATGCTCCCGAAGAAAACCCCAGACACTAAGCAGCAATAGACGCACTTCAAAAGGTGCCAGTTGGCTAAATACCTCGTGCATATTACCCAGGGCTGGTGGCAAGAGGCTTCCCTCAGCCATGACTGCCACCAGAATGCAGGATGCCTCCAGGTGCCAGGGGGAGTGAGTTGTATCAGGATGTCGAGAAGCTTCCCAATGGCTCAAGAGGGCAGCCAGCAGCCCCCGCAGCAGCACGGAGCAGTAGCACAGGGCTGGGGGAGCAGCTGCTACCAGCTTCAAAAGCTCAAACAACAGGGGTTGTTCCCGGAAGCGTCGACCAATGCGGAGATCCCGCTCCACAGTGGCTCGCGCATGATCCTCTGGGGGCCAGGCCAGCTCAGCACCAGCTGCATCAGGGCACACGCTCTCCACTAAGGTCACTGCAACTGCTTTGGCTGCCTCTGGGCTCAGTGTGGGAGCCCCCCAGCAACCGTCACGCTCACTGCTCCCAGGTGGACTGCAGCAGTGCACTAGGAGGCTAAGGAGACTCTGGGTGTTATAGATTACTTCCTGATAGTTTCGAGATTGAACAAGTTTAGGTGGCTTTAAGCCACGGCCGATGACTCCAGCGTGGAAAACTGACCAGATCCCTCCAGGACCTGGCACAGCTGCAGTATGCCTCCGGTTAATGTCCAACAAAGAAGCAGATGCCAAAGGGGTTGAGACAACAGAGAGAGCCTCATTGTCCCCATCCATTTCCCCTCCAAACAGTTCTGTGTTGCCCCGATGTAAGGCTCCCTCAACTAGCAGCTGCAGAACAGCCTTGAGCCCAGCTGGAGATGTCTGAGAAAGGCGGCTAAGAAGCTGGGAAGCTGAGGCCACACCAGGAGGGCCATGCAGCCTTAGAGAAGCAAAGAAGCGGTGCACCCCAGCTCTCACTAGTCCCAAAAGTTGGGAAGGGGAAAGAGCTTCTGAAGGAAAGGGACATATTGCCAAGAGGGAGGCAGCAGCTTCCGCTACTTCCTCCTCTGGGTGTAGCAGGAGAGGAGCCAGATCAGACAGGTGGGCTGAGGCAGACTCCCCAAACCGGGCCCCTAAGGTTGAAGGGCCTTCACCACCCTGCTGTTCCCAACCCACTAACAAGGCCAAATTACGAAGAAACCGAGCTGTGAAGGGAGGCTGTAAAGTCCCTGCATGCACTCTAGCCAGGCAGCTTCGAAAGGCCAGGGGAAGAAGGCCGGAGAGACTAACCACTAGCCCTGCGTATAGCTGGGTTGCCAAACTCAACTCTTCAGGACTTCGGGCTCTGCTCAGTAGATGGCCCAAGGCCTCAGGTCCACAGCTAGGTCGAGTATAGACAGACAGTAGGCCCAGTAGCTGGTGCTGCCAGAGGAAACGCTTCCGTTCCAGCCGTAATGTTTCTCCACACAGCTCTCCAACATGGTTTCTTAATGCATCAAGAAAGGGCACTGGACGAGGAGGTGGGGGTGGGCCCAGCACCCCTTCTCCAGGAGACCCTCCCCGATGATGAACCAGTTTTTGTAGATGTAGCAAAAGCAGCTGGATCAGCCGGTCACAGGCCTCTCTTACAGTGTCTGGCACAGCCAGGCCCTGGGTAGTAATGACTGAAGCAGGCATAGCTGTGTCCACTAAGAACTGCAGCAGGCGGTAGGCACCAGTCCCAGAGGCCTGGCTCACCAGATGCACAGCCAGATTTAGCATGTTGTCCAGCTCCTCTCTGGGGAACCCTTGCAGGTGTTGTTGTAGCTGGCTTAGCACTGCTGGGGGCTTGAGGCAGTCCACAAGTTCTCCAGAGACTGTGCCTAGCAAAGCTGGTGACATGACTGCCAGCTGCAACAGGAAGGGAACTGTGGCCTGAAGAGAAGGCTCCCCATTTCTGTTCCCAGTACCCCCTGCTAAGCTATCATGGAACATACGCAACAGTTCCCGCCGAATGCTGTCTCCATGGCGGGAAGCCAGATGCCCTAGGATACCTACAACTGAGGCAATCTTGGGTACCCTTTTTTCCCCAGGGATGGCAGGAGATCCAGGGAAGGGGTCTGTAGAGGGGGTTTGAGAAGAGTTTCCACCACAAGCACCAGCTCCTCCTCCAGCCCCACTGTGGACACAGAAGTCCTTAAGGCCACAGGAGAGGACTCGAGAGATGATGGTGCCAGGAAAAGAGGAGCCAATATGGGCCACAACCCAGTCAAAGTGCGGGGAATGCTGGACAGAAGTGTCCAGCAAAGCATCCACACATGCATCTGGGCAGCTACCAATGAGAGCTGACAGGCACTGCACATAGATGTCCATTAATGTGCGGGTGGCCCTACAGCCCATCCACAGCTGCAGCAGTTCATTGAGAGAGCCAGTGGCATGGGGAACACGCTGATGCTGACCTGAATATGTGCTGCTCAGCTGTCCCATAAGGTCAATGGACCATGCGCTAATCACAGGTGCCCAGGCCTTTGGGTTGGCCCGGATAAACTCACACAGCACCTGCTGCACTTCATGCACCACATCCTCTAAGCCAGGTCCACCAGTAGGGACATGGGAGGGTGGAGGCGGACGGAGATGAGGTGGACCAGCCACAGGACTTTCCTCTAGAGCAGCTAGGTGGGCCCGGACACTTTCATCAAAAACACCTCTCAAGTGGTCCAGCACAGCAGCCCGAGCAGGTGGCAAAGAACGGAGCAGGAGAAGACCACATCGAGCATGTTCACGAGCTGAGAGCTGGTGACCCAGAATAGGGTCTACACCCGTCAGAAAAGCCTTGATTTCTTGGGACAGCTCCTGAGCACTATAAGGAAGCAAAAGAAGAGACTCAGAACACTGGGAGATGTTAGGCAAGCTATATTCTTTCCATGAGCTTTCTTTTTATGTATAATAGGGTAAAACATCCCGAATAAGAATTTATGAATGGGAGATGAGGGAGGCGACTACAATCAGAATGTAAAGTGAATAAATTAAGAGAGAATAGTACAGAAATAATAAATCCTTATTTTTCTGAAAAAAAAAATTTGAAAGTTCAGAAGCATACCTACTTCTGGTTCACCTTAGTCGTTCAGTAAATGCTGTTTCTCTTCAGCAACAACAATCACATCAACGTTATTTTAGCTTTCAAATATCCACTATCTTTTTTTCTTTTTCAGTACTAGATATCAAACACAGGGCTTTAGGCATGCTAGGCACTAAGCTACATTCCCAGCACCACTTTTAAGTACTTAAATAGTATTTTTTCAGTTCTGACAACAATATGATTAGACTATTATGATCCCATTTTACAGATAAAGAAATCAAAGTTAAGAAATCAGGTTGAGGGGGCTGGAGACATGGCTCAGGGGTTAAGAGCACTGCCTGCTCTTCCAGAAGTCCTGAGTTCAATTCCCAGCAACCACATTGTGGCTCACAGCCATCTATAATAAGGTCTAGTGTCTTCTTCTGACGTGCAGGTGTATATGCAGATAGAACATTGTATGCGTAATAAATAAATAAAATATAAAAAAAAAAAAAAATCAGGTTGAATGGTCCAAAAAGGCAGGAAACATTTCTACACCCTTAAAACACAGAATCCCATTCTATTGCAGCGCTGGTACAAGGTAAGTACTCAAAGAAAATTTGTTGAACTAAATATATTCTGAGATTCCATACCTGTTTTAATATCTTCCCAGCCCCCTCTACAGCACAAGCACCCTAGAATCTCTCAATAGACTGGAAATTGTAAGCCCTTAACTAATAAAGTTCTCCCTCCCAAAAGTGGTGCCTGCCTTTTCATATTGTACAAGTATTCAATTCGGCCAGGCCCAGGAATGGTGGTGCACACCTTTAATCCCAGCACTCAGGGAGGCAGAGGCAGGGGGGATTGCTGTGAATTCAGGCCAGCCAAGGCTACATAGAGAAACTCTGTCTCAAAAAACCAAAAAGAATTCCACCAGAATTGGTACAGGCTTTTAATTCCAACAAACAGATCTGAGTTCAAGGCCAACCTACTTTACATAATGAGTTCCAGGATAGCTATATCTCTCCATAGGGAGACCCTGTCTCAAAAAAATAAAAAAGAAAAGCCAGGCAGTGGTGGCATACACCTTTAATCCCAGCACTTGGGAGGCAGAGGTAGGCAGATCTCTGAGTTTGAGATCAGCCTGGTCTACAGACGGCCAAAAGTACACAGAGAAACCCTATCTCGGAAAAACAGATAGAGTCCTAGCCATGAACTAACTGAATTGACCACCTTCAATGTACCGAGAATCGAGGGGAAATCCCAGGGCACAGATGAATAAGCCTTTCAATTCTTCCCCTCCCCAAATACATAAGGTCTGCCTTAGAGGTTCAGAAGGCAATGTTGAGGAAGTAAAACCCCTTTCCTCTTACTGACTTTTCTGTCAAAGACAACAGCGTTCTCTGGGCTGATAAGGTTCTGTGCCATCCCTCTGGTTCAAAAACAAAAGGGCACCTCAAAACGAGGAAGGTGTGCAAAGGAAAGACTGGCACATATATTGAGACTTCGAGCCTTGGTTCCCAAGACACTCTCCATGTAGTGAGAGCCTCCTCAGAGTACTAGAGGCAGAGAGGCTGGGTTCTCAAGAGTCCTGATGTCCCCAACTGCTGGCAAAGCAAGGCCGGCGAAGGAGACATTGAGATCTCGAGAACCAAGGGCAGGGCAGGGCAGGCAGTGCAGCCCAGAGTTTTTAGTGAGGCGGTCCCTGAGTTCCGGGAGGACGCGACCAGAATCTCTGAGAACCCTGACGCGGGTTCTCAAGGTAGGATCCGGTTTTCTGTGGAGAAGGCTGGGCACCCGCGCGGAGCCGCGCGAAGAGGGGGGGTACGAGGGGCTCTGACTACCTGAGAGGCGCGGGACCGTGGGTGGCGGGGGCAGGCCCGGGTGGCCCAGGGGCCCCGGGAGGGTCGCACAACGCGGACATCCCGGAGCCCTACCCGGAGCCTGAGGCGGGAGCGGCGAAGCACAGGCGACGCATGCGCGCTGACTGGAAACGCGACAGAAACCAGCGACCCCGCCTCTCAGGAAAATCAGTCCGGCCAAGTACGAAGCCCTAGTACTTTGGTTCCGGGTCGCATCGGTCACAGCGATAACTTGCTTGCCATCCTCACAAATTTCTCCCCCACCTCAACCCCCAAGGGCCTTATCCACACATGAAAGCTACCTGGGATTTTCATTTACAATGCGATCTAATTATTTTTCCTAACAGTCTTAAACGTGTAACTCATGAGCTTTTAAGAAACAAGCATAGATCTGACCTTTCTGACTCACATCTTTAATCCCAGCACTGGAGGCCAACCTGATCTGCAAACCAAGATCCAGACCAGACAGGGTTACATGATGAAACTCTGACCTCCAGGGCAGAACAGACAGGGCTAAAGACTGTCCCAAAAAACAAAACTAACAAACAAACAATACACATTGATTCACCAAACTGGACTTAGGCGGGATCATTATTTTGCTTGTCAGTATGGGATAAACAGGCATTTCTCTGTCTTTGCCAGGATGTCATGATATATTTATACTCCAAGGGTATGGTTATATGGTTAATGAACTGACTATGAATGTAAGAAACATCTGGTAAATGTTATATATTTTTAAGATTTGTTTTTATTTATTTATAACTTTATTTTGGTCGCCCCCCTTCTTTCTTTCTTTCTTTCTTTCCTTTCTCTCTGAGGCAGGGTTTCTTTGTATAGCCCTAGTTGCCCTGAACTCACTCTGTAGACCAGGCTGGCCTTGAACTCAGAGATCTGCCTGGCTCTGCCTCCACTTCCCCAGTGCTGGAAGTAATGGACTACACCAGCAAGGCCCAGCTTATTTTTAATCATTTTAAAATTGCATATATATATATATATATATACATATATATATATATATATACATATATATATATATATATGCATGCCTGAGTGTGTATACATGCACATGAGTGCAGGTGCCCTCAGAGCTTAGAAGAGGGCATCAGACGCCTAGAGCTGGAGTTACTGGTGGTTGGGAGCTACATGACATTTATATAAAAGTTGTCTGGAGGTGGAGAGATGACTCAGTGGTTAAGAGCACTTGCTGCTCTTGCAGAAGACTGGGGTTAAATTCCCAGCATACACATGGCACCTGGTTCACAACTGTAATTCCAGTGTCAGAGGATCTGATGCCTGAATAGGTCTCTGTGGACATATGGTGCACATACATCCATGCAGGCCAAATATTTATACCCATAAAGTAAACATAGAAAGAAAAAAAATAAAAGTTTAAGGCCAGTAGTGCCACACCCCTTTAATCCCAGCACTAGGGAGATAGAGACAGAGGCAGACAGTTTCAGGCCAGCCTGGTCTACAGAGGAAATTCCACAACCAATGCTCAAAAGAAAAAAGAAAAAAAATTCTGTCGGGCTGGAGAGATAGATCAGTGATTAAGAACACTTGGTATTCTTTCAGGAAGCATAAGTTCCATTTCTAGGACCTACATGGCAGCTTACCACTATGTATAACTCCAGTTCCAGGGAATCCAACAGCCTTTTCTGGCCTTTGCAGACACCAAGTATGCACAATGCAGGCAAGTGTATACACACACTCATGTAAGCAAAAGACTCAAACATAAGGCTGTCATCAGGCACAGTGGTACATACCTGTAGTTGTAGTCAGGGCAGAGGCAGGTGGACCTCTGGGGTGGGGAGGGATAAAGTTGTCTATTACTGATATTTAGTTGAAAAGAAATGGAAAATTAAAGGAATGCTGCAGACCCATGTCTAATTTATTTTTAAATGTTTTGTTTTTACATTTACAGTGTGTATGGGGGTACATGCTTGCCACAAGTGTGGAGGCTAGAGGACAACTCTGGAGAGTCAGCTCTCCTTCCATGATTAGGGTCACAGGTTTGGAACTCAGCTTGTTGAGCTTGTGTCAAGCACCGTTACCCTCTACCATCAGCCTCCCTCTATTCATTTAGATGTTTGCAATGGTAAAAGCAAGTCTCACACTCATAATCCTAGCACTGTGGAGGCTGATGCAGAAGAATCAAATGTTCAAACCAAGTCTGGGCCACATAAGGAAGACCTTGTCTTCAAAAACACACTGAAGTCCTTAGAACTAACTGGATTCTCACAGCATAAGTGCTGGTAGGAAAGTGCAGGTGCTCAGGATGTAGATGGCACAATGGTTGCCTAGAATGCATGATGCCCTAGGTTTGAATCCCAGAAACACCTCCATCACCACCACCACCAAAAAAAAAAAAAGAAAAAAAAGAAAGTGTGTCCTTAATATAATCCTAGATCACACAAGCAGAGTGTCAGGACTGATATCAAGATCATTACCTCCCACCTGCCATTTTTATAACCTGTATTTTTCAGAAATGCAAAGGTGGGAGTGTTGCTGTCTAGAAAGATGGGGCCACTGAAGAAGCTACCTAGTTTCTTTTTGAGATATTATGAAGCCCTGGCTGTCCTGGAACTCAATGTGTAGACCAAGAAGGCCTTGAAGAGAGATCTGCCTGACTCTGCCTCCCAAGTACTGAGATTAAAGGCATGTGCCACCATGCCCTTCACTACACCTGGCTTCTTATTGCCTTTGCTCAAGCACACAATGTATCCTGCCTCTGAAATGTCCCTACGCACACTCAAAGGCCTTTTTATATGGTCCATCCCCATTCTTGCACTTAATCACACATATTAGTTAAAGCGCTAGAGCTTTATTACAAAAGGAGTTGACTGCTAGAGAGAGCCCTCTCCAGTCTTTCTCTGTGTCCTCCACATATACACCTCCAGGGGAGGTCAGAGGGCCATTATAGAAGAGGTGTCTGAGAGAATAAAATATGGTAATATTTTTTCCAAAGTCCTCCAAATGCTCCTGGCTGCTGTTGAGAATCTTCTGGTAGGAGAGGTAGGAACTTTAACTCTCATCTCCAAGGTCCTCCATATCTACATCCTGGGGCGTTTTCATCTTCTTCTGTCGTCGTTTGTGCTGTGGCTCACTAGTCCTGGGTGACTTGGAGGGGGCTTCCACTGAACAAAGAGAAAGAAAAAAAGGAAGCATTAAAGAACCCAGGCAAAATCCAGACTTCCTTTCGTGGAACCTCTGTGCCCCAGACTTTACCTTCCATGGCTGCTTTTTCTTTCTGGGCAAGGCGGATCTGCTGCAGGAGTTTCCTGCGCTTCTTCCCAGATAGTGTGATGTTGGCACGTGCACTGGACCTGAGGGACAGGTAGGGACAATAATATCCAGGTTAATCTGTATAAATCTAAGCCAAAAAAGTGATCCCAGCTAAGTAAAAGGTGTTTGTCTTTTGGGGTTTGTGTGTTTGAGAAAAGGCCTCACTCTGTACTTAGCCCAGGCTGGCTCACAGGCAACCTGTCTGTCTCAGCTTCCTGGGCAATGGGATTAAAGGCAGAAAGCATCATGCCCAGTTTTATAGTCTCTGGATTCAAATTACAGAATGGGCTCTAATACCCTCAATGAACTCTTGACACTTAAGACTTTTTAAAAGTTCACTTGAGGTTTGGAGAGCTGGCTCAGAGGTTAAGAACACTCACTGTTCTTTCAAAGGTCCTGAGTTTAATTCCCAGCAACCACATGGTGGCTCATAAGCATCTATAGTAAGATCTGGTGTACAGGCAGAATGTTGTATAAATAATAAATAAAACTTAAAAAAAAAAGTTCAGTTGATTTCAAGATGTACCTCAATAGTATTAAGCCAAGAACGTAGTTGGATGCACTTACATGTGCACTTTTACTTCAAAAACCTAAGCTAATGAAGATAACCATTTGTAGGGTAGAAGGGTTGACAACCTTCCTTGGTTTCTTAGTGGAATCCACACCTGAAAAGCCCCGAGAGCGACGCTATTGTGAGAAGTTGACACTTTGGGAACACAACTGTCAACTAGTTTCTACATAAACGTGGGAAAAGAGAGAAAAGCGGAGAAATTTGGGCGGCTCTGAGGCTTGGCAGGAGGGAGTAGGAATGACCAATCGGAGGGAGCTAGTACTCACGCCCGCTTCTTGAGGTGGTGCCTCGTAGTCAGCCCTGCATCTATCACGGCCCCGACCACCTGGCGCTTTCGTCGCCGATCCCTGCTCAGCACCCTCCGGCGCTTGAATAACTTCTTCTTCAGCTCCTGCAAGGGAAAAAGACGCGCATCAGAGTAAGGTTGTGCACGCCCACACGGATCCTCCACATCCGAGGATCCCAGTCCCCCACTGATCCTGTCTCGGGAGAGGGCAACGCCGGGAAGCCTGGGGAAACAAAGGCACAGATGCCGCAGTCACCGTGCGGGGTCGATTGATCTTTCCTCCCGGAGGTCCCATAGCCGCTCTAGAAGACTCGCTCCCGGTACCGCACTTCCGCTCCACTCGCAGGTTCCGCCATGCGCAAAAGGCCCCACCCGCTGGCGGCCACAGACCAATCGCGTGCCGGAGGCGGGTTCTAGGCCTATATAAAGGAGTTCCGCGCTCTTACGGGTCTTTCGAAAGGTGGCTTTCGGGTAAGTTGTGGGGCCTATGTGCGTGTGCGCTTGGGGCTGGTGTGGTCTAGGCCTGACCGTGTAGACCCTCCATTTCTTGGCGGGGACCGGGCGTGCGGTCCCGCTCCCCGTTATGTGCGGAGGTAGAAAGAAAGGGTTCCGGCCCTCTCGGCGTCATGTCTTCGGTGCCTGCGGCGTCTTGTTCGCAGGTTCTATCCTCAATCGCCGGGACACCGTTCTGGGTGGAGAAATGCAGCCAAGTGCGGCAGTCCCCGTTACAAAAGACTCAAACGCTTTTTTATTTTCATTTCAGGTCTGTGGATGACGGCCCCGAATAGTAGTTACGTTGCCTTTGCTATTTCTTGTTGAACCAATAAAGTCTGAACCGTAAAAGCCTTGGGTACGCTTCCTTTTTCCGCGACTCGAAATTGGCAGATCTTTAGGACTTTATAGTCACTAAGGATTTCTAGTCGGTCTTGTGGGTGCTTTTGATGGTTAGCCAACATGGAATGCACCAAAATGTCGACCCGGGGTTGGGGAGCACAAACGGATGCCCAGAATCTGAGAGCCCTAGCATCTGTTAGAATCCTAGAATACTGTTGCGAAGGGTGGTTTGCCTAAGGATCCCAGGACCGCTGATGACCCTGATGTTCAACTGTTCTGCTTGGAATAAAAAATCTAAAGTATGCACTGTGAGTAGTCAGGCCTTGACAGGCTTTCTCTGTAGCCTTGTGAACTAAGCTGCTCTCCACCTCCCCAGTGCAGGGCACTACCACACCCAGTGGGGTCCAGCTCTTTAAGGGCATTGTCAACTGCTTATTATCTAAAAGATTTAAATAACGGTGGAGCTTTGCCATAGTGGTGTGATTACTTAGTTGAGAATGGAGAGGTGTGCAAATTTGTGCATGCACAAGGGTGTGTTGGGGTGAGAGACAGACATTAGGGCTCAGTCCAACTGTAGCACTGAATTGTGTGGCCTAGAAAGTGGGCAAAGGGATTTTGAAAACAGTAACGAAGGTGAAAAGGAGAAAAATACTTACCACCAAAGGTGCTGGGGGGTGGGAAATGGGAATATTCCACAGTTCCGATTCTGTAGATGCAGGACCCTGTTGGGTCCCAAAGAGGACAGGGGTTGAGAGTTTCCTGACCCTCTGTGGCCTCAGGAATCCAGGGGGCGTCCTCCTCATCCTGTTCGTGCCCCCAGCCAAGTCCAGGATTAAAAGTCCTTAGAGGAGATGTGTCCTGTGGGATCCAGGCCCAACCTGGGAAAGGGTTACCCCATGAATGTCAAATATACTTGATAAAAACTGTATTTAAGCTTTAATGTGTATATAATACAACATATAATTGCTATATGCGTGCCTGCAGCATGGAGAGATCAGAAGAAATCTGATTGCTACGAGAGGAGTTATAGATTATAAACTGCCACATCATTGCTGGGAACCAACCAGGTCCTCTGAAAAAGTAGCAAGTAATAGAACTGCTGAGCCTCATTATTTTTCTGTGCCTTTTTTGTTGTTAGAGACGGTTTCTTGGTGTAGCCTTGACTGTCCTGTAATCAAGGCTGGCCTTGAACTCAGATCCTCCAGCTTCTGCTTCTACCACCCAGCTACAAATACATTTTAAAAAAGAAAAAAAATTTTAAGGTATGCAGGTAAGGGCAGTGGTTGGCCACCTGAGTTTAGTCCCCAGAACCCACAAGGTGGAAGGAGAGAACAGGCTCCCACAAGTTGTCCACTGACCTACAGTGTGGTACAGGAGCACCCATATTCACAAGCAAATAAAAAACACTATTTTCAGGTTCTTGAGATATGTCCTTGCTATGTAGGCCAGGCTGCCCTGGGACTCAGAGAAATCTGCCTGCCTCTGTCTCTCTAGTCCCTGGATTAAAAGTGTGTGCTACCACAAACTATGCTTTAAAAAAAAATAAAGATGGTTTCTCTGTGTAGTCCTGGTTGTCCTGAAACTTACTCTATAGACCAGGTTGGCCTCCAACTCAGAGACTGCTTCATTGGTGCTGAGATTAAAGTGCAACACCAAAACCTGGCTCTCTAAACCACACAAAGTGCAGAGCCTGGAACTAAGGCTTGTAATAACCTCAGATACTCAAAAGGCTGAAGCAAAGGGATTATCATGAGTTCAAGGCCAGCCTGGGTGACACAGTGAGCTGCTGGTCAGGGTGAGCCTGTCTCAAACAAATTTAAAAGAATTGGGGATATGGTGCAGCAGTCCAGTCCTCTTCTAGGTTCGCTCTTCAGCGCCTAAATAAAGGAACAAGCACACAAAAAAGCTAGCCACCAGCTTGTAATCCCACAGTTTGGCTGAAGCAGAAAGATCTTCAGTTCAAGGCCAGTTTGGACTGTGTAGAAACACTTCTTTGAAAAAAAAAAAACAACCTAAGCTGTCTAATACTCATCTATGGTATCAATTGCCTAGACTTCTCTTACTGTGTATGTGTGTGTATGTGTATGTATGTCTGTGTACTGGGATTGGAACTCAGGTTTTTGTGCATGATATTATGTTCTTTAGCTCTAAGCCACACCATACCTGTTACATTCCCAGACACCTACTGTGGCTCTAAAATAATTAGATGGCAATGAATGAATAAGCCACCACCCTCACCTGGCTCTTCACTTTGATCCTGGAAGAAGGCTTCTGCTTCCTCTTCTTCACCATCAGTGAGCAGCAGCAACTCGTCATGTGGCCACTGGTGGTCCTCCTGGTCCTCCTCATCCCCCTCTGAGGCCTCTACCACAATAGAGGGCAGGCGGGGCTTTTGAGACACCTGCATAAGTACAGCAGGGATGTTGGGCCCAATTCTAGGATGAACCAGCCCCAGGACAGAGGGAATAGTAGTACTCACCTGAGCATCCTCATGACCTTCAAGTCTGCCAATCTCTTCTCTGTTTTTTGAGAGAGGATTGGCTAACCGGGGATTTTCTGAAAGCCATGAAGAATCTGGGCTATCTCCAGACCAAGGTTCATCCTTGCTATTCCCTGGCACAAAGGCCATGATAGTGACTCTTAAGAGTGCAAAATGGTTGGGTTCCAGGTCAAGTAACCCTGCCCAGTGCCCACACAGACTGTACTTTAATCTTATTTGGAGAGGGCCCCTTAATCACTGCTGAGGAAAGGAAGATGACATGCTGAGAGATTATGGGCCTTCCCTGGGAGGGGAGAAGCCAAAGAGGAGAGACAGGAGCTTTATTCTGTTTACCCTGAGACACTGGATGGCAATCAAGGTAGGAGACAAGGGCACGTGGATTAAAGCCCTATAAATAAAGAGCTGTGATGATGGATTTTCTAACTCCTTGTTTACTGGTTTTCTCAAGTGTTTTTTTGTTTGTTTTTGTTTTTAAAATATATGTAACTTTCACTGGCTTTTTCCCTGCATGTATGTCTCTGTGAGGATGTCAGAAGTGCTGGAACTAGAGTTACAGAGCTGCCATGTGGGTGCTAGGAATTGAACCCAGGTCTTCTGGAAAAGCAGCCAGTGCTCTCAAACACTGACCATTCCCTGGCTTGTTTATTTGTGTGCTATTTAATAAATACTTATGTGGCTTAGAAACTCATATATATATATATATATATATATATATATATATATATATATATATATAAATTTATGTATTTCATGGGTACGGGTATTTTGCCCCCATGTACGTCTTCTGCCAGGGAGGCCAGAAGAGGACATCATATCTCTTAGGACAGGAGTCACAGATGGTTGTGAGGCACTATGTGGGTGCTGAAATGCAAACCAGGTCCTCTTGATAAGCAGCCAGTGCATTTTTAATTTTTTTTTGAACCAGGGTTTCTCTGTGTAGCCTTAACTGTTCTTGACTCTCTTTGTAGACTAGACTGGCCTCAAACTCATAGAGATCTGCCTGCCTCTGCCTCCGAGTGCTGGAAATTACAGCCGTGTGCCAATGTGCCAGGCTGTGCAGCCAGTGAGCTTAACCAATCTCTTGTAGCATGCAAAGAATTCTTTGTTTGTTTGGTGCTTTTCTTTTCTCTTTTTCCTATCTTTCTTTCCTTCCTTCCTCCTTCCTTTCTTCCTTCCTTCCTTCCTTCTTTCTTTATGTTAGTTTTAAAGACAGGGTTTCATTAGGTACCACTGGCTGTCCTGTAACTCACTCTGTACTCTGGCTTGACCTCAGAGATTTCCCTGCCTCTGCTTCCCAAGTGCTGGGATTAAAGGTGTGTACCACTACCACCATGCATATCAGCTGGACTCTTTAAAATATTCTGTATATCAACAAGGTGTTGGTGCACCTTCAATCACAGCACTAGGGAGGCAGAGTTTGAGTTTGAGGCCAGCCTGGTTTATAGAGTGAGTTGCCGAACAACTAGGACTACAAAACAAACTACATATATACTCAACCATCATTAAACTACAAGACATTTATTGTTATAAATGACATTTTTAGACCCATGAGATGGGTCAGCAGGTAGATGAAATTTCATGGAAGCAAAGCCTGAAGACTGGACTTTCATCTCTATAACTTACATAATATAAGGAGATGTTTTATTTTTCTTAAAAAGAATTTTTTTTTTTTTGAGACAGGGTTTCTCCATAAAACTCTGGCTGTCGTGGAAATCTCTCTGTAGACCAGGCTGGCCTCCTTCCTTCTCCTAAGTATAATTTGGCAGTATTTAAATAATATTCTTTATAATATATTATTTATAGTATTTAATATTATTTCCCATAATATTATGGTATACCACAGCTTTTGTAATTTAAAAACAAAACAAGATCCACCAATGCAAAGTATACTATCAGAAGGAAAAGCAACACTTAAAAAAAGAAACAAACCAGCTGAAGAGATGGCTCAGCGGGTAAGTGCACTGTCTGCTTTTTCAGAGGTCCTGAGTTCAATTCCCAGCAACCACATGGTGGCTCACAACCATCTATATCCTCTACCGTCCTCTTCACACGAAAATAGAGCATTCATATATATAAAATAAATAAACAAAATCTCAAAAACAAACAAAGCCAACCATGATAGCACATGCCTTTAGTCCCAGCTCTCAGGAGGCAGAGGCAGAAATAGCTCTGAGTTCAAGGCCAACCTGGTCTACATAGCAAGTTCCCAGCCAGCCAGTTACATAGTAAAACCCAGGGTTACATGGTGAGACTCTACATTTAAAAAAATTAGAAAGCCAATTAGACTGGAGCTGTCCTTCAGTGTCCTTCAGTCCTAGAGTGACAAAAGTTCTGACATCCATCTGTGGGATTGAAGGGGAAAAATATAATTTTGTGGGAAAGGTAGTACAGGCCTGTAACCACAGGTAGTATAGAGATGAAGGGGGCAAATCAGGGATCAAGGATTGCTTAGATTACAGAGCATGCTCAAAAAACAGTGCAGACAATTAAGACCCTGGATGATGATGATGATGATGATGCCAGGAATGCTAGCACATGCCTTTAACTCCAGCACTCAAGAAGCACAGGTAGGCAGAACTCTGGGACTTCAAGGCTAGGCTGGTCTACACAGAAAGATCCAGGCCAGTCAGCACTACAAAGTGAAACTCTACAAGCCCTTTCTCAAACAAACAAACAAAAAACAAAACTAAAACTAACCGAAGAAAAACAAAACAAACAGAGGAACCAGCCAGTGGGTTGTGGTGGCCCACCCCTTTAATCCCAGCACTCAGGAGGCAGAGGCAGGCAGATCTCTGTGAGTTCTAGGCCAACTCTGTCTAAAATCTAGTCTACAAAGAGTCCCAGTGGTAGTGTAGTCCGCCAAGGAGGCGGTTCATGAAGTGCTGGTAATGGTTGTGGTGCCAGGCACGGGTGCTGGCATGGGCTCCAAGCCAAGATTATGCAGAGTAACCCTGACTTAAAAAACCGAAAACAAACAAACAAGCCCTAACAGAGGAACCAAGACCAGGCTGGCCTTCAGGTCAGATATCTGCCTGGCTGTGCTTCCCAAGTGCTAGGATTAAAGGTACCTCCCACCTCCCAGAAAAAAGCAAAACAAAACTGGCAATTCTAACGTACATAGCAACCATGTAGTTTTTCATGGCAATGGTCCTTGGCAGTTTTTTTTTTTTGTTTAATGTACATTGATGTTTTACTTGCACATTGTTTGAGGGTGTTGGATCCCCTGAAACTTGAGTTGCAGACAGTTGTGAGCTGCCTTGTGAGTGCTGGGAATTGAACCAGGGTTCTTTGGAGTGCAGCCTATGCTCTTAACGTCTGAGCCATCTCTCCAGCCCCAGTAATTTTTTTTGTTTTCAAGACATGGTTTCCAGTCTTCCTGTTATGGACTCGCTGGCCTCGAACTCCCATAGATCCGCCTGCTTCTGCCTCCCCGAGTGCTGGGATTACAGGCGTGCGCCACCGCGCTCGGCTCCAACCAATTTGTTGTTGTTGTTTGTTTTAAGTTTCATTATTTTCTGTGTACGAGTGTTTTACCAGCATGCCCGTCAGGAGCCTAAAATGTTTCAGGGACTAACCCTCTCTAGCCAGGTTGTTTCTCTATGGTTTCAGGCCCGGCCCCTTCCGCCCGCAGAGGGAACGGTGAGAGATCCTGGTTTCCTTCTAGGCTGCAGGAGGACGCGGGCGGCGCCTCGTTGGTAGTGTCGTCCGCCATGGGGACGGTTCGTAAAGCGCTGTTAACGGTTGCGGTGCTAGGCGCTGGTGCTGGCATAGGCTCCATTCTGTTTGCTCTTGTGGCTCCAGGAGAAGTAAAGAAGCAGTCGATGCTGCAGGTAGAAACACCGGGCTCCTCGAGGTGGGTGTGCGTGGGGAGAGATCCTGTCTGTCTTCAGACCCAGGCAGCAAACATCCCTTTTGCCCGTAGGAGTTCCCGGAACGGGACCCGCAGCGCAGGGACGAAGCGTTCAGGACCAAGGAACTAGTGATGGCTACCCTGAAGGATGCCGCAGCCACGAACGAGAACATGACCTGGAGGAAGAACTGGATGGTTAGCGGCGGCGGCAGGTCAGCGTGACACCAGAGCTTGCCAGTGGGTGCGGGGACCTTTGCGGTGCTTTTCTTCGTGCGCCGGGCGTGAAGTCCGGATTCAGGAGACACACTATGACTCTACCAGGCATAGGGAGCTGCGGACTCGAGAGTCGGATGTGTGGAACCAAAGGAACTAATGAATCCAGTTTATCGGTTAAGTGGATTCCGAAGCTGGACATCTAGAGAGCCGTGAGGGTCGGCGCGGTGGGCGTGCAAGACCGAAGCAGCTGCAAGCCACTCCTAGAGAGTTCTAAGTCCAATAGGTTTTCTGACTATTCAAAACAGGTCACGTGAACTAAGCTTGCTTCTGCAACGGCGGTAAAAGACTTTTCTAAAGTCTGTTTTTGTGTGTCCCTGGGTGTGTTGTGTGAATGAAAAGTGCGGGCGCGCCTTGTGTGTGGAAGTCACCGAACAGCTTGAGAACTGTCCTTTAAGCAAAGTTGCAGAGGGGTCCCTTGACTGTTTCAGTGCCTCCTCTAGTTACTATTTAACTTTAGTTAAAGGCTCTTAAGAGAAGCTGGCTGACTAGTACTGGGATTGCTTTGTCAGTCCAGACCATTATTATTATTATTATTATTTTTCATGGAAAATGTTAGCATTTAATTAACTTCCTGGCTGGTTTAATTCAATAGGACACAGGCACCTCCAACACCTTTAATTTTCTCTTCAGCTCTTCTGCTGAAGAATTTGGCCTTCACCATGACAGGCTGCTCTTAGGGAGCTTGCCCTTCTCGAGAACTTTGTAGTAGCCCGATTGCAGCAAAGCAACAATGATGGGAGCAGCCCCAGTCTTGTTTTGACCCGTGAATCCAACCATTCTCAAGCATAGCATGCCACACACCTGTAATCCCAGTACTCGTGGTGAGGTGAGCGATAGCAATTTCCGCCTGGGGGTGGCAGCACACTCCTTTAATCACAACACCTGGAGGCAGACCGAGGCAGGTGAGCTCAAGGTCAGCCTGGTCTATAAAGGGAGTTCAAGGACAGCCAAGGCTACACAGTGAAACCCTACCTTGGAGGGGGGCGGTCATGACTTTCTTGAGACAGCTGCTGAAAAATGAAAAAAATAAAAATAAAAAAAAAAATGGAGCAGTGCAGGGTGATTTCTGCCTGAGTCTCAGCATTTGGGAGTCAGAGTCAGAATTTTAACATGTTCAAAGCCAGCCATGACTATACAATGTGTTTTAGGCTGTCCTGGAGTAGAGTTGAGATCCTGCCACAAAATTCCCACCATCCCCTCAAAGCTCAGGCTCTCACTACATATAGGCTGTTGAAGTGGCTGTGGGTAAGGAAACTTTGAGCTAAGCCTGAGGACCTAAATCCAATCCCTGGAACCTACATGGTGAAAGGAGAGAACTGACTTCTGTTTCTTCTGACCTCCACAGGCATACATAGTGGGTCCTCGCCCCGAGGTTTTCACTGTAATATTATGCTCTCAGTCCCTGAATCCATTTATATTCTTGGAAATGTCACCGAGAGCATGAATAATGGACACAGGCATGGTGGCATACAAAACTCAAGCAAACAAAGAAAGCCATTGAGTTGGAACTGCATAGAGGTCAAGCAGGCCACAAATCCTTTTTTTTGTTGTTGTTGTTTTGTTTCTGTTTCTTTTGCTAAGGATTAAGCCCCAGCACCTTGGCATGTTAATAAATGTTACCTATGGCTGAGCTCCACCTCTAGCTCACATACATATATGTGTGTGTGTGCAAGTTTAAAACACATACTTTTCACTGGGGAAGGTTCTTTTTTTGTGTGTCTGGGTAGCCCAGGCCAGCTTTAAACTTGAGGTGTCATCCCATTTCAGCTTCTCAAATGCTAGGATGGGCTTGTGCTTCATTTGTCTATTTTGTAGTCTACTTGTAATTTCCTACAATTGCAGCAGAAAAAAATGTTCGAGACAGAACTCACCTGGTTGGATGTTCAACTAATACCCAAAATTGAAAATCTGATTGCCCAGAACAAAGAAACTGTATGCTTAGCCTGACTGTCTTGGTACACGCCTTTAAATCCTAGCACTTGGGAGGCAGAGGCTGGTGGATCTCTGTGAGTTCAAGGCCAGCCTGGTCACAAATCCAGAATAGTTTATAATCCCAGCATTAGGGAAAAAGCAACAGGCCACCAGTAGGGCCCACCAAGGTGGCAAACACCTTTAATCTTAGCATTTGGGAGGCAGAGGCCTAGTCTCCATAGCAAGTTCCAGGATAGCCAGGGTTATATAGTGAGACCCTGTCTTGAAAAAAAAGAAAGAAGAAAAGAAAAGAAAGGGGCTAGAGAGATGGCTCAGGGGTTAAGAGCACTGGCTTCCAGAGGTCCTGAGTTCAATTCCCAGCAACTACATGGTAACTCATAACCATTTATAATGAGAATGGATGCTGTCTTCTGGTATGCAGGTATACATGCAGACAGAACATTGTATACATAATAAATAGATCTTAAAAAAAAGAAAAGAAAAGAAAAATAAGTTCAAGATGGTATTTGGCTGCATAGCAGGTCCAAAGTCAGTTTGGGATACGAGTCTGTCTCATAAAACTTAAAGTTGGGGATACAAAGTAAATAAAGTATAATTAAAAATTTTAAAAAATGGGAAAAAAAAAAACCTTAAAAGTTATTGCAGACATAGAGGCACGTGCCTTTAAATCTCAGCACTCAGAAGGCAGAGGCAGGCAAATCTCTGAGTTTGATGCCAGCTGGTCTATAAAGTGAGTCCAGGACAGCCAGAACTACACAGAGAAACCCTGTCTCGAAAAGCACACACACACAAAACAAAACTCTAAATTCAGCTACTAAGGAAACAACTGTAAGAATGTGTGTTTATGGCCACATACAGTCTTTATTGGCTGGGAGTGTGTGCATGGAGAAAATCCCAAGGAGAGGATAGTGAATGGGGCAGGAGGGTAGGGATTGGTCCCTGACAAAAGTAAAATAAAGGAGGATGAAGTGGGCCACCTTGGTGGAGTTATTAAGGCAGAGCATGCCACAGTGCTCAATATGTAACACAGGCAGGGCAGCCTGAGCAGCAGGAGCTTTTGCTTCCGAAAATCCCAGGTTCATTAGGGTTCCTGGTAAGGGATACTTCTTTTTCTTTCTTTCTTTTCTTTCTTTCTTTCTTTCTTTCTTTCTTTCTTTCTTTCTTTCTTTCTTTCTTTCTTT
>NW_026592510.1:26188012-26402495 GCF_907164565.1 Psammomys obesus
TTTCTTTCTTTCTTTCTTTCTTTCTTTCTTTCTTTCTTTCTTTCTTTTTAATAATTTTATGTGCATTAATGTGAAGGTGTGAGATCCCTTGGAATTGGCGGTATAGACAGTTGTGAGCTGCCAATTGAACCCAGGTCCTTTGGAAGAGCAGACAGTGCTCTTAACCAGTGAGCCATCAATCCAACCCCAAGTGGTACTTCTTTAGTGTGCACACACCTTCTGGACAGTCTGAAAATTTTAGTGTGTGCACCTTCACACACACACAAGCCTGGAGACAGTTCTCTCTTGATACCATGATATGCATGAAAATAAGTGAGAATGAATGATGGTCACTTGGGGATTATGAAGGGCTCCAAAGGGACACCAGTGACAGAGTACTGTGAAGAGATCTCTCACTTTGAAGGTTGAGAGATAAATTAGGAATCAGACAGTGAACATAGGAGATGCAGATGAGCTTCCACTAAAAGGATGGAATCTGTCAGACATGGCTTCAGATGGGAGGGCAGAAGGATCCTGAGTCATGCCTATGTCTCCCATTCTGCCTGTATGTCAAGTAAGTTTGCTAATGTAAGAAAGAGACTTTTAAGGGAGGGATTGGGAGGGAATGAGGGAGCGGGACATGGCTGGGATACAGAGTTAATAAAATGTAACTGATAAGAAAAAAATAAAATTAAAAAAAAGAAAAAAGAGACTTTTAAAATAATTGTTTATAAGTCATAGCAGTAAAGTATGATGGAAATGTAAGAAGTACTGTTTACAAAAATATGGAGTGCCTAAGAGTAAATCTTTTAGGGCTGGGGAGAAGGCTTAGTAGACATTTGCCTAACACAAAGACCTAAATTCAATCCTAAATTGTCTTGTTTTTTTTCGAGACAGTGTTTCTCTGTGTAGTCCTGACTATCCTGGGACTCTCTCTATAGACCAGGCTGGCCTCTAACTCAAAGAATTCTCCTTCCTCTTCCTCACCAGTGTTGGGATTAAAGGCATGCCCAGAAAATTATTTTAGTGTAACATTTCTTTTTAATTGTTTCATGTATATGGGTGTTTTGCCTGCATGTATGTCTGTGTAACAGGTGTATACCTAATGCCCTTGGAGACCAGGACATTGAGTCCCCTGGAACTGAAGTTTGAGCCAGTTATGAGCCACTATGTGGGTTCTGGGAATGGAATGCATGTCCTCTGGAAGAGCAAAGGACTGTGAAGCTTAACTGCAAATTAATTTCTTCAGTCCTTCTCTCAAAAAGTGAGTTATTTTAAAAATATGTGGACTGCATGACGACTCAGTTAAGAGCGCTTGCTGCTACCTGAGAATAAAGTGTGGGAGTGTATGCCTTTATCCCACAACTCAAGAAGCAAAGGCAGATCTCTATGAGTCTGAGGCCAGCATGGACTATCTAGTAAGACCTCTAAGGTGGGGGTCAGTGACGGGAGGAGGACGTGATCTTGCTATGTAGTCAGCTAACCTTAAAGTCTGGAATTCTTGGGCCCTCCTCAACCTCTCATGTAGCTGGGACTCTGTATGTGACAAGGTCTAGCCATGTAGCTCAGATTACCTTTTAATTTATTGCAGTCCTTCTGCCTCATGTTCAGATTTCAGACATAAGCTACCACAGTTGGCTAAATATTTCAATTTCCTGAAAAACTTTAAAGAAGTCCTAATTGGAGCTATGGAGTTGTCTCAGAAGTTAACAGTATGTTATACTCTTACAGAGCACCAGAGCTCAGTTCCCAACACCAGGATTGGCTGGCTCATAACCACCTGTAGCTCTAGACTTCACAGGCATCTGCACTCACATGCACACACCCACATACAAACACAGATTGTCTTAGTCAGGGTTTCTATTCTTGTAATGAAACACCATGACCAAAAAGCAGGTTGGAAGGAAAGGGTCTATTTGGCTTATACTTCCACAGTTCCCTGTTCATCACTGAAGGAAATCAGGACTGGAACCTGGAGGCAGGAACTGACGCAGATTCCATAGAGTAGTGCTGCTTCCTTGTGGAGAGCAGTTTGTTTGTCAAGCAGCTTTGTTATTGAGCATTCATCGAAAAACATGTTTTTACTCTGGCCTTCACCTTGAGACAGAAATAAGAGGATGTTCCTTAAAACTTGTTTGTGTGACCTTGGACCATATCTGCTATAGGGAAATAGTTTTAGAAAACAAGTTTGGCAGTTCTTTCTTGTATTGATGTGACTTGTTTTTGCTTTGCCTATTAAAAGGGAATTGTGGAATAAACTAATGCTGCAGTCTTACTGACAGCCCTAGGCTGATCCTGTGTGTAGTGTGACTTGCTTTAATTATTTCAGTCCTCATTCCCCACTCAGGAACTGTTCAACTCTGCCAGTAGGCTCCAGCATTTACTGACTTACTCCCTATGGCTTGCTCTGCCTGTTTTCATATAGAACCCAGGACCACCAGTCTAGGGTTGGCACCATCCGCAATGGGTAGACCTCCCCCATCAATTACCAATTAAGAAAATGCCATACAGCCAGATCTAAAGGAGACATTTTCTCAGTTGAGGGTTCCTGATAACTCTAATTTGTATCAAGTTGAGAGCACAGAGATATACACATAATTACAAACAAAATAATTTAAAAAGAAGTCCTAAATTAATGGTATCTACACCATGTAAGTAGAGAGGAAACTAGATGTTGTTAGTCATCAGTTCTCCACAACACATCTAGAAAGACAGGGCCATATTTTAGTCTCTACTGTGTAACTGTTTGGGTTTGCTGTAAAACAAAGGCTAAATGGGCTCCTTTGGAAGCAGAGACAAGGTGACTAGGAATATTTGTCTTTCTGTTGGACTGAATGTAAGCTCCTGCCTTGAGCAAGCTACTTCAACCCCTTCTACTTTCATTTCCTTACCTGTAAATGGAGATAACAGTAGTAACCTCAGATAATCATTGAGGAGAGTAATGAATTAATGCCTACACAACACTTAAAACAGAGCTTGGTACCTGATGAGCTCCATATAAGAATGGTATGTCAGCATTATCATTTTTTTTTTTTAAGATTTATTTGATTTTGTATACAATGTTCTGCCTGCATGTACACCTAAACGCCAGAAGAGGGCACCAGATTTCATTATAGATGTTTGTGAGCCACCATGTAGTTGCTGGGAATTGAACTCAGGACCTCTGAAAGAGCAAGCAGTGCTCTTAACCTCTGAGCCATCTCTCCATCCCCATCATTATTAGTAAATATTCTTTTTTATAATTTTATGTTCATTGGTATGAGGGTGTCAGACCACCTGGAACTGGAGTTACAGACAGTTGTGAGCTGCCATGTGGGTGCTGGGGGTTGAATCCAGATCCTTTGGAAGAGCAGACAGTGCTCCTAACCACTGAGCCATCTCTCCAGCTCCATCTTTGTTGATGTTGTTGTTTCTTTCTTTTAATTATGTTTTTCAAGACAAGGTATCTCTCTGTAGCCTGGCTGTCCTGGAATTTACTCTGTAGACCAGACTGGCCTCAAACTCAGACATCCACCTGCCTCTTTCTCCCAAGTGCTGTGATTAAAGACATGTACCACCACTGCCCAGCATAAGTATTCTTTATTAATATTTGTTAGTATAGAAAGACCATCACTATTATTAATATTGTAGCCACTTTCAGGTTAAAAATGGTTTATGAGGCAATGAATGTGGTGAGGAGAGGGACATCACACCAAATCCCAAGACCTTTATGGGATAAACCTGGAAACGGGCTGAAATGACAGAGGAACAGGAAGTGGTGCACACCAGATGCACAGGCTCTCTCATGGCTGCTTGAATAGAGATCCATGATCATTTTCTCAATGAATCCTTTCTCCATGTCCAAACAGGAAGGAATCAGAATGCCTTTACAAGCTTAGCAACATCAGGTACTCATTCTGTGAGGGCAGCACTGATGTTCTCTTCACTCTGCTGTGTGTGTAGCCCAAAAACATGATGAGCAAGGAGCAGAGCTTCATTAGACACTAGCAATATGGATGTTCAGTTCTGATGGCTGTTCATCCTTTCCTGAACAAGCAAGTTGTGGCCAAGTAGATGGAAGAGAAGTTTAACCAGAGTACACAGGTGTATCAGCTGTGTATAAACTGTCCCCCACCCAACGCATGCAGTCTTTCTGATCTACCCTACAAGCAAAGCTCAGTAGTCTGTTTTGGAGACAGGGTTTCTCTGTGTGGCCTTGGAAGTCCTGGAACTCAACTCTGTAGACCAGGCTGGCCTCAAACTCAGAATGAATTAAAGGCATACACTACCATGCACAGCCTGCAAATCTCTATAGTTTTAAATCACTCAAGGTTGGAGGATTTTTTTTTTCTTGCTTGTTTTTATTTTATTAATTTATTTTTTTGTAGTATAACCAGGCTAACCTAATAGCAACAGTTCTCAGACTTGATTGCAAATAAGAATTCTCAGAGGTAATTGCTAAGAACTCAAATTCCTTAGTCCCAGGCCACATCTGTGGATTCCAACTTTCTAGAAAGAGGCTACACAATCTGTGCATCTAATAGCCTTTCCTCAAACTCCATGGGAGTTAAGAAAAACTGGAGAAGCTAAGCTGTGAAGGCTGTGATAGAGATGAGACCTCCAGGAGACAGGAACATGAGGAAAGGGATGGTGAGAGAAAAATGTGGGGAATGATTTTGACTGGAATCAGGGTGCTTAAGAAATGGCAGCATATGATGGCTCAGAGGTTAACAGCACTGCTTGCTTTTCCAGAGGTCCTGAGTTCAATTCCCAGCAACCACATGGTGGCTCACAACCATCTATAATGACATCTGGTGCCCTCTTCTAATATAAAGACATACATGTAGACATTGTATACATAATAAACAAACAAACAAACAAACAAATAAATAAAAAGAAATGGCACCATAGCCATTCATAGTATGGGGAGAATACACCTTTAATCCCAGCACTCAGGGAAACAGAGGCAGGTGAATTGCTCTGAGTTCAAGGCCAGCCTGGTTTACAAAGCTAAGGCTATACAGAAAAACCCTATCTCAAAGAAAGCAAAGGAAAAGAAATGGCAGCATGGGCCAGGCTGTGGTGGCACACACCTTTAATCTCAGCACTTAAAAAACAAAGGAAGGTGGACCCTGAGTTCAAGACCAGCCTGGTCTACAGAGTGACTTTCAGGACAGCCAGGGTTATACAAAGAAAACCTGTCTCTAAAATCAAAGAGGAGGAGGGAAGGAAGAAGGAAAAAGCAGCATATGCCAATGTGAGCAATGGGGGAATGAGGTTATTTCTGAGTCAGGGCTGCCTGGTTATACTGAGGCTCTAGTAAGGTCACTCAGGTAGAGACTGCAAAAGAAACTTACGCATGGTGCAGACTCACCACATAGGTTTATTTAGTAGAGTTCAAGTGATCCTGGATGTGATGAGAAGTCATTCAAGGACCTAGCAAGGTGCTTGCCTAGCCAATCAAGGATAAGACTCCAATCCCCAACACCACAAGCAAAGTGAAACAAGCAGCAGCAGGTCAAGGAACAATCTGAGCATGGTGCCATACACCTTTAAGGAATCAATTATTGTGTGTATGAGTATGTGTGTAGCACAGTGCAAGTGTGGAGGCCAGAGGTTGACCTGAAAGAGTGAACTCTCCCCCTTCACCATGGGCCTCTTCTCTGCACCCAGGAATGAGGGACAAGTCAGCAAAGATTTGACAAGACACTAGGGCAAAGAGGAAGAAGCTCCTGAAGTCTAACAGACAGATCTTGAGCTAAGCAGGGCATGGAAACACACACCATTAATTCCAGCCCTCAGGAGGAAGCAGGTAAAGCTGAGTTCTAGGACAGGCAGGGCTACAGAGAGGCCCTTTCTCAACAAAACAAAATACCTTGAACTAGGCTTCCCAAGTGGGAGTACGGGTTCTTATATTTGCTACCATTGTCAGTTTGGACAAGGGCCTTGTAGTTTGCTGGTCTGATTAAAATAATACATACACCTGATCACAATAGCCTTTATATCTCAGGGCTCATAAAGTAGTTTTGACTATGCTTATCTCAGCAAGAAACATCACAAATTCAAGGGCAGTCTGAGAAACACAGTAAAACCCTATATGAAAAAGTAAAGACTGAAGCCAGGCATGGTAGCGCAAGCCTGTAATCCCAGCACTCAGGGAGGCAGAGGCAAGCAAATCTTTGTGAGTTCGAAGCTAGCCTGGTCTAGAAGCGAGTCCAGGCAAGCCAAGACTACACAGAGAAACTGTCTCAAAAATCCAGAAAAAGACTGGGGATACAGCTAAGTGCTTTCTCAGCATGCATAAAGCTCTGGGTTCAATCACCAATGTATGAATGTTGGTATGCATTCATGTGTATCAGGTGCATACCTAGTAGCCAGAAGCCAGAAGAGGGCATCAGATTTGGAACTGAATTGCCTAATGTAAGTGCTGGGAACCAAACTCTGGTCTTCTGCAAAAGCAGCAAGTGTTTATAACCATTCAGCTATCTCTCCAGCCCCATATACTCAACGCATTTTAATGGTACCAGCAAAGCACCATGGCATAGTTATCACTTAGTCTTTACTGTTTGTCAAGGCAAGGTCGTGCTATGTAGTCCAGGCTTGCCTGGAACTCACCACAATCCTCCTGCTTCCTTAGTGTTGTGTTACCACACTTAGGGATTTTTAACAACATAACACGTGCAGTTTCATTTCTGCAAAAGTCACACAATAATTCCTTTCAGTGTTTGTGGACACTGAAAGTCACCTTACATTGGAGATATCCTCCATGGTGGAGTGTGAGGTCATTCCATAGCACCTCAAAAACAAAATCACCAACAAAAAACCCACTACCTTATAGATAGCTAGTGTTTACAGGGAATGTACTGTGCCAAGCACTGTGCATATAGGTGTCTCACACTTCAGGAAATAGGTACTATTAACCTATTAAGCTAATGGAGAGGTTTAAAGAACTCAAGGCACCTAACAGGAAGAATTTAAACTCAAGCCCAGCATGGTGGTACACCCTTTAACCCCAGCACATGGTAAGGAGGCAGGTGGATCTATGGGTCAGCCTGGTCTACATAGTTCCAGGACAGATAGGGCTAACAGTCTACCTCAAAACAAACAAAAATCCCTCATGTATTGCCTTATGCCTATGAACAAAAATGCCATGTAATGCCCCACCCCCAAGCAGCTAATTAGTCCTAAATGATAAAGAGGCCCTATTTCAACTGGGCATGGTGACCCAAGCCTTTAATCCGAGTACCCAGAAGGCGGATAGCTGTGAGTTCAAGGCCAGCCTAGTCTACAAAGCCAAGGCTATACAGAGAAAAAAAAAAAAAAGGGTCCTACTTTAAATGCCTTCCCTTGATCGTCTCTTCATATAGCCTTTCCCAATCACTCAGGAAGGAGTCAGGCATATACAGAACTCAAAGGGTCTATTTATTAGGAAGGAAATGTCAGTGCTTTATCAAAGATGAAGAGGTCAGAGAGAGATGGTGAGATGGAGGACCCTCAGCTGGGACACTTCTTGGCCACAATGAGGACAGCAGAAGGCACGAGTCCTAAAAATGGAAGAAGGATTTTGAATTACAAGGATACTAAGTTTGGGCCTTCAAATCCCTGGACACATACCATGTCTACTAAACCCTTCTATCCCAACTGCCCTCATTCCTTTAAGTCCTGACTCCTGGTCTCACATAACATACCCAGTTCCTGCAGAGGCCGCTCCATGTCAGCCTCTGAGAAAGCCCGTCTGGGGAAGCCACTGAGCAACTGCACAGGGTCCTGGTCCTGTCCAGGTTCCTCCCCACGGTGAAGCTCCACATAAAGCCTCACAGCTGCCAGCTGTTCCCGAGCCCGGAACGTTTGGGTCAGCGAAGTCCCATCAGGCAGCCTAACCTAGAAGGCAAAAGAGAGAAGCAGTACTGTGAGCACCAAAACTGAGTGAGGACTAGGTATGGGGTCGCTCATGACTACAGCCAACACTTAGGGGCACAGGCAGTTTTCTGGAAGTTCAAGTCCAGCTTGGTTTACATATATTCCAGGGCTGGAAGCAGGAAGAACAAGTTCAAGGCCACATCAGGTACATGCAACCCTGTCTTAAAAAAAAAAACAATGAATAAATAAGTGAGGCCAGGTTATGGCAATGCCTATAACCACAGCACAGAGAAGAAATAGCAGACTTTTTCTGGATCACCAGAAGTTAGAGGTCAGCTTGATATTCACAGTCAACTCCAGGACAGTAGGGTAGTACAGCAACCCAGTCTCAAGAGTAAAACAAAGTCCAGAGTGGTAGCACATGCCTGCAATCCCAGCAGCCAGGCAGAGGCAGGGCTTTCTCAAAGTTCAAGACCGGCCTAGACTACATACTGAAGCCCGGTCTGAAGTGCCCAAGAAACGAAAGGAGGGACTATAGTTGGCCCTGCTCTCCTTGGAGTCTGAACCAGTACAAATACTATTTAAAGGACTTGATGAACAAACACTTATGCTCTGCTTCAACAGGTGATGAAAAAGGACTCCCAAGTACCTCACAATCAAAAAAACAACCAGAATTATTTTTTAAAACCAGGATAAATACAGTATTATGAAAAGAGCTGTGTAATGAATCTATGAAAACATGAATAAATAAAAGGCTAACTGCTGACTAAGAGTGAAGTATGGATTTAAATAAGACAAGCAGGTGAAATTCAATCTCTCCTCAAAGTGGAGGAGGTAGGATTTCAAGTCGCTACAAAGAAGGGAGAGATTTGGCAAAGAGAACTTAAGTGCCAACTGCTCAGACCTGAGCACCTTATAGGCCAGTACGGGTTCCAGGAGCAAGACAGCTACCAGAAAACAGTACCTGTATGCGACACTGGTCATACTCCCGCTTGGTAGGGGGCTCCTGGCTGGGAGAAGAAGGAACAGGACCTGGATCTGTTGCTGGTGGGGATGACCGAGAACCCACACTACCACCATACTGGAAAACAAAATGAAACACTAGCTCAGTGGTAGCACAGGAGTTTAGCATGTATAAAGGCTCAACTGCCTCAGGCAAAAACAAACAAAAAACCAAAAACCACACCCATGTTTGCTGCCTCACTACCTTTAGCTCTAACACTTGGAAGGCTGAGGCAGGAGAATAGCATGTATCTGAGACCAGTCTGAGTTACAGTTGTCTAAAATCTCACATGCTTTCTCTTGAGAATGAAAAATAAAATTAACCCATAACCCACCTACTCCATTATACCCACAAACTTCCTAATCACTCACCTTCTTGGCTCTCTCTGCTTTGTCCCTTTCAATTTTTTCTCGAACCCTTTGTCTACAGTGGAGACAGGAAGAAAATAGGTTGGACGTGAACAAGGCAAATCTTGTTTTCTTTTTCAACTGCTAATCAACTCAATCACCGTCCAGACCTGGCAGCTAACTCTTCAGCCTTTTCCCTTCTGCGCTCCTCAGCAGCCCGGCGCATCTCATCTTCCTGTAGTTTCTGTCGTGCAGCTGACAACTCTTGCCCTTGTCTCCTCCGCTGCTTTTCTCGTTCCAAAGCTTCTCGTTCCTCTCTTTCCTCACGCTCCCGCTGCTTCTGGGCCACAAGTTCCAACATTCTGTTTTGCAGAGAAGAAAGAGCTGAAGCTGGACATGGAGTGGGAAGGTAAGTTTATTTATTATTATTGTTAATTTTTTTTTTTTTTTTTTTTTCTTTGTTTTTTGAGACAGGGTTTCTGTATCACCTTGGCTGTCCTGGACTACCTCTGCACACCATCTTGGCCTTGAACTCACAGAGATCCGCCTGCCTCAACATGCCAGAATGCTTGGATTACAGGCATGCCACACAGTTCAGAAGGTCAGCTTAAACAGAGAATTCTGAACAAAATAAGGGAACATATATTCCAAGACAGATGAAAGACAAAACCAAAAAAAAAGTAATTTATAAAAAAGGAAAGCCACATGGTGATGATACATGCCTTTAATCCCAGCATAGGCAGAAGGATCTCTGAGTTTAAGGCTAGCCTCATCTACAGAGTGAGTTCTAGCACTGCCAAGGCTACACAGAGAAACCCTGTCTTGAAAAACCAAAAAAGGAGAGGGCCTAGGCATGCAGTTCAATGGTGGAGCTCATACAGCATACATGGAGCCTTACAGTTTGAAAAAGAAAACGAGAGCCAGGCATAGTGGTGTGTACCCTACGATCCTAGCAATTGCAAGGCAAAGGCAAAAGAACTGGGATTGCAGGCTAATCTGCAGTCACACAGGCAGTTTGAGACCAATCTCAACTACAGGAGACTGTTTATGTTTCCTGGTGGTCCCAACCACACAAATAGAAAGGTTGGATTCTGTAACTTATGTTTGTATTATGAGAGGAAGAAAATCCATGACCCTTAGGAAAGCGAGTCAGTCTATTGACTAGCTATGGTGGCCTACGCCTGTTAACCCCAGCACTCAGAAGAATATGGCTTTGAACTTAGCCTAGGATACATAATGGGGTCCAGGCCTGCTAGACCCTATCTCAAAAAGCAATGCAGGCCATCATGGTGAAGGCTTGTATTCCCAGCCCTCTAGAAGCAGAGGCACCTGAATCAGGAGTTAAGCCTGGGCAAGAGTGAGGCTGACTTCAAACAAAATGTACAAGTGAAACTGCCAGCCAGTTACCTCTTAGTCTGTTCTTGTCTTTCCTCTTCAGTCAAAATGGGTTTGCTTTCTCCAGCAGCAGACCCAGATCCTACAAACAAGCAACCAGTATTATTATTTATAATAAAATCATTCTGGTTTTCTCAGGCCCTCACAAGATGTCTAGAATCACAACATGTCTCCCAGTCAGGACCTTCAGGGCCAACTTGCTCTGAGGATGTGGGTTCCCGTCCCAGGATATGGCCGAGGGGAGTCTCTAGAGGCTCGTCCACATCGGGGTCGTCTTCGTGCTCCATAAGCCTAGTCAGGGAAAGTCATGGCAGGGGGTTAGCCATGAGGCCGCCCTTTTCGGCGGCCCCCAAACCTCCGCTACCCGTGCCGGTGGTCGCTCACCAGTCCATCGCAGCCTCGATGCCCTGGTTCCCTGTGAGGGCCAGAGCCTTCTCCCTGGGGGCAGAAACACGGTGAGTAGCGACCACCAGCCATGGTGACAGTCAGGCTGGGCAGGCCCCGCGGCCCCCCACCACAGGCTAAGGGGAGGCTCCCTTACGCGCGTCCCCTGGGAAAGCCCATTTCGATGAGGCTCTCCAGAGCCGTCAGCTCCGCCATGACGCCCGCCTCCGCTTCCGCGGGGACCTGCGGTGACGAGAAGGAAGGCGGCAAGCGTCAGCCGGGGGCGACTCCGCCCGCGGCACCGCCCTCCCGGCTCTCGCTAACTCACCGGGCTGGGAACCCGGAGGCGGGGGTGGACACTGATGGAGGAGAGCGGAGGGGAAGCGGAAGTGCCCGGTCTGTTTGCGTCACGTGGGGGCATGGTGGACGGGTGCCGGGGAGAGCCAGAAAAGTTCCGCCTGGTGGGCGGGGACCTCTGCCGACGCGAAAGAGACCCACCCACCGTGAAGAAAGAAGAGAGCCGCTTTAGCCCGGCTCCGCTTTAGCGCAGAGTTTCAGAAGCTAAAAGAGGGTCTGTGAGATGGATCAGCGAGTAAAAGTGCCTGCCGCCAAGCCTGACTCTGTGATCTCCATTCCCAAGGCTCACGCGGTAGAGGAAAAGAGGAAAAAGGATTCCTGTTAGTTGCAGAGCCTACACAAGCGAGTCATGGCATTCATGATAAACAATAGATAAATTAATGTATGCATGTAATTTTTTCCTGCTCTTTTCTTTCCTTTGTTTGTGTGTGGTTTTTTTCGAGACAGGGTTTCTCTACATAAGCCTTGGCTGTCCTGGAACTCGCTCTGTAGACCAGGCTGGTCTCGAACTCACAAAGTGCCTTTGTCTACTTTACTGCTGGGATTAAAGGCGTGTCCACCACGCCTAGCTATATATGTAATCTTAAAAAAAAAAGAAAAAAAAAAAAAGATGTATTTGGGTCTTCGATGTTGGGATTCAATCACATTTTGGGAGTCTCTGCCGCAGCCGTCACAATGTCGGTCCCAAGTGTACTCATGAAGCAGCCACCCATTCAGTCTATGGCTGGGGCCGTCCCAGTTCGCAATGAGAAAAATGAGATTTCAATGGAAAAAGTGAAGGGAAAACCTTATGCGTCCGGAAAGAGGCCAGATTATGCCCCTCTGGAATCCTCAGATGAAGAATTTCAGTTCATTAAGAAAGCTAAGGAAGAAGCAGAACCTGAGGAACAGGAGGAGGATTCATTCGTGATCCCTGACTTCGGCCTTTACAGAACCGCATTAGTGAAGACGTGGAAGAGAGATTGGCTCGACATCGAAAAATAGTGGAACCTGAAGTAGTAGGAGAAAGTGACTCAGAAGTAAAAGATGCTTGGCGTATGGAACGAGAAGATAGCAGTGAAGAAGAGGAGGAAGAAACTGACGATGAGGAAATAGAGCTGCGCTGTGGCACGATGCATCAGCCAGCACAGAGAGGAAAAATGAAGAGATGGAAGTCACGGAAGTGGAAGATGAGGACGCTCTGGGGAGGAGTCTGAGTGTGAGGAGTACACGGACAGTGAAGATGAAATGGAACCTCGACTTAAGCCTTTGTTCATTCGAAAGAAGGATTGAGTGACAATCCAAGAACGAAGGAACTGGAGCAGGAAGCAAAAGCTATGGCTGAGGAGCGACGCAAGTACACACTGAAGATTGTAGAAGAGACCAAGAAAGAACAAGCGGTCCCTCGGCCGCCCTGGACGCACTCAGTACCGACGTTGAAAATGAGGAGGAGGAATATGAGGCATGGAAAGTCTGAGAGCTCAAAAGAATTGAGAGGGACAGAGAAGGCCGAGAAGCACTTGAAAAGGAGAAAGCAGAAATGGAATGCATTCGAAACCTGTCTGAGGAAGAAAGGCGGGCTGAACTCCCGGCAAATGGCAAAGTCATTACCAACAAAGCTGTTAAAGGCAAATACAAGTTTTTACAAAAGTATTATCACCGGCGTGCCTTCTTCATGGATGAGGACGAAGAAGTCTACAAGAGAGATTTTAGCGTACCTACTCTTAAGGACCATTTCAACAAAATCATTCTTCCAAAAGTCATGCAGGTCAAGAATTTTGAACGGTCTAGTCGTACCAAGTACACCCACCTTGTGGATCAAGATACTACTTCCTTTGACTCTGCGTGGGGCCAAGAGAGTGCCCAGAACACAAAGTTCTTTAAACAAAAGGCCGCTGGGGTGCGTGATGTGTTTGAGCAACCATCTGCCTGCCAAGAAGAGGAAAATCACCTAAGCTTCAGCTGCTTATTCCAACCGTGGGACACTAGGGCATCTGACCCTCACTTTTCTTTAGCCATTATTTACATAGTTTTTGTGTAGAACCTTCTGGACTTGCTGCCATAACTTGTGTTCATAGGTGCTTTGTGGGAGGTTTGGACTCATACTGAGAAACCCACAAAAAAAGCACTAACCAGTGAAAGACCCCTGCCTCACCCTAAGTTAAACATAGCTAACGCCATTTTGTGGGACACCACTGTTTTGTAAAACTCTGTAGGCTAGATGGAAAACTGAAAAATTACTAAGAAACCCAGCTGTGTCACCCACTTGGGATATCTGCGGTCAGGCTGCCCCTGTTGAGCTAAAAACAGTTTGTGTTAATCACCCTCATGGATATCTGTGAGACTGTTCCAGTTAAGATAAGGGTCCTAAGAAAAACAACAGGTGACGGGCCACGTCAAGGGGTCATCATGACCATTTTGACCACCCAGTTCCTGGAATCTTGGTGTCCCTGCCAAACTTTGACGCAAACTGTGGTCTCATGTAGGTGTACCAATCAGCCCCCTGTAACCATGCTTCTCGCTTCTGTACCCACGCTTCTGCTCTAAAACCCTATAAAAACCCCAGCTTCCCACCTAGGGGGCGCGCAAAGTCCTCCGAATGACTCTGCTGCCCCGGGTACCCGTGTATCAAAATAAAAGCCTCTTGCTGTTTACATCCGAATGGCCTCGTTGTTCCTTGGGAGGGGGTCTCTCAGACGAAAGATACCCTCCGGGGATCTTTCACCAAGTAGGATGGATTAGAGGTTTCCCATTTAAAACTATTTCTGAGAAATTTTAGGTTTCTTTCTCTTGGCTTTTGGTGTGTTGAATCTACTTTGCTAAGTAAATATACTTTTTGATCTGTGTATGTGTGAGAAAAGGGCTGGGGAACCACACCAGGAATATTTTTACTATAATAATTGGAAATAAAATGTATAATCTGACAATTAAAAAAAAGATTTATTTATTTTATGTATATGAACACAGCAGAGGAGGGAATCAAATTCCATTACAGGTGGTTGTGAGCCACCATGTGGTTGCTGGGAATTAGACTCAGGTCCTCTGGAAGAATAGCCAGTGCTTTTAACCGATGAGCCATCTCTCCAACCCCTATATATGTAATCTGAAAAGAAGCTGGAAGGAGCATGGCCCCCAAGCATGTTGTTAGGTAGTAGCTTTTTATCAGGGGGAAGGGAGTAGGTCAGTGGTGTTCTGGCCTAGCATGCTTGAGGCAAAGTTCATCATTATCATTAACTATCATTGTCTTTGTCTTTTGAGACAAGATATATGTAGCCTTGGCTGTCCTGGAACTTTCCAAGTTTGAGACTGGTCTCAAACTCAGACATCGGTCTGCCTGTGTCCAGAGTGCTGGGATTAAAGGCATGGAACAACTTGCCCAGCTATTCTAAATTAAATCTTGATTCCAGGATAGCCTGGATCCTATGAGACCTCAAAACCAAAACTTTAGGCCTGTTAGATGGCTCCCCTGGTAAGAGAGTGGATCTCAGCAGCCCTGTGGCAGGGAAGAACTGACTCTTCCCACTTGTCCTTTTATCTCCTGACCATCACAGAGGAGAATAGCATACAGTCTCCACTTCCATAATGCTTCCATAAATAGGATCATAACTAAAAGAAAAAAAAAAAAGACTGGATATGGTGACATATGACTTTGATCCCAGCACTTGAGAGACAGAGGTAGGTGGATCTCTGTGAGTTCAAGGTCAGTGTAGAGGTGACCTTCATTCACCTTGTACTGAGAAACATCTCTGGGTATTTGTTAATTGCTGAACAGGCAGTGAGCTAAATGCTAACAGATTCTGGTATTGTCATTGCTATTGAGGAATCCCCTGTCTCAATGTGTAAATTAATCCCCAGTTATCTCTGATTGTTTAATAAAGAAGCTGAAGAGGCTGTGAATGGGCAGTGAAGATAGTAGGTGGGACTCCATTCCCATTCTGAGGGTCCCAGGAAGGAGAGAGACTAGAGGATAAGGAAGGTCAACAGGCCCTGAGGAGGAGGTCACCATGGAGGAGTCACCATGGGGACAAGGAAGGAGCAGAGGCTGCCAGGCCAAGACTTGAAGACAGGTAACAGAGCACATGGCTGGGAAGTAGGCCAGGCTAGCATAGTCAAGTTAGAATATATCAATATATCAGTATCTGCCGAGTTATGTTGCTTGATGCTTATTATAAATATAACAGGTCTCTGTGTCATATTTTGGAGCTAGAGCAGGCATGGAAAAAAAACCATTAATTCCAACAGGCCAGTCTAGTCTGGTCTACAGAGGGAGTTCCAGAACAGCCAGACACACACAGTAAAAATCTGTCTCCCCATTTTCCCCTCTCCCAAAACAACTTTTGAAATCTGGGCAAGTAGCTCAGTGGTAAATTTGCCTAGCAGTGTTTATTAGGACCCATGGATATTCATACTCTTGGATCTACTCATGCTGTTGGAGGGGATCTAGCCACCCTCCTTCCTATTGCAAAAGGGATCTTGACACACAAAAGGACCTTGTTCAGGAGTGGTATCTATGAAGCGGTGATAATGATACTTGGCTGCCCAGTGTGTAAGTGCCAGTGTTGCTATGCAGTTTTTCTTTCTTTCTTTCTTTCTTTCTTTCTTTCTTTCTTTCTTTCTTTCTTTCTTTCTTTCTTTCTTTCTTGTTTGTTTCTTGAGAAAAGGTTTCTCTGTGAAGCTATGGCAGTCCTAGAACTTATTTTGTAGACCAGGCTGGCCTTGAACTCAAGAGATCCACCTGCCTCTGCCTCCTGAGTGCTATGATTAAAGGTATGGGGCACCATGCCCAGGTATCTGTGTGGTTTGTCAAAGTACTCTAGGGTAACCTGTACATGGTATAAAACAGGCCCTGACCCTTTGGGCTTACAGCACCAGTTCTCTGCCTGAGATGTCCTGCCTCTTTGCTCACCTTGGGTAGCTCTATGGCATTTTTCATTTCTTTAGACTAACCAGGCTTTGCTTGCTTACATGTCTCTCCCCAAACCCCACCCACCCCCAGTTTTTTGAGACAGGTTTTTTCCCTTGTAGCCCTGACTATGCTAGAATTCTCTTTGTAGAGAGGGCTGGCCTTGAATTTACAGATACCCACCTGCCTCCACTTTGCAAGTGCTGGTTAAAGGTTTGCACTACCACCACCTGGATTTTTTTTTATGGTAGGATCTTATACTCTCATATGTAACCCCCAGTTGGCTGTCCTGAGACTTCCAGTGTTACTCAGGCTAACCTCAAAGTCTTGGTAATTCTGCTTCAGCCTCCTCACTGTTAGGATTACAGGTGTGATCTACCATGCTTGACTTTCTTTTTTCCTTCCTTCCTTTTTTCCCCCCGTCTTTGCCACATGGTCTCACATGTAGTGCTAATTGATCTGGAACTCATTATATAGACCAGGCTGGTTTGGAACCCATGAATCTGCCTCTGCCTCCCAAGTGTTAAAATTTAAAAGCAATGCTGGGTAATGCTGGTGCATGCTTTTAATCCCAACACTTGGGAGGCAGAGGCAGGCTGGATCTCTGTGAGTTTAGGACTAGTTTGGGCTACAATGAGTCCAGGAGAGCTGCCATGGCTTTATTACACAGAGAAACCCTGGGTTATTACAAAACCCTGGAAAGAACAGAAGAAAAAAAAAAAAAGACCACCACACTTGGTTTCACTTTTAAATTACTATTTTATCACAGGTGCTTTTAGATTTGTTTTATGAGTGTTGTGCCTGAGTGTATATATGTATGGCCTGGTGCCCAGGAAAGTCTGAATAGGGCAATAGATCCCCTGGAACTGGCATTTTTGATAGTTGTGAGCCTCTATGTGGGTACTGGAAACTGAGCTAGGGTCTTCTCAACTACTAAGCCATCTCTCCAGTCCCTACACAGAGGTTCTTGCTTTGTAGCCCAGTTCATCTGTTCTGTTGCTGCACAATTCCTTCACTGATAGTAGAGCCTACTGTTCAGCATTCTAATGTAGACTCAAGACCAGCAGCTCTACAGGAATCCTCCAGGCCTAAAGTACCAGGCTTTGTGGGCTGGGGAATTACTGATTGCTATTGTAGCTCCATTTCAGTTCTTCTAAACAATCCTTTCTAGTACAGGATCTTCTTTTTTAAAGCATAAAGCAGTCTTTAACTTAATTAGATGCATTCATTTTATTTATGTGAGTGTTTTGCCTGCAGGTACATACACGAACTACATGTGTGCTTGGTGCCCTCAGCAAGAGCAACCTATGCTCTTAACTGCTGAGCCATCTCTTCAGCCCCTATTCTACCTATCTTTAAAGCGGTATGAACACGTGTTCTGGGTTAAAGGCTAACTCTTCTACTTACTTCCTTTGTGGACTTAGATATGTTAATCTTTCTGTGTCTGTTTCCTATGGCTAATAATAGTACCTATATCATAGAGAGTCTTATGATTAAGTATGAATTAATATTATGAAAAATCTCTAGTGCATATGTTATCAGTATCAATAATAGCTGTTATTATTATACTATCCTCTGATAAACACCTCTGTTGAGGGCTGCAACTAAGCCAAGCAGATCTCTGAGGGATGGAGGCCAACCTGGTCTATATAACAAGTTGCAGGCCAACGAGGGCTACACAGTGAGAAGGAAGGAAGAAAAGCAGGAAGGAAAGAAGGAATTTATGACGAAAGAAATTGCTACAGTAATGGTGGCTAATACCTATAAGCTCTGCATTTTGGGAGCTGACGCAGGCAGGAGGATATCAGTGGTTCAGAGCCACTCTAGGCTACAGAGTGAGACTTTGACTCAAAAAGTTAAGATAAAAAAGTAACTGTGCCCGGTGACACATGCCTTTAATCCCAGAACTCCAATATCGAAGTCAGCAGTCTCTGTGAATTCCAGACCAGCCAGGCGTATGTGAGACCCTGTCCCAGAAAGGAAAAAAAAAATGCCTAGTTTTTGTAGGTAACTTCTTCAGAGGACACATGGACTATTGAAGCCAATTAAAAAGTCTTTATTTGCTGGCTGGCAGGCTACACAAGGAACTTGGACAAATTGTGTAGTTCCAAGCTTCACTGTTTTTTGCCTTTTGTACACAAAAAAACCCCACACTTTGGTTAACACACTTCAGTTAGCAAGAATAGTTGGTGAGAAGTGAAACTCCGGAAGCCAAAAAGCAAGGTTAGTACTTTGAGGAACTTTCTTGGTCCTGGAACTGTGGACCATGAGGTCTTTGATGGATTAGGCTACATGCTGGCTTAAGAATGGTGCCTGTAACATGCTGTCAGTGGTCCTCAGGTCTTAGGACCTACTAAATTCTGGGGCCTGTTATATTCCCCACTGGTTCTATGGGCATGGGTCAAATCACAGACTCATTTTAGAATAAGAGGCTTTATATATCGTCTCCTTACCATTCCTATATTGGTAGCTAGGAGCAAAAGGATTAATGCCCCAGCCATGGCTATAAGTAGAGTAGCTAACCAGGGGCCCAGGAGAACAAAGATTGGTACCAGTTTTTTTGTTTTTCTTTTAAAGATTTATTTATTTAGCCAAGTGCGGTGGTGCATGCCTGTAATACCAGTACTCTAGAAGGCGCCTGGTATTAAAGACATGTGCCACCTCTGCCCAGCTCTTGTTATCTTCTATAGCCTCCTTTAGCTGGGTGTGGTGGCTCCATGGGGTGCCACCAGTGACCTTCACTGTGTAGAGGTGTTAAGGACCACAGTGTGGGGCACATAGGCTGGGTGACCAAGGAAAATAGGCATGGGGCTAGAGTGAGGTCAGAGACGTGTCCAAACCCTAAAAATTTCATCCTAAGACTGGAAGGTGTAGGATCAATCCCTCCCTGCGTCAATGCCTGTGTATGCTAGCCCACAGAATCCAATTCTCAAGGTAATCACAGGTAGTCACATAGGGAGGACCAAGGTTCATAAAGCGCTTGGACATTCTGGAATAAACACACCTAACCTGTTTCACTGACTAGCGTAAACAGTTGCTCATTTATTAAAATCCTTGGAGGCCTTCTTCCCCTTGGCACTCCCAGTTGGACCAGAATTCTACAGGACCCCACCCATTCCAGACTCTGCTACATCTTTCTAGGTTCTTTGTCTTGTGCCCAGACACCCTGAAAAAGGAAGCAGAACATGGAACCACACCACAGAGTAAGTGAGGGCTTTTCTCAACTTGGTTCTAGGGCCTCAGTTGGGGTCTTCTTTACCCACACAAGTTCACCAACCTGGAACTTGAGGGCAGGCTCATATATGGACAAGGCCACAGCCTGTCTGCACCATCTGAAGACTAGTTCTCTGGGCTTGTTTCAGGGCCTGTAAGGACTTGAGTAGGGAGTGGTTAGTCATGTCTGCCTTAATGAGCTTTTTGATATGGGGTACACCTGTCCTTTAGGACCACAAAATGTAGGAGGTTGGCTCAGCTTTCACCAGTCTCAAAGAGGATATATTTAGTTAGTTTCCTTACTATTCATGCTTTGTACCTGCCCTGAGCTTTGTGACCTATAGGCACAATGTAGTTTCCAATCAATTTAGGTTCCCTAAGTCTGGGCCTTTACCAGACTTAGGGAAACATTGGCTATGAAAGTCAGGTTATTGTTGGACCTGAGGGAAAGAACCAACCGAAATCTAGGAATTAACTCTTGGAGGAGTTTCTTGGTGACTGCTGAGTCTGTCTCCATTTGGGTGGAATAGGCTTCTACCCATCCGGGGACAGTTTCTATGAAAACTGTCAAATACTTATACTCAAAACTGTGGGTTTTGTCTCTGTAAGTGTACTTTCCAATGTTCTCTGGGGTTGCTTCCTTGGGTGCAGATCCCTTCCTGAGCTCTTCTTCCTCATTTGGGGTTCAATTGTACACAAGTGGTACACCCAGATGTCCTTGACAAGATTGTCTAATTGAAGTATATAATATCTGGGCCTGAGTAAAACAGCAGTTTTAGTTGCTTCCAAGATGGGAGGCCTGATGGAGTTTAGTGACCAGAACCTGTCTTTAGGTAGTAACGGGCAGAATGGGTCACCCATTCAGCAAGAGCCATTTCCCAGTCAGGCACAAGGGTGCACGCCTATGACCCCAGAACTCTGGGAGGCTGAGGCAGTCAGATCTCTCTAAGTTCGAGCCAGTCCAGGGCAGCCAAGGCTACACAGAGAAACCCTGCCTCGGTAAAACAAAAACAAACAAAACAACCATGTTGAAAATCCTGCCACAGCCAACAGCAGCACTGTTAGTGAACTAAGTAAGCACTGATTTGGTAGAAAAACAGAGAAATGATGGATTTACTTACTTACTTAAAAATAAAGAAATGAATAAGCAGTCTCTTCCCGGGTGAGGTAGAACTATCGTTCCTGTTTTGCTGCTGCTGAAAGGGATGACTGGCTGGGAGAGAGACCTGGCTTCAGCTGTGGGCTGTGTTGTGAAAGGCAGCCTGGCCCCCGCTACTGAGGAGGATAGAGCCAGGGTCTTGAGCCCACTCTCAAGGTACCTTTGCACTTGGTACTGTATATGTGCCCATTAGAAGGCATGTTGGGATTTCACAGTCTGAGCATGTGTGTGAGTGATAGGGTACCCACTTTCTCAACTTCAAGTCATTGCAGTTTCATTTTCCCTGAAAATAAAAGGGTTTCGTGTTGCATTTCTTTCTTTCTTTTTCTTTTTTTTTTTTTTAATTTTAAATGTTTTTTTGTTTGTTTGTTGGAGACAGGATTTCTCTGTGTAGCCCTGGCTGTCCTGGAACTCTGTAGACCAGGCTGGCCTCGAACTCAGAGATCCCCCTGCCTCTGTCTCCCAAGTGCTGGGATCACAGAAGAACACCACCACACCCAGGAATGTTGCATTTTTTAAACCAAGGGAGGTTCTGGCTACTGATGAAGCACAAGAGGCATATCTTGAAAAAGAAGAGCCAGGCTCAGTGGCGCACACCTGTAATCCCAATACTCTGGGAGGCAGAGGCAGGCCATCTCTGAGTTCAAGGACAGCCAAGGCTACACAAAGAAACCCTGTCTCAAAAAAAAAAAAAAAAAGGAAAGAAAGATGCTCTTTAGATTTGGTTGATTTTATTTTTTTCTTATTCTAGGGAAACCGCTAATGGTCAGAATCCTTCCTGCTCTTTTTTTTTTCTTTCCATTAATTAATTTTTTCACTTTACATCTGATTGAAGCTCCCCTCCCTCCTCTCCTTCCTATTCCACCCTCACACTCCTCTCCCCCCTATTTCCACTCCCCTTCTCTCCAGGGAAGGAGGAGTTCCCTCACAGGGACCAACCCGGCCTGAAACATGAAGTTACAGCAGAACGAAGCACACGCGGCGAGTCCAGACAAGGCAGCGTAGCTATGTGAAGGTTTCCAAAGGTAGGCAGCAGATCAGAGACACCCCTTACTCCCACTGTTAGGGCCCCACATGACCATGCTGCACGTTTGCTACAAATGGGGCCTAGCTCCAGCCATGAATGCTCTTTTGCTTGCATTAGCTTTGGTTCAGTCTGTGAACCCCCATGGGCCTGGGTTACTTCGCTCTATAGGTCTTCATGTGGCGTCCTTGACCCCGCCAGCTCCCTCAACCCTTCCCCCTATTCTTCCGCCAGACTCCCTGAGCTCTGGTTATTGTTTGGCTGTGGTCTCTGCATCTGTTTCCATCAGCTTCTGGATGAACCTCTCAGAAGACAGTTATGCAAGGCTCTTGTCTGTAATCATAGCAGAGTGTCATTAATAGTGTCAGGGTTTGGCTCTCTCCCATGGAGTGGGTCTCAAGTTGGGCCGGCCATTGGTTTGCCATTCTGTCAATCTCTGCTCCATCTTTATCCCTGCACATCTTGTAGGCAGGGCAAATTTTGGATCGAAGCTTTTGTGGGTGGACTAGTGTCCCCCTCCCTCCACTGGGAGTCCTGCCTGGTTATAGGAGGTAGCCACTTCAGCTGCCAGGACCCTCAACTAGGGTCACCCCCATAGACTTCCAGGAGCCTCCCCCAACCCAGGTCTCTGGCTTGTCCTAGAGATACCCTCCTCCATTGATTGGGTTCTTTCTCCTAGCCTTCCCCCCACCCTACCCCTGCTGCTCTCCCCACATCTGATCCCCACCCCACCCAGTTTTCTCCCTCCATCCACTTTTTTTTTTTTTTTTTTTGTCATAGGGTTTAATGGTCTCAAAGAGAAGTGCAATCATGGTCAGAGATGCGGCCCCACCTCCTCACCCCGCCAGGCTCTCCCTTTGGACTTCAATAGAAATGATGTGATGCCCTTATACCATGGCCAGACCCAGCACACAGGGTTCTCCTGAAGAAGATTAATCAGACGGTTTGAGGAACTCCTTTGTGGAGCCCCGGATGACATGATGTCACAGTCAAATCGGTGCACAGGAAACAGCCAACTAGTGTCCTTCCATCTGTCATTCGAATGCGCATGGTCTTAAAAAAGCAACACCTGTATTTGCTGCAGGGCAAATCCTGCTCCCGGTCAGAGGTCAGAGTCCAGCTAGGGCAGCACACCCTCTATCCACTTCTGATGTCTATTTTATTTCCCCTTCTGAGGGAGACTCACACACCTTCCCTTGTTAGCTTCTTTGGGTCTGTGGAGTCTAGAATGGTGATCCTGTACTTTATGGCTAATAGCGACTTTTAAGTGAGTACCTACCATGCATGTCTTTCTGGGTCTGGGTTACCTTACTCAGGATGATATTTTCTTTCTTTCTTTTGTTTTTTCAAGACAGAGTTCCTCTGTGTAGCCCTGGATGCCCTAGACTTGCTTTGTAGACCAAGCTGGCATCGAACTCACAGCGATCTGCCTGCCTCTGCCTCCCTGAGTGCTGGGAAAAAGGCGTGCGCCACCTCATCCAACTCAGGATGGTATTTTCTCTCTTTTTTTTAATTTTTCTTTTTTTAAGCATTAATTACAGTTTATTCACTTTGTATCCCAGCTGTAGCCCCCTCCCTCATTCCCTCCTTCATTCCCTCCCAATCCTGCCCTCCCACCCTTATCTCCTCCCTGCCCTCTCCAAGGGGAGATCCTCCTCCACTTGTCTTCTATCGGATTTAGTGTATCTGGTTTTATGTTGAGGTCTTTGATCCTCTTGGACTTGAGTTTCGTGCAGGGTGATAGATATGGATCTATTTGCATTCTTCTACATGCAGACATCCAGTCAGACTAGCACCGGTTTGTTGAAGATGCTCTCTTTTCCATGGTTTTGGAGTCATTGTCAAAAATCAACTGTCCATAGATATAGGGGTTTATTTCTTGGTCTTCAATTTGATTTCATTGATTGATCTGTTTTTATGCCAATACCATGCAGTTTTTATTACTATTTCTCTGCAGAATAGCGTGAAATCACGGATGGTGATACCTCCGGAAGTTCTTTTATTGTACATTATCGTTTTAGCTATCCTGTTTTTTGGGGGATTTGCTTTGCAGACAAGGCTGGCCTCGAACTCACATTGAGACTCCTTCCCCTGTCTCCATGCACCCACACCCGGCTCTCTTTTAAATAATTGGTGGAATTTTTGTTTATTCATTTTTAAATATTTATTTATTTATTATGTACACAGTGTTCTGTCTGCATGCCAGGACACCAGGTCTCATAGATGGTTGGGAGCTACGATGTGGTTGCTGGGAACTGAACTTTGGACCTCTGGAAGAGCAGCCAGTGCTGTTAACCTCTGAGCCATCTCTCCAGCCCTTGTTTTTATTTTTTTTATTTTTGGTTTTTCAAGACTGGGTTTCTCTGTGTAGCCTTCGATGTCCTAGCCTCACTTTGTAGACCTGGCTGGCCTTAAACTCATACAGATCTACCTCAGAGCTCAATTGACGAGGCGCCGGACCTTGAATCTGAAAGTCCAGGGTTCAATTCCCTGTTTACCTCTACCTGTGAATTTCTTATATTCAGTTCCTTTCCCTCCTTTTTTTTTTTTTTTTTTTCCGAGACAGGGTTTCTCTGTGTAGCCTTGGCTGTCCTGGACTCGCTTTGTAGACCAGGCTGACCTCAAACTCACAGAGATCTGCCTGCCTCTGCCTGGCTCCTCTTTAACATTAAAACATAATTTTCAAACCATTTTTACCTGTTCAGAAATGTTGGTGCGCTTCAGGTTTCGTCTATGTGTCTCTGTCTCCCTCTGCTGTTCATCTTAGAATACTGCAAACGGTTGGTTCTGTCCTGTCTTGTAGCTCACAGGGAAGAGGAGTCTCCATCCACGGGGTTGTAGCTGGAGTCTGCCCAGCCCAATGGCCCCCGGGTTTGACCGGTAGTTGTGTCTCAGTGGACGCCCGACCCCCGTCCCTCCGCAGAGTACAATGGTCCCGGGGAAGTTTTCTTCCCAAGTAGGTAGCACGCTAGCTTCTTAGAGAAGCGCGCAGGATCTAGGCACAGAATTGGTCTTAAAAGGCCAAGCCTGGTCTTGAGAGCATAAGCTAAGCAGTTCTGGGGTCTGGTTTAAGGGCCGCATGAGGTTGCTAAGAACGGTGCAGAGCCGCGACATCCTGGCCACGCAGCTGCTGCTTGTTGCTACACCCGCTTAACTCTCTCCAGCGCGAGCTCCCACCCTTAGGGCACAGTTGCTGGGAAAGCCCCAGAGAACTAAGGGTCTTCTGCTCCCGTCCTGTGAGATCCTGAGCCTGAAGTCACCGCTCTTGCAGGGCGCCCCCCACCCCCAAAAGGCCGAAGACCATCTGTGCACTCTTAAAGAGACAGTGTGCCACCTCGCCTGTAATCCCAGCACCCTGGCGGGCAGATCTCTGTGAGTTGGAGGACAGTTTGGTCTACAAAGTGAGTCCAGGACAGCCAGGGCTACACAGAGGAACCGTGGAGAGACAGAGACAGGGAGAAAGACAGAGACATAGAGAGAGACAATGCCTTTTGCCTGGAATATTTCTAAGTTTGGATTCTATGTAAATTCTTGCTTCACAATGGTATGCCAAATATAGAAAATTTATTAATTCATCAGGTTTTCTAATCCGGCTAGCTCCCAAATAATTGAGATAGAGACCTATTGATTTATTTAACAAGCTTAAGCACAAAAACTGGGCAGTTATTAGTATTAGGAAATACTAATTTTCTAAGCTAGTCTGGTTACTTCCCAGCCACATACCCCAAGTTGCCAAAATCGGTCCTGTCTGGGCATCTGCTGCATCAGGCCATGTCCTCTCCATCTTCTTCCTTATGTCCTCTCTCCCATGGCCTCTCCTGAAACTTCAAGCCTGGGGTACTGAAGCCCTGCCTACTTTCCTTCTGCCCAGTTTCAGGCTGTCCGGCCTTTCTTTATTAACCAATCAAAGATAATTGGGGAGCAAAATTTACACAACATTGTTAGGCGTACTAGAGAATGCACTCATCCGGACTTCAACCAGATTTTGGAGCCCAAAATTTAGCTTCAGAGTCCACAGAACACCAGACCAACCCCCAACACAGCAAAGCTGACCCTGGTGGTGGGGTGCAAGTGAGCTAGCCACAAGTGGGAGAGTGTGGGAGAGCTGGCCCCACTCCTCCACCATGAGGTGGCATGGATGTGGGTGATGCCCTCTGCCCTCCCCTTTCGCCACCTGCTATAGTCAGGAGAGCTGACCCCCAGGGCATGAGAGCAGGAGAGCTAGCCCTGCCCCCTCACTGACTGTAGCACTTGGGAGATCAGGCCCTGCATCTCAACTGGGTAGGTAGCACAGGGGAGCTGGCTCTGGAGGTATAGGCGCTAGTGAGCCAGCCCACAGAGCAGTGGGAGAGCTGGCCCCGCCTACTGCCGGTGGTGAGACTGGGTGGCCTCGCTGGAGCAGTGCCGGAGATGGTAGTGGGGGTGAGGGAGAGCTGGTGAAGCTGGCCAGATCAGCTATCACCCAGGCCCAGATCCAGGGCTCTGAGTTGGCCCACACCCAAGTCTATAGCATCCGCAAACAACTGGGACACGTAGAAGGACCAGTCCTGCTGATCCAAATCTGCAGGATCTCCATGACACAGGGCAACAACAGGAGAAATCCCTAGGAGGATCCAATATTGATGATCACAGAAGTCAGAGACCTTATACCAGACCAATGACTTGTTGCAATGAACATTTGCAAGTGAAGATGTGTGGACAGAGGGATATACTGAGGGACAAATTGTGACATTATAGCCTCCATGATGAGATGTTTTTATGCTTTGGTTTTGTTCATTTGTGTGTGTTTTTCTTTTAGGGGGCAGGTTGCAAGGGTAAAGGGCAGATATAAGGGCACAGGGAGATGAATGGGACTGGGGTGTATGATGTGAAATTAACAAAGAATAAAAAGTTTTTAAAAATCTGCTTTGCTAAGAGAAATTTCTTTTTTATCTCCTTTCTTCCTTCCTTCTTTCTTTCTTTCTTCCTTCTTTCTTTCTTTCTTTCTTTCTTTTTCTTTTTCTTTTTCTTTTTGATTTCTTCTTTCTTTCTTCATAGTCTCATATAGCCCAGGTGACCTCAAACTCTCTGCATAGCTGAGGCTGATCTCACCTGATCCTTCTTTCTTCACCTTCTCAGTGCTGAGAGTATCTGTATGAATTATGATGCCCAGATTTTTTTTAAGCTCAGGATAGCACCAGGTGGTCTCAAATTAATGGCAATCTTTTTATCTCAGCCTCTCAAGAGCTGGAATCATAGGTTTGTACTACATACTCAACTTTCTTTCTTCCTTCCTTTCTTTTTTTTTTTTTTTTTTTTTTTGAGATAAGGTTTCTTTGTGTGTAGCCCTGGCTGTCCTAGAACTCACTCTGTAGACCAGGTTGGTCTCAGGCTAACAGAGATCTGCCTGCCTCTGCTTCTCAGAGTGTTGGGACTAAAGGTGTGCACCACCACCACCCAGGTTCTTTCTTGCTTTTTTGTTTTGTTTTTATTTTTGTTTTCTTGAGACACAGTCTCACTATGTGTCTCTCTCTTTTTCTTTCTTTCTTTCTTGGTTTTGAAGGTGGGACTTGCTTATGTAGTCCAAACTAGTCTAAAATTTCGTATATAGTCCAGGTTAACCTCAAACTCTTATGCTCTTGCCTAAGCCTCCTAAGTGTTAGAATTACACTTTGTGCCACCAGTCTTTGTTAGCAGAGCTTTTAATCTACTTTATTCGAGTTTCTTATGCCTCTTTCTCCATTCTCCACCCCTTATCTCTTCCAACACTCCAACACTGGGTAGGAGAGAGAAGATTAGTGGGGAGAAGGGGCATAGTTTCCTTAGGTTACTTTCTGGTGGTTAGGGTCATCGGGTTCCCTAGGCCAAGTCCAATCTTCATTTCAGGCGATCTCTAACTTCTCACACTGCATCAACAGCAGCCAGGTAGAGCAGGGGGAAAGCACCAGAAGCCTTTTTCTTTCTCAGAGCTCCTCAGCACTCTCTGGGCTTTGGCATTTATTCCCTCTCCAGAGTCCTCAGATTTAAACTATCTGTAGATGGCAAAGAGCCTGTCTCAGAGCCCGCACGAGGCAAATAGTTTGCTGCTGTGGACTAAATTAGTCCCATATCCTACACCTGGGATAAAAAAAAAAAAAAAAAAAAAAAAAAAAAAAACATGTTTTGCATCCACAACAAGTCCTAATCATCAATTCTCGATGGGGACTGTTATGTGAGATGGCTTTAATAGGTCAGTGACACTGCGGTTGAAAGAAATCACCAGGATTAAGGATGCAGAAGTTGAGAGGTTATTAGAATATATTGCAGTGGGGCTGGAGAGATGGCTCAGAGGTTAAGAGCACTGGCTGCTCCTCCAGGGGTCCTGAGTTTAATTCCCAGCAACCACATGGTGGCTCACAACCATCTATAATGAGATCTGGTGCCCTCTTCTGGCGTGCAGATGTACATGCAGGCACAACGTTGTATAAATAATAAATAAATATTTAAAAAAAAGAATATAAGAATATATTGCAGTGTGGCTGCTGCAAGTAACATAATAGAGAGACCATCTTGCACACAGGCATTCTAAGAGGCAACATTCTGGGAGAAGTTGCTATGAGGCCAGTAGGCAGTGTTTCCATATCATGTGCTCTCAGAGCAATCACAGCTAGCGTTATGGTAATTTTTTCTGACAAAATAACAGTCCTGCTCCAAGACAACAGCAGCCTTGCTCTGAGTCCATGTCACCCTCTGTAACAATAGCCCTGTTGTGAGGTTAGATTCGCTGATAGCTATCTCTCTCAGAACCATGTCCACATTGACAGACCAGAAAATCAGAACATTAAGAAGGAACAAAGATCTGCCCTCTGAGCTGGGCAGAGACATACAGGTCGGAGTCTTGTTGGTGTTGCTGATCTATCACAAAGTCATGGCTAAAATCATAAAAGGCTTAAAAGTTTCTTTGAAGGAAGGAGGGAGTAACTCTTTGCCATAAACTGGAGGTCAGGCAGTGACATCAGGTCAAGTGGTTGGTATCTCAAGACATTACTATTTGGGGCTTAGTGGCTCATGATCTGAGTCTCGTTGGAAGAGGATATGGAAATCTCCAAATGACACAGTTAACGGGCTATTGAAGTTTCTAGGGTGGAACAAATTAACTCTGATTGTCCTGGAATTTTCTGTGTGGGCCAGGCTGGCCTTGAACTCATAGAGATCTGCCTTTTTCTGCCTCCTCAGTGCTGCCACACCCAGCTCTGTCGGAAGGTTTTAACACAGACCAAATTCTTCCATATAATGGAAAGGAGGTGATTATGAAAAGGTGGAGTCAGGCTTAGGGCTGTGTTTATCCTGGCAATCAGTGACAAACTTGATACAGTCTGTCCTAGCAACATCACATCCCAAGAGGCAGATGACCCTTTGACTCTAATTGGAGCAAAACTGATTGTAAAAGGCTTTAAGAGGCCTCAGGCTGAACTTGTTTGTAGACTGAGGAGTCTATTTGGTATCTTAAAAGTGAAATTGGGGATGGGCAATGCTGTTGAGTTTTGAGAGGAGTTTTTATTTGTTTGTTTGTTTGTTTTTTAAGTTTTAACATTTATTTATTCATTTTGGTTTTTCAAGACAGAACCCTGTGTAACAGCCCTGGCTGTCCTGGAGCTCGCTCTGTAGACAAGGCTGGCCTCGAACTCACAGAGATTCAACTGCCTCTGCCTCCCAGGTGCTGGGATTAAAAGCGTGGGCCACCACCACCCTTGAGAGGAGTTTTATGGGAGATTTTTTCACATATGCATGTGTGCATGTAAGTGTATGTTTGATGGGATGTGTGTCCACATCCATACAAGTGTGCAGTGTGGAGGTATGAGGGAGGGTATGTGAAAGCTGTCAACCTTGGGTGTTCTCTCAGGGATCAAGGTTTCTCATTGGTGCTGCATGAGGTTTTTCATTTCTTCCCCAAGCTCCTGGAATAATGATTCATGAGACTTAGTTATTATTTTACAAATACCCAAGCCAGCTATGTGCGGTGGTGCCTGACTGTAATTCTAACACTCTGCAGGGAGGGGAAGAGGCAGGTGAACTTTTGTGAGTTTGAGGCAAGCCTGGTCTACAAAGTGAGTCCAGGACAGCCAAAGCTACACAGAGAAACCCTGTCTTGAAAAAGAAAAAAATACCCAGGATATATAGCTAGGCTTTTCTTAGACTAGCTCATAACTTAAAATCACATTTATACAAATTTATATTCTGCCACATGGCTGGTTACCTGGGCTGGGGTACCATGCATCTGTCCTCTTTACATCTTGCCAGCTGAATCTTGAGTGCCTGGCTCTGTTCCAGAATCCTATCAGATGTCTCACTTCCTATTTCCTACCTAAGATAGAGGCTATCAGATTAAACTTTGACAGGTGCTACAACCATACAATACACAAGATATTCCTTCTTATACATTGGCCCAAACCTGATTAAGCCTGGCTTGTCCCAGAGCTCCAGGGATACACCTATCTCTGCCTATTCAGTGACAAGATTACAAACATGAACCTCTGTGGCTGGTATTGTATTTTTAAATGATTTTTAGAAAGACTGATTTGTTTAATTTTTTTATCTACTCTTTAGACTTGTTTGTTTTTATTTTATGTATATGAGTCTCTTGCCTGCATGTCTACCTGTGAACCACTTCATTCCTGATTCCCATAGGGGCAAGAAGAGGGCCTCATATCCCTGGAACTGGAGTTATGGATGGCTGTGAGTCACCATATAGTTGCTGGGACTCTAACCCATGTTCTTTGGAAGAGTTGGTTGTGCTCTTAAACACTGAGCCATCTCTCTGAGCCATTTTTCAAAAGTAGCTGGAGAGATAGCTTTGGGTACTGAGACATGAACTCTCCTGTGTTGTGGAAGTGGTTATTAGGCTTTTGAGGGCATCTCAATCCCAGCTAGTTCCCAGATAACTGAGACAGAGACCTTTTTAATTTTTGTATTTTTTGTTTGAGACAGGGTTTTTCTGTGTAGCCATGGCTGTCCTGGACTCACTTTATAGATCAACTCACAAAGATCCCCCTGCCTCTGCCTCCAAGTGCTGGGATTATAGGTGTGCACCACCACACCTGGCAAGACAGAAACCATTTAAGAATTATAAAAGCCTTAAGGCACCATAACTGGGGCAGGTATCAACCCTCTAAACTATTTTTGCTATTTCCCAGCTATACGTCAAATACTTCTTGCCATAATTGTTCCTGCCTGGACCACTTCTGTTCCATCAGGCCAGCCTTCATGGCTACTGCCCCATGGCAACTTCCTTCTCTCTGGCTTCCTTTCCTCCAGCTACATCTGCTTTTTCTCTCTCCTTCTCCCACCTTGTGTTCCTTCTCTGGACCCAACCCCAGGAACCTAAGCTCTGCTTGCTCTCTTCTGCCTTGTCACAGGCTTCAGCAACTTTATTGCTAATCAACTTTAAATTAGGTAGAGTAAAGTTTACACAACAAAGACCAGGGTATGTGAGCATATGAGTAGCAACCAGATCTTGGGGACCAGTAATTTGCATTATCATACATAGCACTAGACTAACCCCGACCACTCTTGCCTTTATTTTCTGTGTATGGGTGATTTTGTTGTTTTTGTTTGTTTCTTTTGAGGCAGGGTTTCTCTATATAGTCCTGGCTGTCCTGGAACTCATTTTGTTGGCCAGACTAGCCTCGAACTTACAAACTCATTGAAATCCTCCCACCTCTGACTCCTGGGTGCTGAGGTTAAAGGCATGCACCCTCACACCCATCTTAAATTTGTTTTTATTTTATTAGCATGAGTTTTTTGCTTGATAGTATGTCTGTGTGCCATGTGTGTGCATTGCCTGTGAAGGCCAGAAGACAGTGACAGATTACCAGGCACGGGAGTTACAGAAGGTTGTTAGCTGTCACGTTGGTGCCGGGAATTGAACTACTATTCTCTGCAAGAGCTCTTAGCTGTTGAGCCATTCCTTCAGCCTATTTTACTTTATTTATTTTTAATTTATTTTGGGATTTACTAAAACCTTTATTGCATTTACTTGAAAATATCAGTTTCTTACAGTAATTCTCCAAACTTCATTAAAAAGTTTTAGATGCCAGGTGGTGGTGGTACATATTTTTTTTTTGTTTGGTTGGTTTTGGTGTTTCAAAGTTTCTCTGTGTAGCCTTGGCTGTCCTAGACTTGCTTTGTAGACCAGGCTGGCCTTGAATTCAGAGATCCGTCTGCCTCTGCCTCTCCAGGTGCTGGGATTACAGGCGTGCCCCACATGGGCTGGCTAGTGGTGCATGACTTTAATACCAGCACTAGGGAGGCAGAAGCAGTTGGATCTCTGAGGTCAAGGCCAACCTGGTCTATGGAGCAAGTTTCAGGACAACCAAGGGTACACAAATAAACCCTATTTTAGAAACAAAAACCAAATAAAAATGGTTTTGGTTATCTATCTATTAAACTTTACATTATGTAAAAATCAATTATATTGGGCCAGGTGTAGTGGCACACGACTGTAATCTCAGCACTTGGGAGGCAGAGGCAGATAGATCTCTGTGAGTCTGAGGCACAGCTACACATTCCAGGACAGCTAGGGCTATGTACAGAGACCCTGCCTCAGAAAGCCAAAAATAAAATATAAATCAATTATAAATTATGCTCTTTTAAAAGAAACAGGATTTCTCAAAACTAGGAAAAGACCACATGCTGGTCAAACCGAGCATGATTCTTATAGGACCATCTATTGTACAGAGCTATGATAAGATGCCTCCCTTGTAGGAGAGGGAGAGTGAGCTCAGGAGGAACACAATGTGCAGCTGGAATTTTTGGTTTTGATAACTAAAAGAATTAGAAGTTTCAAAATATGTAACATAATTAATCTTTTCCAGGTAAGCATTAGGATAAGAAGGGCTGAGCCTGGCCAGCCTTCCATGATTTGACTGCCATATTTTACCACTTCAGCTGAAGTCACTGTTAGAGGATTTGGAGTTTAATCACTATGCCCCCAGCCTTCTTTCCATGTATAACTCCTAACAGTGAAAGTTTTTCATAATTAACTGCGAATCCAGCATACTCAGCTGGGAATGCATGCTCTTTCTAATGAAAGATGATAGAGTTATTTTCTCATTCTTCTAAAATCCTTTCAAAGCAGTTGAGGCAAAGCCTGTGAAAGCAAGCAGGACTGAACTGAACTCTGTGAATCCTGCTTGCAGAAGCATGTGCGCTGGGACCTGCGTAGGCTGCTTGGTGTTGCAGTGCTGAGGGCACTTGATCAGTGTCCTGCTGAGGTCTGTAAATACCTGGTCATGAGCTGTCTTAGTTTTAGTGTGTGCTAAATTTAAAAGATGAAGAATAATACTTTTTTTCTTTTTCTTTCTATCTTTCCTTCTTTTTTTTTTGAGACCTGGTTTCTCTGTGTAGCTCTGTCTGTCTTGGAACTTACTCTGTAGACCAGGCTGGACTCAAACTCCTGCCTCTGTCTCCTGAGTGCCGGGATCAAAGTCATGCGCTACCACCACCCAGCAATGAGAATTATTTAAAAAACAAAACAAAACAAAACAAAACAAAAAAAAACTGAGCAAGTAACTCATTCTTGTGACAGGACCTTACTAAGTAGCACTGGAACTATCTGCAGCCCACGTTGTTCAGGAACTTACAGAAATCCTCCTGCCCCTACTTCAGGAGTGCTGAGATTAAAGGCATGTACCGTATCTGGCTTTTAATTTTTTCCTAGATTCTTTATATCAGTTTACTGAGACCTTGGGTAATAATACCTTTGTTCTGAGACTAAAATAATCCAGCTCAGTGTAGCTACTGTCCTGGAACAGTGTCCACACAGAGACTAAATCCATGGCCATGCTGGGAATAGAACTCAGTGGTAGACTTGCATGCCTTCTATTTCTAGGGCTCTGAACTCAACCCGGCACCCCCCAAAAAAGTTATCAGATTAGTGAAAATGAATTTTCACTATGTAGCAATTTGTAAGGAACTTTTTTACATTCAAGTAATTTCAAAAATAAATTCAAGGAGCTGGGCATTGGTGACACACTCCTTTAATCCCAGCACTCAGGAAGACAGAGGCAGGTGGATCTCTGTGAGTTGGAGGCCAGTTTGGTCTACAGAGTGAGTTCCAGGACAGCTAGAGCTATACAGAAAAGCCTTGTCTTGAAAAACAAAAATAAAAACAAAAACCCAAAAAACAGCAACGAAGAAAACAAAACAAAAAAACCAAAAATACATTCAAGGAATAATAAGATGCCTCTTTTTTTATTTTTGTTTTTTTGAGACTGGGTTTCTCTGTGTAGCTGTGGCTGTCTTGGACTCACTTTTAGACTAGGCTGGCCTTGAACTCACAGAAATCTGTCTGCCTCTGCCTCCATGAGTGCTGATATCACAGGTGTGCACTACTGTACCCAGCTGCTTGCTGTCAAGCTTTGCAACCTGAGTTTGAGGCCTGGAACTCACATGGTGGGGAAGAGAGAACCAACTTCTGAAATTTGTCTTCTGACTTCCACTTGTCTGCCATGGCATGCATATATGTATAGAAAAAATAAGCAAAGAGTTAATTTTTTTTTTTTTTTTTTTTTTTTTGAGACAAGCTCTGGCTGTCCTACACTCTTATAGATCAGGCTGGCCTTGAACTCACAGAGACAAGCCTGCCTCTGTCTTCCTGAGTGCTGGAATTACAGGCTTATGCCAAGACATCCGGCTTTAAGACTTAAATTGTAAATAAGCCAGGCATGATGTTACATGCCTTTAGTCTCAGGACTAAAGTAGCAGACTAGCCAAGGTTATATAATGAGACTGACTCAAACACCCAAACAGCCTGGTGTGGTCATTCATGTCTTTAATCTCATCGCTCAGAAAGCCTAGGCAGAAGGATCTCTGTGAGGTTTGGCTTTTGTTTTTAGGGGGGTTTGCTTTTTGCTTTCTGTTGTGTTTGGTTGGTTGGTTGGTCCCCCCCACCACACATACACACAGGATTTCCCTGTGTAGTCTTGGCTGTCCTGTACTCACTTTGTAGATCAGGCTGGCCTTGAATTCACAGAAATCCACCTGCCTCTGCTTCCTTGAGTGCTGGGATCACAGGCATGCACCACAGAGCCCAGCTCTCTATGAGTTTTAAGCCAACTGGCACTACATAGAGAATTTTGGACCAGAAAGGGCTACACAGTGAGATCCCTTTCTCAAACAAACAAACAAACAAACAAACAAAAAACACAAGTATGCATATTACTTTGAAAATAGGCATACACTTGATCTTGGCCAAAAGGCTGAGAAGTGATGAAAAAATACATATCGAATTAAACAGGATCATGAAAGTTGAAAATACAATGCTTTTAGATTTCCTTTAATGTTATTACAGTGGATAAACAATCAAACAAACTTTTGGAGAGTTATTGGTGTAAGCTGTTAGTAACTAACAAAAACACTTGTGTAGACAGTAGCTTGAGCCTTCTGTCCCCTCCAGCCCATGTTGATTTTTAATCCCCAGCTTCTGCAAACACAGTTGGACTCTGAGCAAGCTCATTCTTAGTAAGGAAAGAAAAGGTAGGAAAAGGGCATAGCCTATCCTACAGAAGTTTATTCTCAGAATATATGTGGGAGCCACCCACAGTTGCAGAGTCCTTTTATGAATATATAACAGGTGTTGGCAAAAACCCAGCCAATGGGCCAAACCTGGCTTGCCTCTGGCTATGGAAGGTCTATGAGCTATGGACAGTTTACATTTTAAATAGCTACATTTTAATTTTATCTGTATGGGTATTTTGCCTGTATATATGTGAATGTCTGGCGCTGGCAGAGGTCATCAGTAGATGCTGGATACTCTGGGAATGGAGTTACCGATGGTTGTGAACTGCAGTGTGGGAGCTGAGAATAAAACTCTGGTCCTCTGAAAGAGCAGCCAGTGCTTTGAACTGCTGACCAGCTCTTGTCTCGCCCCTCCTTTTGTTGCTTTTTTTTCTTTTTCTTTTTTTTTTTTTTTTTTTTTTGAGACAGAATCTCACTATATAATCTGGGTTGGCCTGGAATGTTTCTATATAGATCAAGCTGCCCTGGAAACTCTGCCTGCCTCTGCCTTCAGGGTGCTGGAGATTAAAATTGTAGATTACCATGGTAGACCTTCAATAGCTCCATTTTAACTGACTACATTTAAGTACATACATAATGTCTATAATTTTATCCCCTAAAGCCCATAAAGCTTAAATCATTTGCATCTGACCCCCAAGGAATAATTGCTGTTCCTTTCTAGCCCCCAACAGGAAACATAGTGACCAGTTAGAAACTAAACAAGCTCTCAATCTCCAGGCCAATTGCCTGGGCTTCTGCTCTGGCTTGGCTGTGCCACTGGTGCCAGATGGCAGCAAGCCCCACACTCCTCCTGGGAGTGGGTTGGGCTCTCCAGATGTGGCTGGACTGCACTAGAGTTGTTTGTTGTGGAAGGGACTCCTATCAGAGAGCTTCTGAAGCTTGGGCAGTACCTTGATGTCGGGGGCAACCCCACCGTTCACGAAGGCAGAAATGCCAGACCAGGGCTGCACAGCTCAGCAGAACCAGGGCTGTGCCTACTCCCACAGCTGCATGGACTAAGGTGGTAGGCCTAGGTGGCATGATAAGCTTGTGACAGGGCCCAAAGGAAGGACCAGTCCAGTTCTCAGAACCCTCAACACCTGCCTCAGGAACATGGCTCTCACCAGCGTCATTAGCAGCCACCACACAAAGGACATAAGCACCCCCAGGCTCCAGTCCCTTCAGCTCTGCTCTTCGAACTGTAGCATTGAGGGGGCCATTCTTCTGTGGAGCCCCATTGCTTTCCCAAAGCAGAAGCCAGTAGTGGCTGACCGGAGAGAACGGAGCACACCAGTGGACCACCACGCAGCTTTCCTCAGCCACAATTTGCACTTCTCCCAGACGTGGAGGATCTGGCTGCCGATCCTCCCTGGAGAGCCCTGGGCACATGCAGGCCACTGGCCCAACCTTCTGCAGCTCCTTGCAGGGCACTTGCAGGTGGCGGCATCGGTCATAGTCACAACGGACAGCCAGGGAAGCTGTGGTTACTGTCGAATAACCCTCTTCCTTTTCCTCGTAGTCTTGGGGGGTCAATAGCTGAGCTTTGGAAACCAAGGAGGTGGTCATGGCCACAAGCCACAGAAGGAAAAGAGAGCCGAACATGGAGTCTGGAAGGGAAGGAGTGAACGGATAAATGCTGACAGCCCTGCCTTCCAGGACAAGCCCTCTGTGGAAGCACGACATAGGTCCAAGACCGGCAAGGGAAGATGTGGGACTGAGACACAGTCATTTGTCAATTGGCTTCAGAATGCAGGTTTGTTTTTTTTTTTTTTTTGGGGGGGGGCTGGTCTGAGGCTGGTCCTCAATTCCTACTCATCCTGTCCACCCCTCCAATCACTAGGATTATTAGTGCATGCTTCCAGGCCCTGATTGTGCTTGGTTTGGGATAAAATAGTGAAATACGGTTCCACAGGCAAGACAGATGTCTGGGCGGCACCATGCAAAGTGCTAGAAACAGGCAGCTAATGGATAAACAACAATGCTAGGGAAAAGGAGGAGGAAACAATTTAGTCAGCTCAGTGAAGAAGGTGAAATGAGTCTGCTGTTACCCGGAGGAATGACCTATGCAAAACAATGCTTACTAAGATTTTAAAAAATCCAGAAAGAAGACAAAAGAGAGAAGGAAGAAAAGCAGTGGCGGTGGACATGGGAGTCTTCACTCCCTACCTGCTCTGGCTTGGTATTTGTGCAAATCCTGTCCAAGCACTCCAGGATCCTCCCTGTCAACCCTCTTCCCAGGAACCAGAGCAGCCTCTCACCAGTGGATAGGCCTTGACACAGTGAGAATCTGCCTCCAGACATCTGTGGATATCAGGCGGAGAGGTCCCTGTCACAGGCCACTGTCAGGTTGTATCTTCAATTCTGTTTTGGCTGAGAACTTTTATACCCCTCTGATGTCACCACCTAGCTCGATTGCCAAGAAGAGGGCTGGTTCCCTCAGAGGGACTGAGTCACGGGGGCCAGGAATAGGGGAAGCCGCGTGCAGTGGTTTCAGCTGGAAGTCAGGATGCCTGGGTTCTGACAGGAATGAAATGTGGAAAACGGCCAGGAACTGAGAATCCAAAGGCTACAGTCATGTGAAGGGGTGGGGACAGGAGTATTTTCAGAGGAGGGAGGGCACCTGGCTGGTATCAGACAGGAAAACATCTGTGGATGGTATGGGGCCTGAATTACAAAAATGCTGTTTTGGTAAAAATCCTACCACATCCATGGCAGTCATTTCCTGTCTTCTGCCTCCCAATGGACAGAGAAGGGAGGGGTGTAAAGTCCAGAATGATGTATCCTAGCTCTCCAGACCCGCCCTACCCTATCCCCCTCCCCGAGAGAGATGAGAATCACGTGGATAGAGTAGGAAGCCTATTACTGGCCAGGATAGGATTTCTTCCCTAGATTATGGATGGAAACAGCTACATTGAGTGTGGTGGTGCATGCCCGAATTTCTCAGCACTAGGGATCCTGAGGTAGGATCATTAGAAAATAGCCTGTGCTACACAGTGAGACCCTATCTCTGTAGAAAACAAAGTCCTACCAGCTAGATGAGGTGGTGCAAGCTTGTAATTCAGTATTTCGGATCTGTGGCAGGGGAGTTGCTAAAAGTTTGAGGCCAGCCTCTAAGAATGTTTCAAAATAAATAATAAAAAAGGAAGATAACAGGGGGCTGGAGAGATGGCTCAGAGGTTAGGGGTACTGGTTGCTCTTCCAGAGGTCCTGAGTCCAATTCCCAGCAAACACATGGTCGCTCATGACCATCTATAATGGTATCACATGCAGGCAAAACACTATATACATAATAAATAAATCTTTGGGGGAAAAAAGGGAAGAAAATTAAGCAATTGTCTAAGTCAACCAACAATCTCTGGGCTCAAAGAGCATTCCTGTCTCAGCTGAGCAGCTGGGATAGTGTCTAATGCCTATACTTAGTACAAGAAAAAATTTGAGTATAATTAGGGATATTAGATAATAGACTAAACAACTGTCAATCTTAAATCTCCTTGGAACATGTAATACTCTTGTACTTTTATTTATTAAAGAAAGCAACATAGGGGCCAGGTATGGTAGTACACACCTTTAATCCCAGCAGAAGCAAGTGGATCTCTGTGAGTTTGAGGCTGGCTTGGTCCAGGATAGCAGAATAGCCAGAGCTCTGTTACATAGAGAAACCCTGACTCGGAAAAAAAAAAAAAGGAAATAAAGAAACAAAGGAAGAAGAAAGCAGCAATACAGGGGATAAAGAGATGGCTCCGTAGTTAAGAGTACTGACTGGTTTTTCAAGATCTAGTTTCAATTCTTAGCACCTACATGGTAGCTGTGCTGGCTGGTCTTATGTCAACTTGACACACAAACTAGGTTATCTGGAAGGAAGGAATCTTGAGAAAATGCCTCCATAAGATCCAGTTGTAAGGCATTTTCTTAATCAGTTATTGATGGAAGAGGGCCCAGATCATTGTGGGCTTGTGGGCTTTGGTTCTATGAGAAAGCAGGCAGTAAGCAGTACCTTAGCATCAGCTCCTGCCTCCAGGTTCCAGACCTGTTTTGAGTTTCTGTTCTGATTCCTTTGATGAACAGCAATATGGAAGTATAACTTGTTTTTTGGTCATGGTATTTCATCATAGCAATATTAACCCTAACTAAGACAGTGGCTCACAGCCATATAACAGCAGCTCCAGGGGATCTAATGGCCTCTTCTGGCCTCTAAGGGTACTGGAACTCACATGCACATACCCACGCACAGAATTAAAAATAAATATTTAAAAAGGGAACACACCGGGGCCAGAAGAGATGTCAGGCCAGCAGTTGAGAGTGCTTATTGCTTTTGCAGAGATTGCAGTTCTGTTCCCAGCACTCATGTTTTGTGAAGGCTAACAGCCATCTGTAACTCCATTCCCAGGGAATCTGATACCCTCTTCTGACCTCATGGGCTCCTGCACACATGTGGTACACATATAAAACAAAATCTTCCATGACCCAAGTCTGACTCTATAGAACCCATATGGTGTAAGGAGAGAATTAACTTCAAAACTTGTCCTCTGATGCCCACACAAGCAGCTGGCACAAAATAGTTTATTAAGGGAACAAGGGGAAAAGGGTCTGATGGGAAAGTGCTGGAATGTGAGGAATCAGCCCTCTTTTGTTCAAGAACTGGAGCATGTTGGGCGTTGCCTGAGGGTACCCCTAGAAGGCTCTTGGCTACCCAGTGTCTCAGGGGCAAGGGCAGATGTTGAAGAAGAGGTAGGGAGGTTAACTTCTGTCAGCAAAGCTGCATCTTCCCAGGAGCCTGAACCTGAGCCAGGAAAGGGCCAAACAAAATTGCAAATGAGACAAGAGGGGTGAGATGGCATTCCCACCACACATCACCCCTTCACACAGTGCTCCTCACCATCACTAGCTTCTGGCTCTTGCTCCTCCTCTCCATTCTGGGACTGCTTCTCTGGTTTCTCTTCCTCAGACGGCTGGCCCTCTTCAGCCAAAAGGGGAATAACAGAGGTGTGAAAGGAGGTGAGACCCAGGCACTGAAAGGGAGTGCTGGGGAGGATCGAGGAAGAGGGACCGAATCATACCCGTTCCTGAGGGATCTTCAGGGCTCTCACCATCCTCTGTCACATCTGACTGCTGGGTAGACTCCTCCTGGCCTTCAGGTCCCACAAACAAAGAACAGCTGGGCTCAGTGGCTACACTTGGCTTACAGTGCCAACTGCACCTCCTTCAGCCTTTCCTTACACCCTGGGGTTCCAGAGTACCATATGCTTCATCCCGGAGGCAGGGAGCCCCTCTAACCCAGCCAGTTTACCTCTCAATCATACCGTAAAGCAACCCACTTACCTGGCTGATGGCGAGAGATCCGACACTGGGCACTATGTCGTGAACTATCCCTTTGTCGGATATTAACCTGTGGAGAAGTAACTGCTGAGCAGTGAAGCCTGACTTCCCTTTGCAGTAACCACACCCTATCCCTAGCATGCCCCGTTCACTGACACAGATCACCAAAGGAAGAAAAACAGGGTCTTTGCCCCTTGAGACCTGCAAAGAGAATCGGTGTCGGGGCCAGATGCCACCCCACACCCACTGCATATAGCTGAAGAGCATGATGACGCTGAGGAACGTGAAGTTGCTGGCGACACCCACGAAGGCGCAGGTCATGGGGAAGTTGTATAGCAGGTACCTGAGGGGGGGAACAGGGTCAGGAATGGAGTAGCAGTTACCAGATAGCACTGGTTGCTATCACTCCAGAAATATTTGCCTCTGCTACTATGGTACTCACTCCCAGCCCAGTTTCCAGACCACACTGTAGGGTCTAAAAAGGGATGGGGCTGGAGAGATGGCTCAGAGGTTAAGAGCACTGACTGTTCTTCCAAAGGTCCTGAGTTCAATTCCCAGCAATCACATGGTGGCTCACAGCCATCTATAATGAGATCTGGTGCTCTCTTCTGGTGTGCAGGTACACATGCAGGCAGAATATTGTATAAATAATACATAAATAAATCTTGGGGGGAAAAAAAGTCAAGAACTTCAGGCAGTCTCAGGGTCACAGGGCTTCAGGTACCACAGGGCCATAGCATTACAATGGCTTTAACTATAACCTCTCTAGTCACTCCAATTCTTGCTGAGCCAATGGAACAAGACAGACTTCACTGGAGCAGAGATGGGGGTGGGGAGAGGGTGGTATATGTGGATCTCACTATATTGCCTAAGCAGCAGGGACTACACAGGACATTGCACCTGACTCATGATAATTTTTTTCCCCCTTTTCATTATTTATGTTGAGTGTCTTGCTTTGTAGCTCAAGATTTCTTTCCTTGGTACCCCCCATGCCCCAGTGCTGGAATGAAAGGGTGTGTGATCACATATGGGATTTTAAAAAATGATTCTTAAAATTCTTATGTGTATGAGTATTTGCCTGAGTGTATACGCATGCACCACATGGATGCCTGGGGTCCCTAGAGACCAAAAGAATACATCATATCCCTTGGGACTGGAGTTACAAGATGGTCGTGAGCTATTACCTTGTGGGTGCTCTTAACCCCTGAGCCATATTTCTGGCTGCTCACATGGGAGTTTTAAGAAGCTCTTCTGAAAGCCAATACACATAGTGAAGCCAGAGAGGAGAGCCCCTGGCTTTTGTAAAACATGTGATGTCATACTAGTCATCTCTGCCTGGGACCCTTTTCATTTTGGGGCAGGTCATAGGAAAGCTGCTAGGCTTTACTTCCATGGCTTACTTACCTGAGCCCAGTGAAGTGGGCATGGATCCGGAGGTAAGCTCCGTACATCTGGATGCGCTTGCTGTGGATCTCAATAATTGCTCCAGTTGTTGGCACATACTGCAAGGGGAGGGGTGAGAGCAGAGTCCAGTCAGTCTCCTGCTGCTCTCACTTCTAGTAGCCAGTTTGAGGTCCACTTCCAGCATTTGTGGCTATTGCAGCTGCTTGCCCACGGCCCAGGTGCAATCCTGGGCCAACTAGAGGGCTGTCTCCTACTTCATCATTCCACTTACCGAATTCTCCCTATAGTCTGAGTAGAGCTCTACCTCCAGGAGCTGCTTCTGCTCAGCAAAGCCAAACAGCAGGAGGCTGGAGAACACCAGCGTGTCAAGCATCTGGAGCAATTGGGAGCGGTAATGTAGCATCACCTGACAGGGCCATGAGAACATGTTGGAGACAGGTGCTCTCTCCAGGCTGCCCCATGATTGAGCAGTCCATGTAGGCAAAAGTTCATTCTAGACCCCCTCTTCCTTCATTGTCTCTTTTAGACAACAAATGTCCACCCAACCTGTAATGGCTCCCTACTGCCTGACCTCATTTCTTGATCCTAAAACAGTAAAGGCCTCCCTCTCTAAAACACCTGCCTGAGGTAAGCAGTCTGCTCTCATGCACCTTTCCCTCTGGAGTCTTTTGGTCCCCGTGAAAGGCAGGTGTCCCTAATATGGTTCTGCTGACAGTTAACTGTGGGTCCAGCGCTCAGTGAGCATCCACTGCATGCTAATAACTATATTTCTTTCCTGTCTTGCTAGGAGGAAGTTACTCTAAACTCTAGCAGTTAGGCCAGTTGTCTCAAAGCTGGTTTGTTCTGAGCTGCCTGTTCTAAGAGCAGCTGTACTTGTTAGACTGTTCCAAAGGTGAGCATGCCCATAGGAAACTAGGTGTTTGGCAAATGTTTGGCTTCTTAAGTGGATTCTTCACTTATCCTGGTTTGGGCCTGATCTCAGAGCCAACGAAGTCTTCTCTTGAAGCATGAGCCAGATATTCTGATTCTCCCATCATTGTCCACAACTTCCTAGACTGTCCATAAACACTTACTGAGCGTGAAGAAGTGGAGATGACTCGGCCGCCTCTGGTATAGCATGAAACAGTGACTAAGAACATGCCCAAGTTTTGATTCACAGGGGATTCTGGCAGTTCAAGCTCTAAGGTGACTCGATATGGCTGTCCATACATCAGCACCTGACAAAGGGAACACGCATCTTGTTAAAAAAAATTCTTTTTGTGGTGTCTTGAGACAGTCTCACTATGTAGCTCTGACTGGACTAGAACTCACTCTGTAGACCACGCTGGCTTCAAATTCAGAGATTCATCTGCCTCTGTCTCCCCAGTGCTGGGCTTAAAACTATGCGCCACCATACCTGGCTCCTTTAAGTACACAACAAACTCCCTTTGGTAGCCAGCCCACAAACTTCCCATTGTTCATACTGAGTCGATGCTGCCCCCTTCTGGTCACTGGACACCTTGGCTTTCCAGGCCAGACTTCTCTCTTGTTTGCTGGTTTGATTTTATTTGGGGGTTGGGGTTAATGAGGTAGGGAACCAACCCTGTGTTTTCAGAGGGTCTTGCAATGTATCTTTGGTTAGCCTGGCACTTACTAGATAGCCTCAAATTCATGGAACTTCTCTTGCTTCAGCCTTTGGTTCTGAAATTTTGGGCGTGTACCACCACACTCATCCTGTCAGCATTAAGGTCTGACTAAACCACTATGTTGTTCCGGGAAGAGCCCTGTTGCATCTTTTCCAAAAGTGAACAGTCACATTGCCAAGTGGGCCATCTGTAATTCTGGCCTGTGTGCCACTGGAGCTGTCCCCCTGGGCCCAGCCTGCCCTCACTTGCTAATTAAGCAAGCACTGCTCTGCCTCCCTAGACAGCTCTTGCACAATCACCGTTGTGGCAGTTCACACTGTTATCCTGGTCTCTCTTTTAATTTTTTTAAGGCAGAGTAGTTTATTAATTAAATTAACTTGGGCCGGGTGTAGTGGCATACACCTTTGATCCCAGCACTTGGAAAACAGAGGCAGGAGGATCTCTGTGAGGCCAGCTTGGTCTACACAGTGAGTTCCAAGACAGCCAGGGCTACACAGAGAAACCCTGTCTCAAAAAACAAAAAAAACATATAAAACAAAATTAAATTTCTCTATTTGTGTCTCTGTGTGTGAAACACTGAATTTATTAAAAATGATAGAACTGCCTTGGGTAGCAGTGCATGTTTTTAATCCCAGTACTTAGGAGGCCAGAGGGAATGGATCTCTGTGAATTCAAGGCCAGCCTAATCTCCAATGCAAGTTCCAGACCAGCCAAAGATACACAGTGAAACTGTTCCACAAAGCAAGTAAATAAATAAATAAATAAAATGTGAGAACTGCATACCTTAAGAAGTAAACTATATATTATACAAATTTTCTTTTTTTATATAATTTTATTTTATTTTGTGTGCATTAGTGTGAAGGTGTCAGATCCCTTGGGATTGGCATTACAGTTTTGAGTTGCCATGTAGGTGCTGGGAATTGAATCCGTGTCCTTTAGAAGAGCATACAGTGCTTTTAACCACTGAGCCATTGCTCCAGCTCATAAATTTTATCTTAATGAACCTATTTTTAAAAACCTAGAAAACTAATGGTTGAAAAAATATATCCAGCCCAGGCATGGTGATGCATACTTATTTAGGAGACAGAAGTTTGAGGTCCCCCACTATTCCAGCCTAAATAGGTGGTAGAAGTGCCTTTAATTCCAGCACAAAGGAGGCTGAGACAGGGTAATCACAACTTCAAGGCTAATCACTTTTTGTTTTGTTTCATGTAGTCCAAGTTAACCTTTCTGCCTCTAGCTCCCAAGTCTTGGCTCCTTTGTTTTTTATAACAGAGTACCAATAAGGGGTGGCCTGGAACTAACTTATCCTGTGCCAGTCCTCTGGCACAGTACCCTTTGTAATAACAGGTAACACATACTTGTTACTCATTTCATAATTTTATATTTATATACCAGCTTCCCCCCCCCCCTTTTTAAAATAGGGTCTCAGCTGGGTGCAGTGGCACACACCTGCAATTCCAGCATTCAGGGAGGCAGAGGCCAACCTGGTTTACAAATCGAGTCCAGGACAGCCAAGGCTACACAGAAAAACCTTGTTTCAAAACAAACAAACAGAAAACCAGAGTCTCATTATATAGCCCTGACTAGCATGGAACTTTGTGTGTATGAGGCTGGCCTCTGCTTTAGAAGTGCTGGAGTTAAAGTCATGCACCACCATACCCAGCCTTACATACTAGCTTCTCATACTTAAATGGGTGTCATGCTCTTCCAACTAGCTGATTTGTTCACTTGGGCCCAAAACCCAAACTTTATCTAGGAGCTATGATTCAAGTGATAACTGCTGAATGGGACCAGTCCTAATGCCTGCTGCATACACAATCATTCTGATTTTAATTTGGCGCTGGAAATTGAATCCAGGGCCTTATACAGAGGAGGCAAATACTCTACTGACTGGGACTTATCCCCAACCCTCCTCCTCCTCTTTTCTGAGGATATAGGGTTTGGCTGTGCAGACCAAGCTGATATCAAATTTGGAATAATCTTCCTGCCTCTTCCTCCTAGTGCGGGTTTACAGACATGTATATGTGAAAGTTGACTGGGACTAAATTTTAGATTTTTTTTTTTCAGTATGTGTTGACAGTTGACTGGGACCAAATTCTAGATTTTCTTTTCAACCTCTATTTGCTTCAGTGCCTTTCTCTTAAATGTCTGTTGCTCAACCTCTGCTCTCCACATCTTTCTCAAGCAATCAAAACTTTCCTGATACTTCTGTCTAGCTCTCATACTCACCCGATCACGTCCACTCTTAGCCAGGGAGACATTGGCAACAGGGAAAGAGCAGAGTGAGGCGGTGGAGGAATCGCAGTCTGTCCTAAATGAGAAGGGAGCAGTGATGATTTGTGAAGTTACAGAGCCTACTCTGCCTGCCTGCCTGCCCACTCCCATCATCCTTTTCTCCATTACAGAGACATGGAGAACAAATGTGGCCACAAGATTCAAGATATCAGAATAAGGCTTTCATTCTCTTCCCACTATTTCAGTTTGTTTCCTCATTAGAACAGAACCTGCAGGGTGTGGTAGCACACACCTGTGATCCCAGCACTCAGGGAGGCAGAGGAATGTGGATCTCCGTGAGTTCGAAGCCAGCGAGTGGAGTCTAGAAAGTGAGTCCAGGACAGCCAAGGCTACACAGAGAAACCCTGTCTCGAAAAGAAAAACAAAACAAAACAAACAAACAACAACAAAGAACAAAACCTATAGGTTGGAACCAAAGGACACTTAGGTGTTTCTACAGGCTTCTTTGAATTGCTCATGGTCCTACCACTAAAGATTCTGATTCAAGAGTTCTGATCTGGAGCCTAATTAAAAAAAAAAAGAAAGAAAGAAAAGAAAAGAAAAGAAAAGATTCCTCCAAAAGGATCTATGGGTACATCTTCTAAGATAAATTATAGGCAAAAACTGCACATTGTACATGGGTACACAGCTTATACCTGGGCATGCATATGTACCCACATATCCTATATATATATATATATATATATATATATATATATATATATATATGCCTCGTGTTCTCTAAATGTTTAAGAGGATCTACTTTAGAAATGGCAGCACATGATTCAGGACAGGGTAAAAAGATTTTAAATTGAAAATAAAACTGTTTTCTGTATGTAATAATTAAAAGTCTTACAGCTTTTGTTGGGAGACATAGAGAGAATCTGGCAATGTACATTAATAAGGAATCTAGGTAAGAAGTAGGACTCTAGGAGGTATGTACCTTGAGTTACTGTGTATACCACTGGGGGTGAGTGGCAGTAAACTAAAAGCAAAAGAGATATTTCCTAATGCCTCCTGTGTTAAAAGCCAGGATAATTAATTCTTATGCCCAACAGGTTCAGTTAGGTCAAAATTCTACAGTGACTTAACAGAGCAGACTTATTATTTCAGTCTTCAAAGTGAAATTTCTGGGCTTGGGGAGATGGCTCAGTGGTTAAGAAAGAGCACTGGCTGCTCTTCCAGAGGTCCTGAGTTCAATTCCCAGCAACCACAATGGTGGCTCACAACCATCTATAATAGGATCTGATGCCCTCTTTTGTCATGCAGGCATACATGCAGAGAAAGCACTCACACATATAAAATACATAAATAAAAAAAAAATTTTAAAGGTGAATTTTCTTTTCCTCGGTATGTGTGTGTATGTGTTTTAATCCTATTGAGACAAAGTCTCAACCTGTAGCCCAGGCTGGCCTGGAACTCATAGTAATCCTCCAATTTAGCCTCTCAAGGACTGGTAACATACATGTGACCAGGCTCTTTTTATAGGGTTTTAACCAGAATTTAGCAGCAGAGGTACACCTTGAACTTAGAGCCCTACCAGCACCGACCTGTCCAGCCTTGGCTCGTGAGGTAAGAAGTCCTGTCAGCACACTGGGATAAGATTTCATCCTCTGTCAATACTGGGATTCAACAGAGGACAAACTAGGAGTCCTTGTAGTAATTTTCAAGGTAAGATTCTACTTTAATGGTACAGCCTTCTCACCTGTAGTGGAAATGCACAGGGCTGAGGTGGCTGACTGTTGGCATGTAGGAGTAGTAGAAGGAGCCATAGAGAAACACAGACACCCAAAGCAAGAGGAGGATGGTGCAGAAGAGCACCCCAAACTGTAACAGCAGCCTACGGGCACGGCCTGCCAAGACATGGCCCACTTCCTGGGCCCACAGTAAGGCTGGTACTGGTGGGTCATTGACCATGATGGGGACAGCTGGGGATCTGGCCCCAGCTTCAGGCTTTGAGTTTCTGGCTGGTCTTCCACAGGGACGACACCCTTGGCCATGGGACAGGGCAGCTGAAGGTTCCTGGAGAAAGTGGGAGAAAAATAGTTTGTTTTTTTTTTCTTCCTTTTCCTAGGATATTTGGGGAAGACCAGCTTATTAAACTGGCTTTGAGGAAGTAGAGATAGCAAGACAAAGCAAAGTCATTGTTTCACATGTGCTTCTCTTCCAATTATCCCTTCACCTTCCTCCCTGAGTTCTCTTCCAGAGCCCTTCCTCCAGTCATCGGAGCCTGGGACAAACCTCCTTGATACATTTACAGATTACATAAGTAGATCCAGGACCTTAAATCTCTCCCAAAACAGGAATGACATGGATCCACAATGCCAAGGGTTGGCAGGAGTGGGTGACTTGCCTACGAGCGCACAGCCAGTCCAGCTCAAAGCCAGTAGCCCTAGAGCAGTCACAATGGCTTCCCGAGTTCCTCCCCTCTGCCCGGACCTGCGTTCGCTCACGGAGAGGGTGATCCCTATCCTGCACAGCTCCCTGCGGCTGACGCTGCGGCGCCTACCCCTAGAATAATGCGGTGGATATCAGCCCTCCACCTCAGCGAGGCCAACTCACCAGCCTCCGGCTGCCCAAGCAAACAGAGAAGGGAGTTTCGCCTGCCCAGGAAGCCCCGCCCCTTCTGACAGTCGTCTGTTAAGCACAGGGGAAGGGCTCCTGCAGGGGCGGAGCCCTGCACATAGACCAGAGCCCGTAAAATGCTTTGCCCCTGTTTCCTGTTCCCCACCACCTCTGTCAGAAGCCCATTACACTTCAGCTGAGTGACTAAAGGGGCAATACACATAATCCCCAAGGCGGACTGAGACCTAGCAGGGTCCTCCTTTTGAGGCCACAATCTTGGCCTTCCCTGATAACTTCACCACAGGCCTTTTCACCCAGAAGCCAGAGATCCGGGTGAAGGCCGGCAGTGGGGGAGAGTGGAGATGGTGAAATGGGTGCAATTTTTATTCAGCAGAGTTCCTTGGGCCTGTAGGCGTCCAAAGGAAATGGAGGGGGAAAGACGGGTTTGCCCAGAAAACCTTGCACACTTCTAGAACCAAAATATTGTGTGCTGCACGGATGGTTTGCTGTTCGCTAGTCAAGCGTGGCAGCATTTCAACTCCTTTCAATCTCCAGTGTTTATGCTGCGTGATTGACCTTCCGTGACCCGTGTGGGGCAGTCTGCCTCAGAATACCTACAAAAACACAAGACTAGGTGTCTGAAGGTGGTTTCTAGAAAACCATCTTCCAGGAGGCAAGGCCAATATACATCTTTTTAGCAACAATCTTCTCAAGTTACACGAAAAAAATTGAAATCAATTCCCTATCTCCCCAATTCCTCACTCCAAGAGTCCCACCTGTGTTCACAATATTCATACTAACTACTGTGTATGGTCACTTACCTCCTCTTTGTCTGGTCCTTTGATCTGGTCTCTGCATGTCTCTTTTTCCCCAGCTTCTCTTCTTTGGTGTATCATTTCTTTAGATTATCTTCCTGCTGGTTATCTCTGCCACCCTGGATTGCCCCACTCAGGTTACTTGTGGCTAGAAAGTGGTGATCTAAAAGCTGATCACCTGTAGAGCATCACATTTTCCCTGGATCTGCAGTATGGAGGGTCACTGAAAGAAAAGAAGATTCAGGTGCTAAGTGCTGTGTCAGGGTTGGGGGGGGGGGGCAGCTCAGCTGATGTCAGATTTCCAAATGAGCAGGGTCTCCTGCAGTAGGTACAGACTTTACTGCAGGGGCTGTCACAAGCCCAGACCACCCCACTTGAGAGGGGAGCCTGCTTCAGCCTCAGGTCCTTTGGGTAGGGCTCAAGTTCAGACCAAGGGCTTCTACAATGGGCAGGGGCAGGTAGTGACATAGAAACAGTGGGGGTGTTCACAGGGGATGCAAACAGCAGCCAGACTCCCCCACTGGCCAGGCAGTTGGTATGCTCCAGAATCTGAGCAGCTCCTTCTAGCATCCTTCATCCTTCAGGTACCAGCCATCTGGCCAGTGATTGCACTGCAGAAACTGAGACCACCCCTCCAAGGACCTCCAGTCTGAGCATCTCTAGTGACCTTCTCTGCATTAGCTGTCACTGCTACAGATATTTTAAGCTGCAAGTCCCTTCAGGGTGGAGCACCTGAGGCAGGGTTTGGTGCCCCCTCCTCACTGACCCTACATCCCAGGCTGCTGCCGCCGCCTGTCACTTCAGGTGAGTAGAGAACAGCTTGTTTCTCTCTCGTTAGGGCTTAAGGTGACAGGTGGCTGATGTGATTTCATCAGGGTGGGGCTCTTTCTGACTGAGGCTTTCATTGTTGGTAACATAATTGGCTCAGAGACTGAAAATCCTGAAATCCTTAGTATAAGGGATTTGGAAATAATTTCATCTCATCTTTTCTATTCTCCCCTCAGAGAAAAAGAGATTGAATGGCTACTGGAGAGTGGAGATAAGAGGGGGCCAAAATATTGGGGAACAAACTCAACATTTTGGTCTGTGTGGTTGTTGAAGAGCTGAGTGTTTCAGCTGAGAGTACTGAGTTGTCTGTCTTTTCTCTAGGATGAAAGGGGAGACCCCTGTTAACAGCACAATGAGTATTGGTCAAGCACGCAAGATGGTGGAACAGCTTAAGATTGAAGCCAGCTTGTGCCGGATAAAGGTGGGTGCGACCCTGGCACCCGTTAGTTTTTCAAGCCTCAGCTGTAGGTTATCAAACCGCTTGGGGGGGGGGGTGCTTCTTTTTTAACACGCCAAGGACAGAAGCAGAAATTGGGCTTTGTCAGCAAAGCTGTTCCTGAGGACTGGAGATGGGGGAGAGGACTGTCTCAAAGGGCACTAGAAACTAAAAGATAGCCTAAATGGCGAAGGGAGCTGCAGTCCCTTTCAGAATTCTGGCTAATGTCTTCCTCCTGGCTGTATCCCAGGTGTCCAAGGCAGCAGCAGACCTGATGACTTACTGTGATGCCCACGCTTGTGAGGATCCCCTCATCACTCCTGTGCCCACTTCGGAGAACCCCTTCCGGGAGAAAAAGTTCTTCTGTGCCCTCCTCTGAAGGGCTCTGTCCCTCCTCTGAACTCCTCAGCATCCCGCTCCGAGACCCACCCTTAGATCGGAGATTGTAGCAGTATTTCTACCCGTACATATCCTGAGATTATTTGAAGCACAAGGCCCTCCTAACCCTTGTCTAACCCATCTCCTCACTCTTTGAAGCCAATTCCAAGCACCTTTTACTCTATCCACAGAAGGACCCCGCTTAAATACTAGATTTCTGCCTGTTTCCCTCTGTGATCCATCCGTTCAGGCAATGGAGAGGGGGATGCCCGGGTGCTTGTTCTCAGTCTCACCTGGAGCTACTGGAAAGGTAAAGGCATTTGAAGAATAAAGTCATCCAGAGCCTCAGAGGACAGCGCCTGTGTTAGCGTTCTTGGGAAAGAGGCTCCTCAGTCGATACACTTGCCATATCCGGGGAACAGGGCCAGTCGAGCCGGTTAGACATTGTAAGGAATGGAGATCGCTGGGTGTGAGGCGCGCGAGCGCCCCCAGTGGGGGGTTGTTTAAACGAGCCCTCAGAAGCCGCGGAGCCTTCACAGGCGCACGAGAGCACTGAGCACTTCAGACCGAGCGGGTGGGTTCCCGCGGGCCCAGGGACAGCAGCTCCGGGTGCAGGTGTCCTGAGGAGCGGAAGGGCGGGACAGGGCGACTCAGCGCCCGCAGCCGGTGTCCAAGATGGCGGCTGCCCCTGCGTACTGGCATAGCGGCACGCACCAAGGGTGAGGTACAGCACCGCTCTTAAAATGGCGGCCCCCAGCGTTTCCACTATGGAACGATCCCTTTCGTGGTCCCCTGATCTTAAAATGGCTGCCCCTGCCCTTTCGAAGTCAGAGTCCGGGTCCTTGCCCCATAGAATCTAGAACTCGACATCCTTTAGAGAGACCAATCACCGGAGTTTAAAAAGAAGGCTAGGTTCATAGTTCAGTGTGGTGGCCCACGCCAGTACTCCCAACACTCGGGAGGCAGAAGCAGGTGGACCTCTTGAGTTTGAGGCCAGCTATGGTTACACAATGAGATCCTGACTTAAAGAAAACAACTAGTCACTAGGACTTGGGCCCAAGAAGCACAATGTGGGTTTTGCAAGAGAACCTCGCAATGTGTTCCAGTCCATCTTGCGGCACTGTTCCTTGGTCTCTCTGGGAGGTAAATAAGGAGTAAATTTCAGTGTCTTGGTGAATTGGGGTTATTTTCTCCTCAAAGTGACTGAAGAACATCTACTTTTGTTTTGTTTTTGAAACAGGGTTTCTCTGTGCATCCTCCCCTAGTGCTGGGATTAAAGGCATGTGCCACCAAGCCCGGCTTGAAGAACATCAATTAAGAGAGTACAGTACCTAACACCTCTTTTCGAGAGTTCAGAATGTTGCCTGGCCAGAGACCATCTCTTGAGTGCCTCCTAGATTAAGAATTGGCAGAGGTGTTTACATCCCAACACCTGGGGAGGAAGAGGCAGGTGGATCTCTGAGTTTGAGGCTGGTCTGATCTACAATGGGATCCAGTACAGCCAAGGCTACAGAGAAACTCGGTCTCGAGGAAAAAAAAAAAAAGAAAGAAAAAAAAAATCAGCAGTGAAGGTTTAGGAGACCCAGATTACCTCCTCGCAGATTTTTTGTTCTAAGAGTGAACAAAGGTGTTATGGATTCTAGGCCAGGATTAACTGTTCCATTTGTTTTCAATCATGCATCAAGATCCTAACTTCAGAGACACATCTTTCTGGGTAGGAAGGTCTCATTAGGCCATTTCAAATTTTGTGCATGGATATAATTGGGCTGCCCAGAATGACCAATATGATCTCAGGACAGCCCATCATTCCCAAACCCTATCTTTCTTAAATCTTGTCCTTTCTTTATTCCTTTCCCTTGTCATCTTGGAAACAAAAGTGGGGTGGGAGTATTGACAGGCAGATTCTCCAGTGTCACAACCAAATGGTTGAACAGGTAGAGGATCTTAACTGCAGGCCCAATGACCCAAGTTCCTGCCCTGAATTCAACAAGGTGGTGGGGGAGAGCTCAGAGTTCCTATGACCTCCACAAGTGTGCAAACACACCACCACCAGACTTTCAGCAATGAAGTCTGACTTGAGTACTTAGAATCTTTGTTTCGTTCTTGGTACTTGCGGAAACTCCAGGAAGGATCCTTGTTATAATCCCTGCTTGCTCACAATGCCTAGTATGCCATAGGTGCCTAATACCTAATGAATGTTTTTTCTATTTGTATATGCTTAAATTGTATACAAGGTTTAGCAGAAACCAAAATAAAAAAACTCTTTTGCTACTGTATCAGTGTTGGGCAAATACCAGGGTAGTAAGAAAATCTTATCAGCTCAGATGTGGCAAAAAGCCAAAAGTGCTCAAAACATAGCACTGATATTAAGTTAACCCTCACCTTATCTTACCTCCAACACCCATCTTATTTTTCTCACTCAATTTGATTAGCTATTCAAATTAGGGGTGAATATTTGGTTGAAGATGTAAGCTCTACCCACTAAAATAAAAATAATATAAAAATAATTATAGTGGGGCTAGAAGAGATGACCCAGAGGTTAGGATTAGCTGTTGCTCTTGCAGAGAACCTGGTTTAGTTCTCAGCACCCATGTGTTGGCTAATATCCGATCTTAATTCCACTTTAAGAGGACCCAAAGCCCCTTTTGTTCTGCACAAACCAGACACATATACATGGTGCATACAAATAGATGCAGGGGAAACGTATAAAAATAGAGATGAGGGATTAGTGGATTTTTTTGAGACAGGTCTGAACTCCTGATCCTCCTGCCTCCAACTCCCAAGTGCTGGGATCACACATACACACCACTACACTCATCTGTTCTTGGTGTTTTTGAAACAGGGTCTTGCTCTGTAGGCCAGGTTGATCTGGAATATACTGGTAGGCCTTCTGCCTTGGCCTACCTAGTGTTAGAATAAAAGGCATGTGATATCATGCCCAGCTGTGCATAATTATAATTAGCTCTAACACTAAAGTGCCTCCATAATAGAGGCCAGTAAAATGGTTCAGTGGTTAGAAATGCCTGCCATCAAGTCTGATGACCAGAGTTCAATCCTTGGGACCTACCCATGATAGAATACAGAACCAAATCCCAAAAGTCATCCTCTGATCTTCACAGGTATGCTGTAGCACATGCATGCCCTCACATACAAATTTAACAGGTTAAAAACCCAAAAGTCCTAGTGAGCTTGGTATGGTAGCAGCCCAGGCTACAATAGTCAATACTGTTTCAAAAGACAAAAACAAAACAAAGTTCTAGCTGCCAGCAGCAGCACATACACACAAAGCCCTGTCTGTTCAATACTAGCATCGCATTATTTTTTTAACTTTCATTCTTCAGTCATTAGAAAAATGCAGAAATTTCCTTCTTAGATAATAATTACTTGTGCATAAACTTAATGGCTTTCATCAATGAAACCTTTCACTTAACCTCAAACATCCAACTGATTTTAGCAGAGCCGGAGTTAAATTTTCCACTCAAATGACTCAAGATCTCAGTATAAGAGGGACAGAGATGGTTCAATGGTTTGGCACACTTGCTTGCGCTTGCAGTGGACTAGGATTCAGTACCTAACACCCCCATGGAAGCTCACAATCATGGGTCACTCCAGTTCTAGAAGATCCACTGCCCTCTTCTAGCCTCCAAAGGCACTGCATGCATGTGGTGAACTGAAATGCAGGCAAAACACTCACACATACATAAAAATTAAAAAGGAGTTACTGTGTTGGGTATGGTGGCGAATGCCGGTAATCCCAGCACTCGGGGAGGCAGAGGCAGGTGGATCTTTGCAAGTTCGAGGCCAGCCTAGTCTACAGAGTGAGTCCATGACAGCCAGGGCTACACAGAGCAATTGTGTCTCAAGAAATTTAAAAAAAAAAAAAAAAAAAAAAAGTTACTATAAGCACAGACCAGGTAGACAGGCCCCTGCACAGCTGGTTCCCACGTGAAGGCACTTATAGAAAAGGGCACAGTAGTCATATACACAGAAGCTATTCCTGGTTGCACCTAGTGCATTTTAATAATTAAGCATTTAAAAACAGAAGGTTGGTAAATGGCTTGGCACTTCATTTAAGTTTGGCAATTTGAGTTTGGTCCTTGGAACCTACATAACAGTAGGGGAAGGATTCCACAAAGCTGTCCTCTGTCCTCCATGTGACCTCTATCCCCTGTCTTCGAAATGTATACTTGATCCCTGTGCACACACCAAAATCTAAAATAGGTGAATAAAATGGTTTTGGTGACAAACATGTATAAATGCCGCATTTTGGGGTTTAAGGCATGATCAAGAGTTCCAGGCCAATGTAGGCTACAATGAGATTCTGTCTTAAATATTTAAAAAAAATACATTATTAAATAAACACTTCCATGATCCTTCCAGTCAGTGCAGCCACAGGAGATAGGAAAATTCAATCCAAATGGTAATTTATTCTAAAACTGGAACTACTGTGCCTACATTTTTTTGCCAGAATGATGTAATGAGAACAGGGTAGAGTTACAGATGTAAACAATGACAGTTACATTTTTAAAATGGTACCCCCCCCCCACTTTTTTCACTGGCCACTTCCAAGAATGTTTTACAGGTTGTGCAAAAACACTTACAGGCTCCATGTGGTGTTTGTTTTTCTCATAAGCTTTTCCATCTACAACTACAACAGACGTCTGATAAACACTAAATAAGTCTTTGAAGGAAAACAAAGCCAGGGATTCCTCCTGTTACCATAATCTACCCCCACCCCCATAACATTTCTTTTCATAATAAAAACACAAGACAGAAACAAAATGCAGACATCCACTTTGATGCAGGAGACCTCCTGGACAGACCCAACAAAGGTGTGGCAGTTTCATTCTCCATTCAACTAGAAAAACAGCTTTTTAAAAAGGAGACTTTGACTTTTCTAGTGTCAAAAAATCAGTAACAAGTTATACTCTCTAGCCCATTGCCCCAAACCTCTGTGTTAAGTTTGTGCCTATCTAAGGGCCCTATCATCCAAATCCAGGTCACAGACTACTATAAAAGTATTATTTGTTGGAGGACTAAACATCTTAAGTGGGAGCTTCTGCCTCCAGAAAGTAAGTTTTCTATTATAACATAATCTTGTCCCCTAAAGGGATTTCTTTGGGCTCCAGTTTTTACCTTTTTGCCCTGACATTATAAACAATGCTTTCTCAAACTCCTTTAATAGTTAATGTCAGTGAGTTAGAAAAGATGCATGCAATCATTCCACCCACTGCCACAAACAGGTCTGTTTGTGGCACCATAAGGGACAGGTGCAGTATAAGCAAGTTTGTCTCCTTCCAGTCCCCACTATGGCCTTTGGAAAGAGGTCCTTGAGCAGAAGGGTGTGTCATAACAAACCAGAGTCAGAGCAAGGGTCTGCACATCCGAGAAGCACTGAACAGTGAAAACATCAGGACAAGAAAGATCCAAATCTCAGCATAAGTTTAAACAAGAGATCTAACTGCTTAGGTGAGGAAGTGGAAGTAAAGTATGTTCTAGTAGCTCAGCCCAGAGGTTTTATCACCAGGAAGTACTGTAGGATGCTGCTGCTGAGTAAGCTTTTAGCTAAGCAAGATGATTTAAATTGACGCTAAATATTGAAAGAGCATTGCCATATCCTGCCCACATTCTTGAATCCAGAAACCTGTAGCTGTTCTGTCAAGAACTGGGAAGGTGTTGTTAAAAGTTAAACTATATGATCCCAAAATGAAGACTCTTTATGAGTCTCTAAAGACTCAAAGGGAAACACCCCAGAAGGAATCCTGTTTCAACAAGTTAGGAAAAGGTGCTCCCTTGCACACACTCACACACACATTCATATAGTCTTCCCAAGTTTCTGCAGCCCTACTGAGCTGCCTCCCCCGCACCCCTTTTCTACCCACTCTGTGTATCAAAACAAAAACAAAAACAAAACAAAACAAACAAACAAAAAAAACAGTGGCAGGGCAGAGTCCCTCACACTGTATAAAATAGTTGCTATTCTCAGCACCTGGGCCTGACAGCCCACACCACAGGATTCACCTATATACATATCCTGACGCAGTGAATAGCATCTTGCTGCGTTTCTGTGAACTGAAACCCTGAGAATCATCCTTCCCTCACACTATAAGAGGCAGGCAATCTTAGCAAATGATTCTAGAGCTTTCTTGCCTCTATCAACTTGGAAGACAGAGACTAGGGACTGGCAAATCACTACCTTCAGACTGAGGGCTGTGTTCCCATTTTCCTCCAGACTTAACAGGAATTCATGGAGTATAATATGGATGGGGACAAATTATTCTGCTCTGCAGTCTCCGTATCCCCTTGCCTGGGAATCCTATATAATAGAACCACCCAACTAGCAGTCTCTGTGCCTTGGACAGACAGCACAAAGGCACAACAAAATGGACAATGGGACATTGGGGCCTCCCATCTTCATAGACTAAATATCCCAAAAGGGAAAAGTTGGTAAAGAAAATACAAACGGTTAGTTGGTGCAAGTGATTGATAAAGAGCCAATTGTTTATTTCCACTGCCCTGGTCACACTCCCTCTGCCCCTGCTCCTATCTCCTCTGTCCCCACTCCTGCCTGCTATGCAGAGTTCTCTCATGTTGTTCCCCTTCTCCCACTCTCTCTTACTGGGCTACCAGTCCAGCTGTCTTAGAATGTTGGAGGGTGCCATTTTTAGTTATTTTCCTATCCAGCTGCAGGGTACAGAACAGGCAGCCGTAAGTGCTGCTTTCTGTGCAAATGTTTTTTGATTACAAATAACCTAACTAGGTTTGAAATGTTTTATAGAATAAGACAATATTCTTTTCAACAAACTTTAAAAAAAATGTACAGTTTTGTTTGTTTCCACTTCCCCCCTCCCCAACCCCTGCTTGCACACCCTCCCCCCAACCACCCCTCCCCGGCAGCTCAGCCCAACCCCGACAGCCCCTGTTTTCCTTGGTTGTGGTTTTTTTTTTTTTGGGGGGGGGGGTGCCTGGCACCCCCAGAGACTCAGCTTCATGGCTGACAGGCGAAAACAGCAGAGGCTTCACCGATACCCTTGGTAACCGTAGTAATTCCTGTAGTATCGGTCTCTGTCCTGTTGGTGGTGGTAGTAGTAATTCTGCCACTAGAAGAGAGGGAAACCCCATCACTCAGAGCCAGAGCTGGCTGAGGATGAACAGGCACTCATCCAGCTGGTCCTGTCCCCCTTCACCCTCAATCTACCTTAAGATATTATACTCACATCCCGGTTGTATTGTCTGTAATAGTCTCTGTATCTGTTGTACTCATAATCTCGAGCACTGTAGAATCGTTCATAGTCACCCCTGTATCGATCATAGAAATTACGGTAGCCCTGAGGAAGGAGAGAGAGGAGTAGTGATGATATATGGGTCTCCAGAAGCACAACCCAGTTTCCCATTACCAAGCAAGACATATTTTGTTTTAACACTATAAGCAGGGTAAATTCTTTTCCCAGGTTAAATTCTTCCAGATGATCATATTAAGTGGGCATAACCCTAAAGCCCTAAGAAAACAGCCCAAACCCCTCTGCTCCCCCAAGTCAATAGGAATGGCTTCACAGCCCAGTGGGAGGAGCAGAAGGAGAGCTGCACTCACCCCTCTGTTTCCAGACTGCCCCCAGTACTGCCGCCCGTAGGCCCGGTTGTCGTAGCCTCGGCGCTGCCCGCCCACTGGAAGAGAAATGGAGAGGGCGCTCAGACAGCTGGCATGGGGTCCTGGCTCCAATCTGAGTGGAAATCAAAAAGCTGGAGCCAAAGGCAATACTAGGGGAGGAGGCTTGCCCTGGCCAGGCTCACATACTGTTAATTAAAGCACCAGCCAGGATCTTTATTAAAAGAGTCTGAGAGGGGAGGGCAGAAGAATAGACACAAGAAAACAAAGCCACCCTGCTTCTGAAGTTCCCTAATCCTACCAAACATTTTAGACAATAAAAGAATAGATGGCAGAGTTAGAAACATGAATAAAAACTGCCATTGACAGGATCAGATGCTCATTCCAGAAAGGGATCTGAGGTATCATGTTGCCTATACAAATCACTGTACACAAAATAAAATCTATACAATACTCAAAGGGTTGGAACCATTTTTATTCCCAGTGTCCAGGACATAGCTAGCATTAACCACCAGTTGATTTACAGTTGCACACACATAAACAAATATTTTTAAAAGAGCAATAAGTAGACAGTGGGGCTTTAGATGGCAAACTAGACATGTAGAGGGAAAATTAATTCCACTAACAACCAACTTCCATTGTAATGGTCTAAAATGATGGGAAAATGCATTTACTTTTGTCTGTGCAATTGGGTAAATTCGATAAAGCATCAAGAAATCTTAAGATGAGAATTAGATCTCATTGTACACAGTGAAGGAGGGAACCCACTCGCTCCCATAGAAGCTAGGCATATGATGAGGCATAGTACCGTGTTTCAAGGAAACATTATTTTGCCCCTGAGTAACTATTTTCTGGCTGAAAGATTATAGGGAAAGCATAGGAAACAGGGAGTAAAGGACATAAGAAAAAATAAGCTTTATCAGGAGGAATGCTCATTGTGGGTAACCTGGTCTCTAGGACTCACCATAGCCTTGGCCTCGGCTTCGGTTCTGCCGGTTTCTCTTATTGCGGTTGTTTCGGCGGTTTGTCCGCTTTTCAGAGGGGGGCAACAGCTTCCTTGCTTCCTCCTTGTATTTAGTAACAATGGGTTGAGCTTCCTCTTTTTCCAGCTCCCCATATGTCACCTCATCCATATAGTCGCATTTCTCAGGCAGAGAGAAGTTGGCTACAAGAATAAGAGAGAAGCTTGTGGGCCTGGAAAGTGCACAGACAGGGTAAGAATGCATGAAAATGTACCAAGGAAGTATACTTTAGTTTTTGGTGGCTTGGGAATCAAATTCAGGGTTTTGCAAATGTTAACCAAGTGCTCTCTCTCACTGAGCTATAGCAAGGCTTTGATTTGTTTTTCCCATTCTGAGATTTAATTATATAAACCAGGCTAACTTCAAGTGCCTTAGCCTCTTGCCTTTTGAGTGCTGGAATTAGTTACGGGTCAGCACTCACGGTTTGCTATTATTTATTTGAGACAGGAGCTTTCTACATAAACCCTGGCTATTCGAGAACTCACTATGAAGGCCTGGCTTTAAATTCAGAGATCTACCTGTCTCCGATGGAATAAAAGATGCACACTACTATTCCCAGTTTTGTTATTAATGGCATATGCCTACATCACACCATTTCTTTTGGAAACAGGGTTCTTCACAGAATCTAGAGCTCACTATCCTCCTGTTGCCACCCTGTTCACTGGTGGGATTTCAGGAGTACACAGGGTACCTGGCTTGTTATGTGGGTGCTGGGAATAAAATACCAGGCTTCATGCTTACACAGTAAATACTCTTTAAGGGCCAAGCCATCTAGCCCTTGTGTTTATTTTACTTTATTTTATTTTAAGACATAAAGCCTCATGTTTCCCAGGCTGGTATGAATCTTTCTGCCTCTTGCCTTCTAAAAAGTAGGATTACAACTATAGTTGTTGCTAGTACACTTTGCTTCTATTTTTAGTTTTTTCTTTTCCCCTTCCTTTGAGATGGTTTTGTTATGTATAACTCAGGGTGGACTTTAGCTTGCTATGCAATCTGTGCTAGCTTCAAACTCAAGATCCTCCTGCCTCACCCTCCTACGTGACAGAATAATAGGTCTGATCACCACAACAAGCCAAGCCTAACATTTTCAAAGCTTAACTTAGTAATGTACTAAAATATGCTTGGCTTACACCAACTCACCCTTAAATAAACTAACTGCTTTTTTGAGACACAGTCTCATGTAGCCCAGGCTGGCCTGGAATTCCCTTATATACTAGAGAGTAACCTTGATCCTCCTGCTTCCAATTTCTTTCTTTTTCCCCTTTGTAAAGGCAGGGTCCATCTACATAGCTGAGAACTACGTAGAACTGACAGCAATCTTCTTGCCTCAGCCTTCTGAGTGCTAGACAAGTGCTATTATGCTATAGGCAATTCTTTTCCCTAAATTGTAATAGCACAAGTGAAAGGGCTAGGTGTAAACTAGATTTACAAGTTCTCAAATGAACCATAACAAATTAGCAGTGAGCTATCAGGACAGAAGAAACACTGACTAAATGTAACTGAGTTTTGGTGTTGCTTAGATAAAAACTTTGTTTCAGGAGCTGAAGAAATGAGTCAGTAGTTAAAAGCACCTTGCTTCCTTTGCTGAGGACCTACGTTAAGTTCCAAGCACACATATGGTGGCTTACCACTGTCACTAATTGCAGTTCAGGGGCTCTGATGCCTCTTCTGACTTCCAAGGGCACCAGCATGCACATAATAAACACACACACACACACACACACACACACACACACACACACATATACGTAGGTAAAATACTGAAAAGAATAAGTAAACATTATAAAAAAACAAACAAAAAACCCCTTAAGTCTCATTATATAGCCTGCCTAGCCTATAACTTGCTGTGTAGACCAGGCTGGTCTCAATATTACAGACACCCAACTGTCTCTGCCACTTCTGGGATTAAAGGCATACATCACCCATGCCTGACCAAGAAGTAACATCATCAGAGCTGAGCTGGAACTGAGAGTATAGGTGAGGGCATCACACTTGCCTAGCATGTACAAGGCCCTGGGTTTAAATTCCCAGCACACCTAACCCTCACCCCCACAGAGACCACACATGGACACACAAAGAGGCTAAAAGTACTAGTACTCAGGGTGGACTTTAGCTTGAAGACACATGAACACACAAAGAGGCTACTAGTCTCTAAGGTCTTCCCATCATATACACAACGGCCAAGTATATCTGTCTGTCTCTGAACATCAAGTCCATGGACTTTCACAGTGAACTTTATTTCATAGATTCTAAGATGAATCCAGTTATCCCGATTTTATAAAACTGCACTAAATTCTTCCAAGTCCCTGCTATGGACTGAAATAATTCATTCTGTATAATTCAGACACTCTAGCTCATAGGTGTGGGAATTGATTCTCATAGTTGGGGGTTATGAGTTTCCAGAGCCAGCAGTTCACAGGCTAAGTGGGATGCCACAAACTAAAGGAACCATGATGAAAAATATGATCCAAGGGGAAAAGCACGAAGCAAGACCAATCAACATAATTAAAGTTAATACTGCCTTGAAAGAACAGTACAGTCAGGCAAGTACCAAATCAAGAAAATAAGCAAAAATGAAAAAACATAAACCTGTTAGCATACCAGAAATCAACGATGGTAAAGAGACAATTTTCTACATCTACTGTATTTTACTTTGAATCCTAACAATCATCTTTGCCATTTTCCTGGAATATAATTAATTTTAAAATTTATTTTACGAGGGTGAAGTTTCATTTCAATATTATATTTCCCTATGACTAGGGCAATGCTGGACAAACACTCAAACCCCTTCCTTCAATGCATCTTGTTCATATTTAAACACAGTATTTCTCACTCTTTCATTTTTTTGAGACAGCATCTTGAATAGCTCATACTAGCTTCCAACTCTTTATGTTCCCGCCTTATACTTCCATGTGCTGAAATCACAGGCATGCATCACCCTGCTTTTTATTCCACCCAAAACATGGTCCTACTCTGAAATCCAGGCTGGTCTCCTAATTTATAATCTTCTTTTTTGAGCTTCTCAAGTGCTGGGATTACAAGCATGTGCTATCATGCACAAGTATTTCCCCTTTTTGTAGCTTATCCATGAGTCAAGGGGTATACTGTTTCTCCACTCACTCTATTCATTAGTTTATCCACAAGTGCTTGCATCCATTAAACTGCTCTTCAATTTACACTTTTAGATGTGGAGAGTCACTCTGGGTAATAAGAGGTTCCAGTAGGGTTGCATTAACCAGATATAGGATTCTCTAATATAATTTTAGCCCACCTTTCATCTCCAGCATTATAGACTCGGGCACATCATCTCCCTCCACTTCTTTTCTCAACTCCAACCTTTTCTTCCAATCTTCCTCATTAGGGACAATTACCACAACTTTCCTGGAGAAGGTTTTGAATAGCAATAACTTCCTTCGTTGGCCAGAGTTGTATACATTACACTAGTAATAGGAACAATAAACATGTTTAAGAATAAAAGTCAACAATCAACTTAAAAAAGAAAATTTTATCTTCTACAACTGAAGCATAAGATTAGAAGTCAATACACAAGTTCCTTGCTCTCCTTTCATCCCTCCCCAACCCAAGTTTTTAGTTTTTTTTTTTTTTTTCAAGACAGTGTTACTCTGTGTAGCCTTGGCTGTCCTGGACTCACTTTGTAGACCAGGCTGGCCTCGAACTCAAGAGATCCACTTGCCTCTAACTCCTTGAGTGCTAGTATTACAGGCATGTGCCACTGCACCCAGCCTTTCCTTTGATCTTTGAGACACTACTTGGCAAATATTATTTCATGCACCAGGAAAACTGAAGTTAGAGAAGCAAAAAACTTGTCCAAGATCACAAATGTTAAAGTAGGTCATGACAGATTCAGGAATTCAAGTAAAACGAATGAATGAATCCAAATCTCCTTCTCTCCCTTTATCATGTGAGTCCACACTCTCAGCTAAGCAGTCTAATCTCAAATATACAACACAGAAGTAGATAGTCATTAGCTAACTTGAGTCTTTTTTTTTTTCTGAGACAGGGTTTCTCTGTGTAGCCTTGGTCTGTCCTGGACTCACTTTTGAGTCTATTTCTTAATTCAGTTCTACATGTGTCTGACTCTAAAGATTTATTTATTTATTTTATGTATATGAGTGCTCCATTTGCAAGTGAAGAGGCAGTAGAGGACCCAGATGGTTGTGAGCCACCATGTGGTTGCTGGGAATTGAACTCAGGACCTCTGAAAAAAGCAGACAGTGTTCTTAACCACTGAGCCATCTCTCTAGTCCCTGATTCTAAAATTTTAAGATGCAAATTTTCCATCTCTGGATCTCCTTCAAAAATATGTTCCTCTTATCTGAATACCTGATCAAGAATGAAGTTCCTCTTTGATCGGGAAGCAATCTGGACCAGCTTACTAAGGCACTGGGAGGCTTGCTGAACTAAGAGGTCTCGGCTTTTGGGGTCCATCTCTGGCTCCTCAAGCCCCTTCATCTGATGAATGAGAAATACAAGGAGTTATACAACAAGTTCAAGAGCCCAAAAGTTAACTGCAGCTGCTTTAAATGCTACATGGGTCACATGAATCAGCACACTGCCAATGTTCTGCAGCAGTCACTTCTATACTTAACTTGAATTTACTCCAGATTGTACATTTTCAGAACAGGGATGGGGCATATCTTAAGACACTCTGACAAGAAAGTTACATTTCTATGTGTGGGGTCCTTGTTCTCACACTTCAGAGACCCCCCATCTCTGACTAAGGACAGGCTATCAAAGATTTCCAGTGTCCCCAGAGCAAGCATCATAGCAGACTAACTGCCCCTTCCCACTTCTCAGCAACTGACCCTCATTTGACTAAGCACACTCTCAGCTCCCAGGACATTGTATCTTTTCTCAAGGTTTTCTTTTGCATATTTCAGTGCCCATTGGGTTTTTCCAGATCCAGGAAGTCCCACCATCAGAATCACCTGCAAATAAAAAGAAACTTTATAAAATCTAGCTTTCTTTAAAAAATATTCCTCTATTTTCCCTATCAAAGTGTGATAATTTCAAAATACAACTGAAAGCACATATCCTCACTCTTCTACAGGATGAAGGCTACCCTTCTGTATACCTCACACTCTTCTATGGTCTTGGGAGGGACTGCAGTCCGCACACGCTCATCAACAGGCACAGCATGGATGAACACAAACTCTGCTGGTGGTGGGAAAAACGGTTCTTCCTTCTGACCGAAGTTTAATTCTACAACACAGTTCTTGCAGAGGACATGGGGTAGGAGAGCTCGATCTGCCAGAGATTCCTTGCTGATCCGGAATGCCACACCCAGGTCTTCTCCATTCTTGGAAAAGGAGAGCTCTACTTCTTCAGTCTCAAAATTCTGTAAGAACAAAAGCACAAGAACACTTAAGGTTAACAGGTTTTAAAGACAATGAAGTCTTAATACTTTTGTCACCATGGATAACACAAGTTTGGTCCCTAAAGCCCAACAGAATAGAAGGAGAAAACTATCCTGACTTTCACATTAAATGTCCCCTTCCAATAAATAATGTAGAAATAAACAAATAAATGAATGTTGGGGCTAACATACAGCTCAAATGCATCAAAGTATAAAATATATAAAAATGTGTAAATTCAGTTGGCTGGATCCTCTCAGCCCTTTATCTTACCCTTTACTACAAATTCAATTTTCAGGATCACTTACAGCAAAACAGCCAATGACATCATTCTCCCCAAAAGTCTGGCCAAATTCCTCAAACTGCCCATTTTCTGCCTTGAGTCCTCTTCCATCAAAACCATAAGAGAATTCATCTTCACCTAGAAGAGTCAAAAAAATCAATTACCTATCTGCAAAGTTTCCACAGAGTAAGCAATATGGCAACAAACACAAGCAAGAAGTTACAAAAGGGGCTGGAGAGATGGCTGGAGGTTAAGAGCACTGTCTTAACCAGAGGTACTGAATTCAATTCCCAGCAACCATATGGTTGCTCACAGCCATCTAGAATGATATTTGGTGCCCTCTTTTTGGCCAGCAGGTGTACATGCAGACAGAACACTGTATATAGAAGAAATAAATAAATCTTAAAAAAAAAAAAAAAAAAGTTATAACATAACCTTACCAAGCTGTGGACAGGAAAAATCAACAGACCACCCAACTCGAAGAAGAGAAACTTCTGTGCAGCCTTCTTTCATTGGGAGATTCTGAGTAACCTGGTCAAGTCAGAAAATGAACTCTTAGGTACTTTGATCAATGTAGGTGCAAAGTCTGAGTTACAAAGATAAGATTTATATACAAAATTAAAAAAAAAAAAAGATTACAGCTCAATATCTAAAAAAGAACTTTTACTAGACCTAAACCAAAGTTGTAGGCCTAGGGATGTAGCTCAGAAATAAAGTACCTATTATGTCCAAGGCCCTGAGTTCAATCCCCAACACATAAAACAAACAACAAAACTAAGTCATAAAGGTCGATTTGTTGCTCAGAGTTAAAGGTATGTTCAAATAGGGTGCTTTTTTCTGATCTAATAACATACTGGATAGGAGTCCAACACACAGCTTAAATTAAAAAAATGGTTTTTGTTTTTAGCTTGTTTGTTTTTTCAAGATAGGGTTTCATTGTGTAGCCGTGGCTGTCCTGGACTCACTTTGTAGACCAGGCTGGCCTTGAACGCACAGCGATTGGCCTGCCTCTGCCTCCCACAGTGTTGGGATTACAGTCATGTACTACCAAACCTGGCTAATAATGGTTTTAAAGAAGCTCTTACCTTGGCCTCAAAGCATACTTTTCCCTTTGTTACTCCATAAGTACTTCTTGCCCCAGACCAAAGGGTAGGGAATTTTTCTGAGAAAAGTGGTTGGCCTCCATATCGGTCCTTGCTTATTTGAAAATGGAGATCGGAGGTATCTGTTAAGAAAGAAAGATGTAACTGGTTTAATGCAATACTCAACACCTGAAAAGTGCTGAGAGTGCCATTATGCCTAGTTGTTGCAAACAAATACAAAGACTGTCCTAGTACTCAAGGCATGAAGTTTTCTCTCAAAATAATTTTTAGATCACTCCAGGTGTTAAGATAGGAGGATCACAAGTTGGAAGCCAGGCTGGAATAAACAGCAAGGCCCTATCTCAAGAGCAAAGCAATCTATACATACATGTGTCCAGGTTCACAAGCGTCTGATCCTCTTCTTCATCTTTTGCTTCTTCTTCTGGAGGTGGTGGGGACTTTGAGCTACAGGTAGGAGAGAAGAGCAAATGCAATATAACCAAAGCTACCTTCTTTGAGGTAATTGTGCGGCACTATCCATTTTAAAACTATCAGTGAATTATCAAATTCCAGCAGACAACTTCTTTCAGTCAATGAGAAAAGGGAATAGGAGTTTCCATCATAGACTTATTTACTCTAAAACTTATGCCTATAAAGACCTATTCCATTTTTCAATCCACCCCTCCTTCCAAACTGTCCAGTCAACACCAGGAATACCAAAAGCAGAGCAGACATTCCCATCAAGGGAGTGTTTCCCTCACCGGCTGTGGTAAGCCTCCTCTCGGAATTCATAGTAAGCTCGGCCATGTTCATCCTTTTCATCCCGCTGTCTCTTTACCCCCCGCCGCTCACCATCTGAGCCTGCTGGTTTTGACTTTTCACTATCTTGGTCATCTCCTACAAAAGGGAGGGAAAGAAAATCAGTAGTTTTTATACTGGAGTGTAGAATAAGCTCAGAACTAAGAGAATCTGAGTTAAGCAATATAGAAAACTGAGAATATCTGATTGTGTTCCTACTATATCCATGATTTATTTCCAAATATCTTTTCATTAGTTGAAAAGAGAGGAGACTATGGGCTAATTAAAGTCAAGCAACAACAAAAAACTGGGCAATTTTTCCATTCTAAATGTACCTACTTCAATCAAGCCAACCTGGCATATCTCCTCACTAATAGTACAAGAAAATATCCCTGAAGTCTTTTAAATTCACAGGTGAATTTTAATTCTTACCAGATGTGAATTTATGGTAAGTACTTAATAACTATTTTCTAGTACTTTTCAGCAGCTACATGGCACAGAAGCCTAACATTTTTTTAAAGAAACTGCCTTTTCTACACTAAAATGCAAGCCACACAATGGCAGCTGTATTTTTAACAGGAACTTGAATTGAAAGTTACCAGAGCAAATTATTAAGTCACCAGCCAACCATAAATAACACTGCATCTTTACTTCATGGAATTTGGGTCAGAAAGGTGGTGTTGTATATTTAGCAACATTGTTTTTTTGTTTGTTCTGTTTTTCTACTAGACAGGTCTCACTATGTATCTCTGCTTGTCCTAGAACTCACTATGTACACCAGGCTGACCTCAAACTCACAGAGATCTGCCTGCCTCTACCTCTCAAGTGCTGGGATTGAAGGCTTCTGAAACTAAGCCTGGAAGCAACATTCTTTACAAGGAGTAACACACGGAGTTTTTTCCTTAGGTTTTTATGTTTTAAAAGCTTAAAAGTCAGGGCCTGGAGAGATGGCTCAAAGGTTAAGAGCACTGGCTGTTCTTCCAAAGGTCCTGAGTTCAATTCCTAGCAACCACATGGTAGCTCATAACCATTTATAATGAGATCTGGTAACTTCTGGTCTGCTGACACACATGCAGGCAGAATACTGTATAAATAATAAGTAATTAAAAAAAAGAGCTTAAAAGTCTTTGACAATTCCTCTAAAGTACTCTATCTTTCAATGCTTTTTATCTGCTATTTGGGATACACACAAGTTAAGGATTATGTAATAGGAGTTCTGTCCCAGGCCATTAGACACAACAAAAACCTCAAACACTATACTTTGTATGCAATCATTGTAAAATTTATTTCAACTTCATGACACTCACTAACAGCAAAAAACAAACAACAACAACAAAAAGAAAAAACCCCAAGGCAATCTACTTGAAAGTAAGATTCAGAAGCAGCTCTCTCCCCTCTGACTGTAGGGATTAGTTCTAACCACACAAGCATTTCAAAAGGAGAAAGGTTAACTCCTGGGGGAAGTCTCTACACATCTTCTATCACGAGATTACTTAACTGGCTCAGCAGAACCCCTAAAATCATTTCAGCTTAAGAAGTTAGGAGCATTAAAGGCAATAGTGTAGAGTAAGTCTATAAATATGCTCATTTACTGACTCGGCAGGAAAATTAAAATATAACACAACAGGAACAAAGTAAAAAGCCCTAGTCAAGTAACTAACACGACACTAAAATGTTAGCAAAAGACTTCTCTTTGCTAGTTAATGATTAAACCCAACAGGCTCACACACACTATCTCCTACCGCTTAAGCAGGAAGGAGCAAGGTTAGACATCCAGAGTCTCTGTGAGGCTTAACGAAGGTTTGACAGGGCAGCATTTCGTGGACTGTATTGTTTAACATTTTTACGGTAAGAAATGAACTGCCAGACAGGCCGAAGGCTTAAACTTCAAACTGGTCCCTGTAGACCGTCAGTTTTTCAGCTTATTTTCGGCTAAAGGTATTCAGCTAAAGGGGGCGGGGAAGCGCCAGAGGACTGATCCACAAGTAGCTCGAAAGCAACACACACACACACACACACACACACTATCATCCACTAACACCAAGCAACCACGTTAAGCATGAACTGCAAACAGTGGAGCCACAAGGCTCCCAAACTCTCACAATGATGGGCAGTGGATTAAAGCCTCCTTCCTTAGGGAATCCCATTAAACAGCCACTGGAACCGTGCACTTTCGGGCAAGTGGAAACAAGGAATCAGATCCTGCGGTGCAGGGTGGGGAGTTTGAGGATCAGAGACGAAGCCAGCAGGTTGGAGCCTGGCTCTGCTACCAGTTCCTCACCTTGTTCCTCTGCGGCCTTGTCACCCGGTGCCTCGGATCCCGGCGTCTCGTCTCCGCTCCGTTCCTCCGGCCCGTCTTCCTCCCCCTTGCCGTTGTCATGTTCTTCGTCACCATTTACCCCACCTGACCCGGCCGTGGCCTCCGCCGGTGTGTCGGAAGCTTCGGGCTCGGCTTCCACGGCTGACGCCTCCGGGGGCTCCGGAGGCGGCTGCGAGGCCTGGCCCAAAGCCTGAGCAGGAGGTGGCTCCTCGTCTTCGTCCTCAAGCAGCGCCTCCTCGTCCTCCTCCTCGTCGTCGTCGTCCTCCTCCTCCTCGTCCCCGCCCGGGCCTCCGCCCGACGCGGCCACAGGCCGAGGCTCCGCCTTGCAGGCCCCGCCGGGCCCGGCCCCGCCAACGCCGGCCTCGTCCTCCAGCATCTCAGCATCCAGTGCCTCCTGAAGCCGCTGCGCCAGATCCATTTTGAGGCCGCGCGAATCCAGGCCCCGCCGCTGCAGCTCCGACCGCAGCTCGGTCACTTTCAGCCGCTTCACCTCCATCGCCGCCGCCGCCTCCTCCGCCTCCCGCCGCCTCCTCCCCTGCGAACTGTCGACCGAGCTCGACCGCGCAGGCGCCGCCGCCGCCCGCCTCCGCCGCCCGCGCCAGCACTGAGCCCACGCTAGCAAGTGCACGCACGCAGCGGCGGAGGCCGCGCTGTCTCCGCGGCGTGTCTGAGTCGCCTCCCTTCTGCCCTGCCCCTTTCGGCTAAGTCCGAAACGAGGCAGTGAGGAACAGCCTCCTAGACGCTCGGTTCTCGGCCGCGGGCGAGTGCGCGCCGAGGACGACGGAGTTCCCTCACTTCTCCTCCCTCCCTTCAGGTAGTCGGGCCAATCAGCGCAGGCAGCACAAACGCGCAGCCGCAACGAGGCTGGGAGCCGGGCAAGGCTGGCTGCGGCTCAAGTGCCTCGTAGCACGGAAGCGAGAACGCACCCCTCTCTCCGTACTTCAGTTGTAGGCTCTGCGCAGTCGCGCCGGAGCCCCGCCTACCCCCTCACTACTCTTACTTCCTGCTCGCTCCTAGTGGCCGAGCACCCTAATTCTTACTCCATGTCCTCTCTTCCTTATTCTCTGACTGCAGCTTCTGAGACTAATAACTGAGGACAAGCCGGAGGGCTGGGTGGTGCAGTTTCCGTAGCTGGTAGGCAAAGGCCTTTTCAGTACCAACGAAGAGCGACCCATGCCCGGACCTCTTTCTACCCAGCAACAGAGGCTCTGGCCCCGCCCTTCGCCTTTCTCATTGGCCCTCTTGAATCGCAGACTGTTGCTCTCATTGGTCATCCGATATCGTGCGGCTTTTTTTCCTATTGGAGAAGTGGCCGGGAGTTTTTTTTTTTTTCCGGGTTGGTCCGCTGGAGAGGCGGGGCCATTTCTGCGGGGATTACTTTTCTAGACTCCTTTCTGATTGGGTGGTGTGACGCAATGCGCGCGCCCCGTTAGATGCTAAACTGCTGGCCATCCAGGTCTTTTCCTGTCTGTGCTCCCGCACGTACACTGAATCCCAGGAGGAGTCTTCCGGCCTTGGGCTTCTGCTGCGGTGCAGTTTGGGGGCTTGCCAGTGCTTACACAGGCTCTCGTACTTCACCTGTGGACTGGAGGCTTGGGCCTCATTCACTTCGGTTACTTAGTTAACAGCTGAGCCATCAACAGATGTTTCTTGAATAAGGACAAATAAAGGTTGGAAAGGAGAGAAGCCTTTTCGACTTGTTTCAGCTGTTCCCGCCTACTCCGTCTTCTTCCAGGTCAGGGGGTGTGCCTCAGAGAAAGAAGGAAACGAATTTTGCGGGCGGTCACACACTTCGGACGTTTAGTCGGGCCTTTGATTCTTCCTAGAGTCTGTACTCACGCCGGGATCTCTTCTTCAGAAAATCACTTGATCTATGGCTTCACTATCCCCACAGCATTCCTTTTTTTAGTTTGCGGAACTTCGGGAAACTGAAAACTACCACAGTAGGATAGATGGGACTAGTAAAAACAGCAAAGCTCCAAATCTGGGGAGCCTCTTGAAGGAGGGTAATTTTCTGCTTGCAAAATCGACTGCCACTTGATCCCAACACTACAACCTCAGTTTCTATTACATTTAATAATTCCAACAGTCATGGAGAAGCGCCTGCAGGAGGCTCAGCTCTACAAGGAGGAAGGGAACCAGCGCTACCGGGAAGGGAAGTACCGAGATGCTGTCAGTAGGTACCATCGAGCTCTTCTTCAGCTGAGGGGTCTGGACCCAAGCCTGCCTTCTCCTATACCCAATCTGGGACCTCAGGGCCCAGCTCTCACGCCGGAGCAAGAAAACATACTGCACACGATCCAGACAGACTGTTACAACAACCTAGCTGGTAAGAGCGGGACTGGGGGTTAGGTAGACCATCAAAACAGGACCATAGAGCCGGTCAGTGGTGGTGTAGGTCTTTAATCCCAGCACTCGGGAGACAGAGGCAGGCCGATCTCATAGTTGGAAACTATCCTGGTCTACTGAGTAAGTTCCAGGGCTACATAAAGAAACGCTAAACAAACAAACAAACAAAAAAACCCAGGACCTTCGAGCCCTGTGAACATTGGAAGAAGATGTTCTTTGCTGTCATCTGGTTATTCAACAATGTATTGAAACCCGTTTCCAATCTGTAGGATAGATTTAAGCAGGCAGGGTTTCTCAAGCCTCACCTGGAGAGTTTGTGAAAATACAACTTCCTGGGCGCTAAACCCCAATAACCTTGTTTTAGTGGATCTAGGGTGGGACTGCCCATGGGTTTATCTGGAGGAATGTTGCTAACACCTGAAATACCAGCACTTCGGAGTGGCTTCAAGTCTGAGGTCCAGACTTGTGATGTGTGGTAAGGCCCTGTCTCAAACAAGAAAGAATAAGTTGGATACCGAAATAGTCATAGTCTGGAGCTGTTCCATTTAAGAAAGGATGGTTGCATAGTTTTCATAGAAGTGACACAACATGGAAGGGCAGGTACTGTTAAGGTCACTGCACATTGATCTATGTAATTGTCACAACAGTTCTTCCAGATTAATCTAAGGAAACTGTCAAATATCTAGCAACAAGTGCATTTGAAATTATACCCAAACAGTCATTAATTCCCAGTGCTTAAGTTCTTGTTGCAAGATTCCATGTCCTATTAAAAAAATTTAAAAAATGTACTAAGGAACTGGCCAAAGATTAAAGAAATGAGTTTTAGAGATGGGTACCTATGAAAGCTCTGGGAAACTTTCACAGATGTCTCATAAAGACCCTTTGAAAAACTGGGTAGAGTGGTCCATGTCTGTTCTCCCAGCCATTCCTCAGGAGGCTGAGACAGGAGAATCACAAATTTGAGGCCATTGTGGGGAAACATACTAAGACCTTATCTCTCTCTCTCTCTCTCTCTCTCTTTTTTTTCTGATTTAATAGTGTTCATTTATTGAATACCCATGACATATATGGTGGTCTATTTGCAGCATTTCTCATCTTTACCAGAATTTGGATAGCTACTTCATAATAATCTTCATTTTTACAGATAAAGAAGTCAAATAATACTCCAGCCTAAAAAACTCTCAGTGTCTTCTTGGCCCATATAAGAGAAAATCTACTCTGGCCCTTGCCAGAAGCGTCTAACATGTTCTCACTCCTCCATATACTCAAATCTCACAGCACATTTCCACCTTTAAAGTCTTTGAAGCTCTAGTTTCTTGAGTTAGAATGTTCTGTCCTCGCTGCAAGCACTCTGTGGCTTAGGTAGACCCCAGCTTTTAAAATTTACTTTCTTAGAGTCCGGCATAGTGGTCAGCAGTCAGGAGACAGAGGAAGGGGCAGACAGATATCTGAGTTTGAGGCCAGCCTGGTCTACAGAGTTCCAGGCCAGGGTTACACAGGGAAACCCTGCCTCTAAAAACCATAATAAATGAATGAATGAATGAATGAATGAATAAACTTTCTTAGAGGACCGTTTAGTAACCAAGCAACAGTTTAACTTTATTTATTCTCCAGCAGATTTATTTTTTTCAAGGTATCTTTAAAGTTTCATTTGTTTATGTATTCCTCCCACTTAGGGGTGCCCTGGCATTATTTAATCATTGCTTGATATCAGTTGGTGCTCAGTAGAGATCAGTCAAGCCTTATATCCTAAAATACTTTCCCTAAGCTGGTAAAATCCTGCCTCATAGCTGGGGCCCAAAGGGTACAGTGGGACAATAGGATTCAGTGTATTATATCTTATCTGGTGTCATTACTAAGCTGTTAAACTCAGATCTCTTCTGTCTAAGCTCAAAGACCTCTATCTTCTAAAGTCTTTAAAAAAGAAATTTCCTATGTTTCTTGGGTTATTACTGGCTCTCCTACCAAACTCTCCACCTGCTAATGGCTAGCATTACTAAAAAATACTTCTCCTGAAATCTGTTTCAGTACATCTCACATTAAGCCTATGGAGGAAAAAAATTTATTATTCAAAATAAACAAGGCTAGAGAGATGGCCCAATAGTTGGGAACACTGGCTGCGCTAGCAGAGGATCAGAGTTCAATTCCCAGCACTTACATGGTATTTTACAACCATCTGTAACTCCAGTCCCCAAGGGATATGACACCCCCCTTCTTACCCCCTTGGGCACATACCAGGCACACACATGGTTCACATACATAAACAGGCAAAACACTCATAATAATGAATATTTACAAATAATCATCAAGATGCCTGCCTTGTTCTCCTTGCTTTTAGTTTAGTGTCTGACCATAGTACTTGGTAAGTAGTTATCAGTTGTTGTATTGAAGCTGACGTGCTGGATTAATTGACCTGTGGAGAATACCTCATGTAAAGCCTTCTTGGCGGGGATGTAGCAGGATGCAAGCATAATCCAGGCTTGTTAATGGCTTCATTATACCTGAATCTCCACCATCTGAGCATGATTTAATTTTAATATGTTTAATTCCCATAGCTGTGAAATATCTTTCCCTTTTTATTTTAAAAATAATTACTGTTATTTGTCTTTTATGGGTATGTGCACTTGTCAAGGCAGATAGATGCCTATGGTGTCCAGAAGAAGGCATCCAGTATCCTGGAGCTTGGAGTTACAGGTGGTTGTGAGCCTTCCAATGTGGGTGCTTGAAACCAAGCTTGGGTCCTCTGCAAGAGCAGTATGTGCTCTTCACCATTGAATCATCACTCCACCCTCTTTACCTTTATTTTTGGTGTTGGTGGGGAATGAACTCAGAGCCTCAGTATGCCAGGCAGTCAGGCAGTCTGCTGAGCAACAACCCTTCTTTAAGGCAGAACACTTTTGAACATTGCTTCCTAACCAAGATTTATTCTGGGGTTCTATTAGTCAGCCAAAAGAATAGTGAATTAATATGTCGTTGGAAATGAGGTTGGCATGGTAGCACAGAACTGTAATTCCAGGCTGAGGCAAGAGGATTAACAAGTGTTTAAGGCTGTCCTGGGTTACAGACTGAATTTCAGGACTGCCTGAGCTACAGAGGGAGAATCTTAGTGTTCTGTTGCTGGGGAGAGACACCACTACTACAGCAACTCTCATAAAGGAAAGCGTTATAATTGGGGTTTGCTTAGAATTTCAAGGGTTTGAATCCGTTATAATCACGGTGGGGAGCATGGCAGCATGTAGGTAGACATGTTACTGGAGAAGGAGCTGAGAGTTCTACATCTGGACCTATAGCAGGAAGAGAGAGAGAGCACCCACTGGGTCTGGGTTTTTGAAACCTCTGTACCCACCCCAGTGACACATTTCCTCCAACAAGGCCACACCTAATCTTTTCAAATAGTGACACTCCCTAAACATTTAAATACTTGAGCCTATGGAGGCTGTTGTTATTCAACCATGACACAAAATCCTAGCATTTATTATGGGCATGTGTTGATGCTTGCCTATAATTCTACAGTTGGGCCTGTGGAGAAATGAAGATTGTCTTCCAGTGTGTAGCGAGTTCAGAGCCAGCTGCAGCTATTTAAGACCCCTATCTCAGTAAACTGTGGTAACAATTCTGGAACTTTGGTTTCTTTAAAAAACACAGAACTATTATAAGCATATGTTTTTGTTTTAATCCCAGGTGTGGGGATATGGAGATGCTTTGAACTGTCCACAGCAGCTAACTATGATTTGCCTGGTACTCTAGCAGACGAATGATTTTGCCAGCTGCAGATAGTTTTTTTCAGTTGTGTAACATTTGGAATCCTGAGAACTTTTCAGAGGGCATATAAGTACTAGGGCCCCCGGGAGGTGGGGTTGGTGTTTGTTCAGGAAGTTGGTTGTAAGTTGTTTTTTGGTTTTTGAAACAGGGTTTTTCAGCTGTCCTTGACATGCTTTGTAGACCAGGCTGGCCTCGAACTCACAGAGGTCCGCCTGCCTCTGCCTCCCTGAGTGCTGGGATTACAGGTGTGTGCCACCGTGCGCAGCTTGGTTGTAGTTTGTTGGTAATTGTGCTTAAAGAAGAAAGAAATTAGATCCAAGAATCTCTCTCTTCGCTCTATCCTTATTTCTCTCTTAACTAGTGATAGGGATGAAATGGGGGCCGGGAGATAAAGGGTGGGAAAAAAGAACCCACAAAGTAGCAAGGAGCAGCTACAAGCAAAGAAAGGAGAAGAAAGAAATTAGATTCAGAGATCCCTCTCCCCCTTCTCTCTGTCTTTTTCTCCTATCTAGTGATAGGTGGTGAAACTGGGTGGAATAAAGGGTGGGAAAAAGAAGAACCCACAGAGTAACAAAGTCCAGCTACAGTAGACAAAGAGAAAATTGACAGCACTTGGTTCAGATTTCATGTTCATTCCATTTAGAAGCTCTGAGATCTTGTGCTAATTGCTTATCCCTGAGCCTGGATTTTTTTCATCCATTAAATGGAGGCTAACACTGATTTTCACTGTGGGTGAAAAGATAGGATATATTCAATGTATCTTGTTCTTTCCTTACAAAATGGCAAACAAGCATTAACAACTGTACAATATAAGAACTGTGATAGAGAAGGGGGAGGGAGGGTGGGACCGAAAGGGGAGGAGGGAGGGCCTTATGGGGGGATACAAAGTGAATAAACTGTAATTAATAAAAATAAATAAATTTAAAAAAGAACTGTGATATGCTGGCTGGTGGGATCTCCTGTAATAAGCCCTCCTTCTCTCTCCCTTTAACATGGCCCATTTAGCCTGTCTCCTCCAGATGGAGCCAGTGAACTATGAACGAGTGAAGGAATACAGTCAGAAAGTCCTAGAACGTCAGCCTGATAATGCCAAGGCCTTGTATCGGGCTGGAGTAGCCTTCTTCCATCTGCAAGACTATGACCAGGCTCGGCACTACCTGCTGGCTGCTGTCAATAGGCAACCTAAAGGTAAGTGAGTGAAAGGGACATTAAAGTAACAAGCATATATATAATTGTTTTGTTATCAGCACAAGATAGTGATCAGTGTTTAAGGAGATGACAGTGCTAATTGCTGTAGTCTGACATTAAACACTGTATACATCACGTACTGAATTATATGCACTATACCTGTTTATATGAACAGCTGTTACAGATCAACAGAAAAATAATTCTTAAAAAAGAAAAGAAAAGAAGAAGGGGTAGGGCTATACATAGCTTAGTTGGTAGGCATGCACAGACCTCTGGTTTCAATCCCCAGCATTGCACAAAGTGTATGTAGTGGTGCACAGGCCTATAACCTCAGCACTTAGGAGACAGAGGCAACAGGACCAGGATTCTGTAGTTACATAGTGAGTCTGAAGATGGCCTGGGCTATATGAGATCCTGTCTCATGCTGGTTGTTGGTCTTTAATCTCAGCACTTAGGAGGGAGGGATGGGTGGATCTCTTGAATTTGAGGCCAGCCTGGTCTATAGAGTGAGTTTTAGGATAGCCAGGGCTGCTTCATAAAAAATAAAACCCAGGGCTGGAGAGATGGCTCAGAGGTTAAGAGCACTGGCTGTTCTTCCAGAGCTCCTGAGTTCAATCCCCAGCACCCACATGGTGGCTTACAACCATCTATAAAAAGATCTGGTGTCTTCTTCTGGTGTGCAGGTGTACATGCAGATAGAATATTGTATACATAATAAATAAAATATTAAAAAATAAATAAAACCTAACCAAACCAAAAACACTAAACCCAAAACCTGTCCAATTGAAATGGTACCTCTGGAAAGCAATTTTAGTTTAACTTTGTCAGTTTAAAGACCTATTTATTTTTTTAAGTATACCAGTGTTTTAGTACATGTATATTGTTTACCGCTTTATTGGTGTCATGACCCTGGGAGAGCTGAGCCTAAAAATGAGGTGGACTAAAGTCTCATACAATAGCCAACTTTACTCAGAGCATCAGACAATTTATACTCTGAGGATTAAGAAGAATCAGGAGTAAGGACCAGGAATCCCAAGGACAAGCCACACATGGCAAAAGATGAGTAGTCTGAAATAAACTCAGTCCTTAGCCACTATACCTAGGAGGGGCACGAAATCACATTCCAAGAACCATTCTTTCCTTTTGAAGAAACTCAGGTCACAAGACTCTTGATTTCCTGGAGTTTTCTCACAAGCGCTTAGAATTAATCCCTTCCCACAACTCCATTCTTGGACTGTGTTTCATCAGTATAGTTGTGCACCACATGTGTACCTGGTGTCTTTGGGACAAAAGTCTAGGACTAACTCTTTTCTGGAACTAGAGTTACATAGAGCCTGTAGTGAGACACCATGTGAGTGCCAGAACTGAACCTGGGTCCTCTGTAAAAGCAGCAAGTGTTCTTAGTAGCTGAGCCATCTCTCTAGCCCCAGTTTTTAACTGTTTTTAAAACAGGTACTACAAGCCAGATAAAAATCCCAGGACAGAGCAGGGAAAATGGTCATGAAATTCCCAGATGAGGATTATTGGCACTTGATAGCTGTTAAGAGAGGCAGAGCTAGTTTTCTTTAATGATGTGATCCCTTTGTAGGTCAGCCACACTCCAGAACAGGCCCTATTCCCAAGAGTAGTTGGAGAACATAAACTGTACTGGATGGGGCTGGAGAAAAAGAAAAGTCAAGCCTGGGGAGGAAGGATTTAAGAATATTAAAAGTGTGCACATGAACAAGTTTTCCACTTCTGTAGGGTTTGTGAGGTTTTTATGGTTTTTGTTTGTTTGATTGATTTTTGTTTATTTTGTGGGGGGGCTTTGGGGAGTTCACAGGCCACAGCACATGTGGAGGACAGAGGACAGCCTGTAGGCGCTGCTTCCTTCCTTCCACCATGTGGGTTCTGGACTCCCTCTGCTTGTCAGCCTGGCTGGACAGCGAATGCCTTTACCCACTGAGACATTTCGCTAGTCTGAGGTTTTGTTCTTTTGAAACAGGGTTCTCCCTTTTTGCCCAGGCTGACTTGCAGCCCAGTGCCAGCCTCCCTGAGGAGCACTAGGTTTTACCACCTTACCCAGAATACTTCTGTGTTCTTGCTTTCACAGGAAAGTAACTGTTACTTCTGTCTATATCCTTAGGAATATTTTGCTTAAACAGGCATATGTGTTAGTATTCCATGTATTAGCCCTGCAGGTCAGCGGTTTATATATACAAGCCTATCTCTGGTTATTTTGCTGTTCTGTAGATCAGACTCAGGGCCTTGTGCCTGCCCTGCAAATACTCTACCCCTGTGACTTCCAGTCTGTTTGTTCTGTGTATGTAAAATACCCACTACCATTCTACCCCCTTTTCTGTTTTGTTGCTGGAAACTACACTCAGGACATTACACCTACCTGGTGCTACACCCATGTCCTTATTAAGTTAAATTAACTTAATTTATTTTGGAGTTTTGAGGCACAAACTTTCACAATATAGTCCAGGCTAGCCTGAAGCCCTACCTATTGCCCAAACTGACATTGAAATTGTGATCTACCTGCCTTGGCCTTCTGAGTACTGAGATCATAATGAGGATTTTAGGAACTTGTTTTCTTTTTTCTCATTTATTTGAAACAGGGTCTCATGAAGGTTAGGCTGGCTTGAATTTCTGATCCCCTTCCTCTCTACTTCCCAAGTGATGATGTTACAGATGTATGTGCTACCATACCAGCTTAGGAGGTTTGTTTTAAAGCCTCTACCTTTTAAAGAATGTTAGTGGATCCCAGTGAATGAATTTGATCATCATCATTAAGCCTGCTCTCCAGACAGGAGCTGGGCTTTGCTTTAGATAGTACTTTATCTTTTAGCACATCTAGCTTGGGTGTGACCTAGAAAAGAAGCCACTGACTGGGGAATTTCAGAGTTGGCACTGAGGTTTCAGAACAAAAAGGAAGCTGTGAAGCAGGTGGCAGGCTCATTTCTGCATTGGTTGGTTTAACACTGAATATTTTGTCTCTCTTTTCTTTTTTTGGCTTTTTAAGACAGGATTTCTCTGTGTAGCCTGGCTGTCCAGGACTCACTTTGTAGACCAGGTTGGTCTCAAACTCTCAGCAACCTGCCCTGGTTCTCTTTCTTTAGATATCTCTCTATATGATCCTGGCTGTCCTGAAACTCACTATGTAGACCAGGCCTGCCTCAAACTCAGAGAGATCCACCTGCCTCTGCCTCCCCAAGTGCCAGGATTACAGGTGTGCGATACCCTGCCCAGCTCCTTTTCTTTCATTCTCAAAGCAACTACTGGAAGCTAGAAGCAGAGGAGTCCCAAACATAACAGTACAATAAAACCTTTCATTTATTTAAATGAGTTTTAAAGCCACTACTACAAACTAATGAAGGTATGTGAGACATTTTTTTTTTTTTCTGACTTCAGGCACACAGATGAAATGCTGCTAATTGGGCACAGGGGCACACATCTATACTCCCAGCTATTCTGAGAGGCTGAGGCAGGAAGGTTCATGTGAGCCTGTAAGTTCAAGACCAACCTGAGCAACACAACTACCTCTTTGTGGAGAAAGGGTTTCTTTGTGTAAATCTGGCTGTCCTGGAACTCGCTCTAGATCAGGCTGGCCTCTAACTCAGAGATCTGCCTGCCTCTGCCTTCCACCATGATTAAAGGTGTGGACCACTACAACCTGGCTTGCTGACTATATCATTTTAAAAAAAAAAAAAAGCTTCTATATAGCTCATTTGGTAAAATGCTTGCCTGGATCCCCATCACTGAATAAAACCAAGCCTAGTGGTAGATGTCTATAATCCCAGCACAGTAGGAGGGCCATGAATTTGAGGCCAGGTACAAACAAACAAACAAATAAATCCTAACCTATCGATTTTGTTTATTTATTTAAGTCATAGTTTTTAACTGTACCTGGTGGTTTATGCCTATAATCTCAGCCCTTGGAAGGTAGAAGCAAAACAATCAGGTATTCAAGGCAGTTTTCAGATACAGATCAAATTCAAAGCCAGCCAGGGCTACAAGAGTCTCTCAAAAAAAAAAAAAAAAAAAAAATCACAGTGACAAGACTTTACTATTGCATAGAATGATTGTAATGCATTCAGATTTTGGAAAACTGAAATAACTGGGACTGTTAACAGTGCACTTTGGTTCATTGGTGTCATTACTGTCTACCTGTAAATGTCTTCTCCATTGTCTTTGAAGATGCCAATGTCCGACGGTACCTCCAGTTGACCCAGTCAGAACTCAGCAACTACCACAGGAAAGAGAAGCAGCTGTACCTGGGCATGTTTGGTTAGTGAAGAAAAAAGCTGATTCTTCAGTTGAACTCAAGTGGACCACTAAAGGCCCATCAAGGGAAACTTGAGCCTCAGCAAGAGAAATTCACCCTTTACCTCTGACCCAGGTGGATTTCCATTTTGTTTCCTGTTCTGCACAAGCTCTTTGCTACTTAGCCCATCTGCATTGTCTGTCCCCTAGTGTATTCGTATGGCTTGCAATCATTATTTGCCTTGAGAAATAGACTAGAAAGCATTCATTGACTGAGTGGAATCAACTATATCTTGGGTTTTTGTTTGTCTGTCTGTTTTGTCAAGACAGGGTTTCCTGCATAAGAATCTTGGCTGTCCTGGATTCACTCTGTAGCCCAGGTTGGCCTTGAACTCACAGAGATCCACCTGCCTCTGCCTCCAGATTGCTGGAATTTAAGGCGGGCACTGCCATACCTGATGGAATCAGCTATATTTGTGGCATAGATTTAATGAGATGTTAGATGTTTTCAGATAAAGAGGAGAGGCCCAATGAAGGATGAAATAGTAAGGATAGACATAAAGGAATCTTTTGCTCTTTCCTCAGATACCTTTGTTTTTCCCAGTGGGAAAATATATATTTTTTATGAAACTTGATAATTTATAAATTGAGTCTAAGTATATTTAAAGATTTGAAATTAGTCATTTTTGGGCTAAGGCTGTATCTCAGTGGTAGACTGTTTGCCTAACATGTACAAGGCCCTGTGTTTGATTCCCCAGTGCTACAAATATAACCAATTAAACAATAAAGAAATCAAACTTTTGTTATTTAATCTCTTATACTCCTTTAATTTCTTAGACACATTCAGTTTCTTTTCCCCCATAAAAGTTTCTTCTTTCTAGGCAGACATGAGGGTACGTGCTTGCTGTTCCAGCACTTAGAAATCTAAACCAGGACAATCAAATTCAAGTCCAGCTAGATGTATGTAGTGAGACCTTGTCTCAAAATTGAAGGGCTGGGGATACAGCTCAGTGACAGAGCCCTGGGTTTAATTTCCAGCACTGCAAAAAAAAAAAAAAACAAAACTTTTCTGGGGTTTTGTTTTTTCCTCTCCTGGGAATTTCTAGTTCTTGCAATTGCTTGTACTCCGATCATTAACAAAACTTATTTGTCATTAATTTATTCTGCTTTAAAACTTCTGGAGTGAATACCTGGGATACATGAAATCCTGATTTTTGTTTGTTTTTTAAATGCCTCTGGAGTCAAGTACTTAAGTAGTTAAAAGTATTTGACAACTCTGTCCTCCTGCCAAAAAAGGAACACAAGTTCTAGTGAGCTTTTTCTGGGTATGTGTATGGTGCTGGAGTTTGATCCTACCTTGCACATGTTAGGCAAGCACCCTGTCTTTGAGCTACACAGCTAGCACCAAAGTGTTATTTGTTTTTGTGTTTCAGACAGGGTTTCTCTGTGTAGCCTTGGCTGTCCATGTTTTTTGGTTTTTGTTTTTTGAGACACGGTTCCTCTGTGTAGCCTTGGCTATCCTGGATTCCCTTTGTAGACCAGGCTGGCCTCGAACTCAGAGATCTGGCTGCCTCTGCCTCCCTGAGTGCTGGGATTACAGGCGTGTGATACCGTGCCAGGCCCTGTGTTTTAATTTTAAATGGCTAAATTTCACTTTTCTGAAAGACATTACTTTGTCTTCTTGAAAGAGTATCATAATAAAGCAAAACAGAACCCAAGTTTCCTCTTCACCTGTCTATTTTTTAAGAGCTCAGGACCTCACAGAGTAAGGAAAACTACAAGGAAAGGCATTTATTGCTTAGTTTCATGGAAGCACCTGATAAGGCCCTTTAGAACCTGTGTCACTTGTGGGTACAGGGTACAGATCTAGTGCAGTCCTGCCTCTGTGGGGTTCATCAACCATTGGCTGTTTTGTCATGGTGTTTTTTCTGTGGATTGTGTCATGGGTGCCAATTAGTAGCTAAGACCATGTAGCAGGCCTCCACCTTTACAAGTAGAGATAATAAGCATGTGTCACTAGCTAGCATATAATCATAAATATGTTTCTTGAGGTGGGATCAGCCTGGTTTATTAATAACACCCCAAACTCTCCCAACACATTACTCTTCTTTGTTCCTCCCTATAATCTAAATAATGCGTCCATCAAGGTACAACAAAAGGGTTTCTACCAAATACAAGGACAGAACTAAGTAAAGTAGAATGTTTTCTTTCTCCAAACTTCTTAAACTGCTAAGATTAGCATATGTCTGTGATCTCAGTACTCAAGAGAATTGCCGTAAGGCTAGTCTGGGCTATATTGCTGAATTCAAAACAAAAATAACTCAAAATAGGCCGGGCAGTTGTGGCACACATCTTTAATTCCTGCACTCGGGAGCCAGAGGCAAATAGATCTTTGAGTTTGAGGTCAGCCTGGTCTATATAGATAGAGCTCCCAAGACAGCCAGGGCTACACAGAGAAACCCTGTTTTGAAAAAAAACAAAAACTGACAAAGTAAATGGATAAAATTCCTATACTGGGTTTGACAAAATCTTGTCATAGTGAATCCTGTCACTTTGGGTTAGAAGCCCCTTTGAAGTTTCCTCTTAGTAATTTTCCATGTACAAATATCAACATTACCTCTCGACTGTATATACCCACTTGTCTTGTTGGAGTCATTTAGGTCCTAATCTCTGTGTCCCACTGCAAAACCTGGTTGCTGAGGTTCCTGTTGCCATGACCTTGCCTTTGAATGGTCTGTCTTAACATGCTTTTAGAAATTAAAATCTTTGTCATCTTGCATGCCTTACTTCTTTGGCACTAGTTTTGCTCCCTGGTTGTTGTGTAAAAATTTTATGTTAAAGGAAGCTGTCCACTACATCAATGAGAAAAAATAAAACTGATATTCACAAACATCTTAAAAACTTATCTTGCGGATTAATTTCTTAGCCTTCCTAAGAGGCAGCGCAGTGGTGAGACTTACACAGCAGCTCTTATTCTGAAGCCCAATGCCCAACAGACTTTAAGGAACAGAAAAGTACACAAGGGACCTGACACAGGTCTTAAAGGTCTGACAAGCCTACATTGTGGGTCAGCCACAGAGGATCCCTAAATAATGTGTTCAGAAGTTCAAAGAGGTGCCTTGCTTTGCCAGGCTGTAAGCATTCCCAACAAGATTTGACAATTTTGAATGAAGGAAAAGAAAATCTTTGTGGTGTATGTGAAGGGATCACACATAAAGGGCAGTTTGAGACCGAATTTCCCAAATTGAGACCAACTACCTTCATAGTTTTGCCTCAAGGTCTAGTTACATGTTACCTGTGTGTTTAGTCAGTATGTGAAGGTTAGGAAAAATAAAACTGATAAGGTGTTAGCCTTGTGGTAGAGAGCACTTGCCTAGCACTGCCCCAAAATTATTTCAATATATTTTTCAGCTTTTAATATTTCTGTATCCTTGACTTCCCTTGACCTCATGGCAATCCTTCCGTGTCAGCCTCCTAGGTGCTAGGATTAGAGGCATGAGCCAGCCTACCAGTTAACCTTTACACACTGGTTCTTCCTATGTTGCCCAGGTTAGACCAATTTGTTGAGCTCAAAGGAGCCTTCTGCCTGAGCCTTCCAAGTAACTAAAACTACTGGCAAGTGCCAGTTACCTGCCTTTAAAAATTGTATATTTACCTATTCATGGGTTCTTTTTCAACTTCCGTGATAGGACTGGGATCCAGGGCTTCATGAATGCTTGGCAAGTACTCTCCCGGAGTTACACTCTGGTCCTCTGACACTTGAGTAAAGTATTGGCCAAAGGTTGTGGCCTGAGTAGTGCAGTACTGTTAACTTAGACTGTCTAGAGAAACTACATCCATTCCAAAAGAACATTGTTCTTTGAGGTTTTTGGGGGGACAGGCTTTCTCTGTGTAGCCTTTGTTCTCCTGGAACTCACTCTGTAGACAAGGCTGGCCTTGAACTCAGACATCCAATTGCTTCTGCCTCCTCAAGTGCTAGGGTTACAGGTGTGTGCCACTGAGCGTGGCTTGGGGAACTGATGTTTTAAGACAACATATTCTTTTCAGACATACCCCAAACACTTTTTAAGTGAGAAATCAAACACTATAAAATCCACTCTTTTGAAGGCAACTGATTCTTACAGGCATTTTGATATTTATTGTAGGAAAAGACTGGAAAAGGTGCTTCACTTACCTAGAATAGCTTTTACTATTTTTACTTATATTTTGGCCTGTCTTGGAGGAATTAAGGCAGTAATAATACATTTGCATAAATAAAATTGGAAGACAGATAGTTAATGTAAGGAATGTGAGCTGGGCCTGGTTGTAGATCCTGTAATTACAGTACTGACAAGGCTAAGGCAGAAGATCTAGCCTAGTCTACATTACAGGACTCTGTCTCAAAAGACCAAGGAGGTAGGCATAGTAGTATATGCCTATAGAGAAACCCTATCGAGAGTGGGAGGAGAGAGAGAGAGAGACCCTGTCTCCAAAAACAAGGCAGGAAGAAAAAAAGGAACGAAAAGGAGTGTGACAGGTATACGATTTATTCTTCATTGTAGGGAAGATGTGGTCTTTTTTGCTGCCTCCAACTGCCAAGTAGCTAGGACTATAGGGGCAGCTGCCATTATACTGTACTCAGCTTTAGAATTTTCTCAGTAGAAAAAAAAAAGTCTACTCTTGCTTCCCATAAGGGAACTTTGGCCAGATCCTCAGTGTTCAGCTCTGCTTCCTATCTCAATAGTAGTAGCTTAGTAGGAGGAGCTCATAGTCCTAAGTATGACACAAAGACTCAGAGGAGAGGAAAGAAATCAAAGAAGTTTGGTTTTATTTTGACCCTTTTCCATTTCCCTTTCTGCTTGAGTTGCATTTAGGTCCTTGGGTGCCAAGAGAGGATGTTTGTAGGACACCTGGCTGGTCTATGCTACAGATCTACCTTTCACAGCCTAGAAAGTTGCCTCTTTGACATGGAGCTCCCTCTCCATCCCATCTCAACTTCAAATTGGGGATTTTTGGGTTTTGTTTGTTTTTTGCTATCTATTGCCAATAAATAACACTCTGTATAACCTTTAAGTTTTTTAAGCTGCTGTTATCACACTTGTTTCTTTTGGAGTGCTAGGGATCAAAACTCGGGTCTCAGGCTCGGGAAGCTTTCAGTCTCCAGCCCCATATATTGGAAGTAAAGGTCGTAGAGACTGTAAGATCCTCTTGGGGCCTCCTGCCTTCGCTCTCAACCAGCTGTCATTTTGATGCCTCTGCAAGCTCTTAGCCCCTGTACAAGTCCCTCCTCATAGGGTACACTGTTTTCTCTCATCAATTTCACATCTTCAGAGGCCCCGATTCAAATTCACAAATGGGCAAAACTTGCAAGTTATCAATACAGTGTCTTTTGTCAACACAACCAACTATATACCTTTCTAGGTGCAATGCAGAGGTGATAAGGTAAGGGAACAAAGCCACACTTTTAAAAGAAAGAGAAAACGACTTCCACAGTTGGAAAGATGATTCATCTACTATGATCATTGCTACTCTTCAAGAGGACCCAGGTTCAATCCCCAGCACCCACTTGGTAGTTCACAACCATCCATAACTCTAGGTCCAGAGGAACGTAGGCCCTCTTCTGGCCTCAGCAGAGAACAGGCACGTGTGTGATACACAGACATACATGCAATCAAAACCCCATACACATAAAATAAGAATATAAGCTGGGCAGTTGTGGAGCACACCTTTAACCCCAGCACTGAGAAGGCAGAGGCAGGTGGATCTCTGTGAGTTCCAGGCAGCGTAGTCTGCAGATCCGAGTTCCAGGATAGCCAAGGCTACAGAAAAAAAACCAAAAAATAAATTTTCATTTTTTTGGTGGTGTCTTTTTTTGTTGTTGTTTCTCTGTAGTCCTGGCTATCCTGGAACTGGTAGACCAGGCTGTCCTCAAAGATCTGCCTGCCTTCCAGTACTGGCATTAAAGGTATGCTTCCCTTCTCCACTGCCCTGTAAATAAATCTTTTTTTTTTTTTTTTTTTTTTTTTTTGGTAACAGGGTTTCTTGGGGCTGGAGAAATGGCTCAGTGGTTAAGAGCACTGTCTGCTCTTCCAAAGGACCAGGGTTCAATTCCCAGCACCCACATGGCAGCTCACAACTATAACACCAGTGTGAAGATCTGATACCTTCACACTAATACACATACAATAATTTTTAAAAAAGTTACTTTTTAACAGCTCTGAGTACTATGTCACCACACTGAGCAAATAAATATTTTAAAAAACAAAGGAAAGGGGGCAGTTGGTGCATGCATTTAATCCTAGCACTGGGAGGCAGATGCATCTCTGAGTTCAAGACCAGCCTGGTCTACACAGTGAGATCCAGGACAGCCATGTCTTGAAAAACCAAAATAAACAAAAAACCAAACTTCTAGTTGTTGGCTAACTACCTGCTTTGAACATTGTTATGAACCAGAATATCATGCATGTTATCTGGAGTCAGAAGTCAAGTTCAAATCCTACTTTTTTCCTTTACCAGCTATTCTATAACCCTGAATAAATAAGTCCTGAGTCTCAAGTTTATTTATATCTGAAAGGGGGTGGGGCCAATCCCCATGAAGTTGTTAAGACTTAACGGAGTATATGAAGTGCCCAATACAATCCAGAACACACAAGTTCAACTACAGTAAGCTGTGTGTAAGTATTGCTATTTGAACTCTTGCTAAGTCTATGCTGCCCTTTCCTTGTCTCACTTTTTGCCTATTATAAGCAATCACTCACATGCTTACCCAATGCAGGTGTCAAATAAATGCACTAGAGGACAGACATAAAGGCATGCAGACTTGTGGAAGAAACCAGCCAACACCAGTTCAAAGGGATAATTTCACTGGCAGTTTTATGTTCCAGAATGTGGAGTGAGAAAAAGTTACACCTCAGGAAAATTCCCAGTGCCCTTAGAGAATCCTGGCTCACCTGCTCTGCCCTATAATGTCCTGTTTATCTGTCTGGACAAAGGAGTAGACACCTTCAGCTTGGGAAGAACCTTCATTCTGCTACCCAGTAGGAGTGATGAGATGCCTTCAACCTTCTCTGTGGTCATCTAACAATGGTAAGAGCAGGCCTGGCATCCGTTCGTGTTCCCCAGATGTTAATTTTTGGGACCAAGTACAAATTCTTTGGGTGGTCCACCACCACCACTGCTCTGTCTCTCTATTGTCTGGGAGCCAGAAAGGGGCTGCACCCCTAAAATGGAGCTAGCCTCTGGATCTGGTTTGCTGCGTTTGGCCAGGTCCTCATTGTGAGCCTTGCGGATGTGGCGGTAGAGGTCCCCTGACTGTGTGTAGCTTCGTAAACAATAGCGGCACTCATAGGGTCGCTCACGTGTGTGTACTGTGGCATGTCGCCGGAGTGTGTAAGAACATGAGAAGGTCTTTCCACATGTCTTGCAGGTGGGAACATCCTCTGTAAAACCCCCAAAGCTCCCTGGGGCTGCTTCATACTCAGATGGCGGGTAAAGTGTTTCATGCAGGGCTGGTGGTGCAGGCAGGGGTGAGGTCACCAGGCCTCGATGATACTGCCCTGGACCTGGCAGCAGATGGTATGGTAGATGAGATTCTGGAGGCAGGAAGTGGTCACTTGGCCCTACCTCCTCTAGTCCTGTTGCTCCTGGCTCCTCAAAAGCCTCTGGCTGTGAAGGCTGTCCCCCATACATTGCTCCTCCAGATGGGAACAGCCCTTCAGCTCCCTGAGGCTGTTCCTCTGATAAGTCAGTCTCCTCATCGGAGATCACAATAGCTTCTACTTTCACCTGGACAAGTTCAGCTTCAGCTGGGGCCGGAGCAGGGGGTGGAACTGGGGCTGGGGGATAGAAACCCTGCAATGGTCCTACAGTATCCCTAGGTTCCACCACCCTCAGACTCTCAGGAACCACATCAAGAGGAGCCAAGGGCTCCACGGAAACTGCTGGAAGGCCAGAAGAGAAGTAGTTTACAGGAATAGTCTCTGTAGAACTACTGGGGCTGGCAAGAGAGACAGACACATCAGCCACTGATGGAAGGGGTGCCCGAAGATGAGATGAGTCAACTTCCATGCTCGGTTGTGTAGTGTCAGCCCCACCAGACACTGGTGGCTCATCTGCAGGATGAGCAATAGGTAAGGGAGTGGCTGGACCCTTCCATTCCTCTTTGCTCCAGCGGGCTGAAGGCTCCACAGATGCCAGTAAAGGCTGGGGTCCTCGAGAACTGCCTGACAAAAACTCCAAACTAGCAGGATTGCTTTCCTCTTCCTTCTTGGTACTGTCTGCCTCTGCCAGAGCCCGGGCTTGCAACCGTTGCTTACACACCTTAACGATATCATTCATGTGCAAGTAGCTGGCAGCTGCCAGAACATCTTCTAAAGGGGTGTCCCCTCTAAGGGCCAGCTGACCAGCATACATAAAGTCCAGAAGCAAACCAAAGGCTGGGGCAGTGACAATCTCATTGTGAATACACACCAGATCCCTCTTGTCCAATTCCCGCTCCTTGTAGAAAAGCTGAAAGAACGGGCTGCAGGAGGCCAGGACAGCCCGATGGGCCAAGAACTGGGTGCTACCAACCATCACAGTGCAGTCACAAAGGAAACCCTGGGACCGTTGCTCTCGCAGGCTCTGAAGCAGCTGCTGACTGTGTTCTGGGAACTCCATAGCACCCTAAGGAAAGAAGGGTGCCCAAGGAAGTTCCCCACCAGTGGTTCCCTAGGAAGAAAGGACAGTGAATTAGGGCAGGTAACTTCCACAGCAAGCGCCGCATCAGCCCTTAACTAGGGCTTGCCACCCAAGGCCTCTGGCAATGCACGACTCCCCCACCCCCACCAAACCATGTTTTCAGTTAACAACCCATTTTCCCCTGTCACACCCAAAGACCTGTTGGCTCCGCCCCTACACCTAACCTTAGGAGTCGTCCCCGCCCCTATTCGAAAAAGCCCTGCCCCCGGAAGTCCCGCCCCTAACCAGCTCTGCTTCCTCGATTCCCAGCCGGTGCCTTCCAGTGACTCCTCCAACTAGGACTGTCTTTCGCGCCCAAGCTTTCCCGAACGATGCCTTCACGCCCTGGTCTCGGAACTTTCCGCGCCTCTCCCTCTCGCATTCCAGAGCTAGGGACTCCCAACGTAGGAACTAGCAGAGAAAGCTGAGCCCTCACCCACAACCTAGCAGCCACCAGAAGAGCTCCGCCCCTTCCCACCTTCGCTGTCCTAATTGGTTCAAGCTTGCTCTTTCTCGTCGTGGATTGGTCCACCGTGCACTACCCCGCCCCTCGGCAACCGGCTGCTCCAAATGGGCAATCCCTGCCATCGCTCAGGCGTCGAGGCTCACAATTGGTTGTTGCTCCTGTCTTAAACTTTTTTTTCTTATCCCGCCTTCTTTGCCCCAGAGCCCTCAGGATTGGCCGAACTTCTTACCTATTTTCCGTAGAGAAATTACGGGCCTGGGTGGGCGCGCGAGTTTGGCTCCTGCGCAGTGTGTTCGAGAGTAAATACCCAATTTCGGCTGCGGAGTACCTAAAAGTAGAGACACAGTAACTTGTCTGATACCCTGTAGGCTCAGGTCTAGACCAGGCTCTGCCGAAACAGTGAGCAGTAAACCACACTTCTCAAAAGTGTAGTTCACTCTTGCAGATCCTGTTCTCAAAAAATCCAGGAAGCTCCACTACCAGACTCAGTAGAACTTCCACTTAAACTTACAACGTAAGTGTTACAGTGAAGATGGCTGCTTCTAGGCAAGTGATATTAAGAACAGGAGTGGGACAGTCTATGAATATCTATCTCTGTTGTTAAAATCTCTTTCCTAAGATCCCAATGATAAACCAAGGTATTATGCCACCAAAGTTCACCCTTGGAAGAGTGAGAGACGGGAGGGGGTAGGGGAAGGAAGACAGAGAGAGCCCATAGTGGAGGGGTTACTTAGAGGAGTGTGGATGAGCCATCTTAGAAGGCCCCTTCTGAAAATGTTTACCCAGCATAGTTTTCTTTTAGCCATATCGATGGAGCCCTCTCCCCTTGTCATTTTCCACCTATATAGTCTATCACACACACACCCAGGAGATGATCCCGGGACCTTGTGCAATTAGGGAAGAATTGAATACAACTGTTTGAGGGGAGTGGCTGGACCTCATGACCTTCCACAGCCCCTCTTCATATAAGGGAAAGTCAAGAGTCAGCAAGCTCACCTGACACTTTTTTTTTTTCCGCCTGCACACCCAGCTGAAGTCCTGAAGATAATGGTAGTTTGCCTCTGAGGATAGTTCTGTACGGTCCTATAATCCATATGTGGTAGCTGGCTTCTGGTATGAACTTTTAATCCCAGCACCTGGGGAAGCAGAGATCTCTGTGAATTCAAAGTCAACTTGGTCAACACAGTGATTTCCAGGCCAGCCAGAGCTGAATGGTGGGCCCCTCAAAATAAACAGTTCCAAGACATAAGGTATTTCTCAATGTACCTTCTTTTTGCTTGAAAGGGTATCCCCATGTAGCCCTGGAACTTGGAGTGCTCCTTTCTCTGTCTCATCTGCTGGAGCTGTAGGCAGATACCATTACAGCTGTCAAAGATGGCTGAAGAAACCTCCCCTGCCCCTTTTTAAGGCAGGGTCTTACTTAGCACAGGTTGTCCTCATATTTGTTGTTGTAGCCAAGAATAACCTTGCACTCCTGATCTTCTTTCTACCATCTGAGTCCTGGGAATTTGAGTATTCATAAACAACAAGCAACCTGAATAAATGTTTAAGAGTGTCTAGGCAGATGGAAAGGGCTGTAAAGTAGGGTGATGGCTGTCTCTTGCCTGCGAATTACAAAAGGTTTTCAGGAGTGTGTCAGTACCCTGTCACTCCATAGCACGCACCAATTTGTGACATGTGGTCCCAGGACTTTAAAAACAAAGGCAGGAGAATTGTCAAGCTTAGGGCAAGCCTACTTCACAAAGCAAATTCCCTCCATCTGTGGTTGCATAAGACTGTGTCCCCCAAATAGAAAAAATTGACAGTAAACACAGTGCATACCTACATAAGTAAGTTTGCTTGCTTGTTTGTTTTTGTTTCTCAAGACAGGGTTTCTCTATGTAGTTCTAGATCTCCTGGAACTCACTCTGTAGACCAGGTTGGCCTTGAACTCAGAGAGCCACTTGCCTTTGCCTCCCATATAATCTTCTGGGATTATAGACATAGCCACCACCACCCAGCAATTTATTTTACTTTTAATTATGTGTACTTAATTATATACATCATCTGTGTGTGAGTATGAGCCCATGAGTGCTGATGCCTTCTGAGGCTTCCAGAGGGTTTCAGGTCTCCTTACAGCTGGAGTTGTGAGACCCTGGATATGGGTGCTAGGAACTGAACTCAGGTCCTCTGCAAGAGCTGTATGCAGTGTTTAATCTTTGTTTTTATTTTATATGTATGGGTGTTCTGCTTGCATCTAAGTCTGTTCATCACAAGGGAGCAGTGCCCATGGAGGCCAGACAGGGCATTGGATATCCTAGGGCTGAAGGTGTAAAGGTTTGAGTCATCATGTTTGTGCCAGGAATCATTCCTGGATCCTTTGGAAGAGCAACAAGGGACCTTAACTGCTGAGCAGTCTCCCCAGCTATCTAATCTACATTTTGTTTTGCCTGCATGTATGTCTGTGCACCATTCATTTGCAGTGCTGAAGAAAGCCAGAAGAGGGTGTCAGTTCCCCCTGAACTGGAGTTAGTTACAGAAGATTGTGAGCCACTTTGCAAGAGCTGAGAATTGCTCTGGGGACTCCTCTGCAAGAACAGCAAGTCCTCTTAAGCACTGAGCCATTTCTTCAGCCCCTAAAATAAAGTTTTAAAATGTAAGGTTTTTTTTTTTCTGTTTGTTTTTAGTGTGCTTAAATATTTTACAGGATTTTCACACACAGCCCTGGTTGTCCAGGAACTCATTATGTAGATGAAGCTAGCACACTCAGAGATCAGTGTTTCCTCAGCTGGGTATAAGGGCATGTGGTACCAACCCAGGCGTACAACAAACTCTTTTTTGTTTGTTTGTTTGTTTGTTTGTTTGTTTGTTTTTCGAAATAGGGTTTCTCTAGGTAGCCGTGGATGTCAAGGCTGGAACTTGTTAAACGTGGGTCGGAAGTCTGAACGCTGACAGGCAGGTCTGAAAGGCGGGGCTTCGTGGATCCCCGCCCATGACGTTAAAGCTCAATAAGATTCCCCGGAAGCAATCGTAGAGCGTAAGTGCTTCCTGTGAGGTCCCCACGAGTGGAGTTCTGTTCTCTGCGGGCCAAGCTCTACGGAAGATGTTTTATCACGTGAGCTGGACGTGGGGTGGCGGTGAGGGCAGGGGCAGGAGGAGCACTGAGGCCAAGGGCGTACTAGTCGCCTCCCGTCTTCAGGGCGGCTGGTGGAGTCTCCATCTCCCCTTCTCTGCAGATTTCCCTAGAGCACGAGATCCTGCTGCACCCTCGCTACTTCGGTCCTAACTTACTCAACACGGTGAAGCAGAAGCTCTTCACCGAGGTGGAGGGGACCTGCACTGGCAAGTGAGTGTCTCGCTCACCGTGTGGTCTGCTGAATGCACCCACAATGACCCTCACCCTAATCTCTACCCGGCTCCTCTTGTTAGGGCTTGTCGCTCATCCTGAGGAACCCTTTCACTTTTCAGGCTCCCGAGGCAGCCAGTTTTTGCCTGTTTCGGTCCCTCTGCAAAGTTGAATAACAAAATTTCCATTCTTTGTGTGAAATCAGACCGTTATGCAGATGTTTTTGGTTTTTGAGATGGCCTCACTATGTGGACCAGGCTGGACTCTAACTCAAGAGATCTGCCTGCCCCCGAGTGCAGGGATTAAAGGCCCTGGTCACAACTCCCTGCCTCATTTGTGGTTTTTGAAAGACCTGTCTCACCATGTTGTCTCAGGCTGGCCTTCAACTCTGTCTGACCATCCTGGCTCAGCTGACTTGGTGCTAAGATAATAGATGTATGTCAGCATATCTGGACCTTCTTGGGCATTTACTGTACAATTATGATGGCATCATTTGATCTTACAGGTATTGATCTGTGTCCTGTCCTTTTGGTCACTGAGATTTCTGAGCAGCGCTCCCCCCAACACACACACACTCCTGTTGATGGCTTTATGCTGAAGCTCTACATATACAATAGCTGTCTTGTTTCATTCTCTTTGCAGATACGGCTTTGTAATTGCTGTCACCACCATCGACAATATTGGTGCTGGTGTGATCCAGCCAGGTCGAGGTTTTGTTCTTTATCCAGTGAAGTACAAGGCTATTGTTTTCCGGCCCTTTAAAGGTGAGGTGGTGGATGCTGTGGTCACTCAGGTCAACAAGGTAAGAACATTTACAGAAAGGTTGTGGGGTGGTTCCTAATCTCAGGGCTCAGTCCCCAGTCCATTTACTAATTGCCTTAAGTCTTTTGTTGTTGTTAAGATTTGTTTTTACCAACCAAGGACTATTCATGTAGATAACCTAGAACCCCTGCACAGATGTAGCACATGACAGTTCAGTGTCCAAGTGGGTTCCATAGTAATGGGAAGAGGGACTGCCTCTGACATAATCTGATTGGCCTGCTCATTGATCACCTCCCCCTGAGGAGGGAGCAGCCTTACCAGGCCACAGAAGATGACAATACAGCCACTCCTGATGAGATCTGATAGACTAAGATCAGAAGGAAGGAGAAGCAGACCTCCCCTATCAGTGGACGTGGGGAGGGGCATGCCTGAAGAAGGGGGAGGGAGGGTGGGATCGGGAGGGGGAGGAGGGAGGGGCTTACGGGGGGGATACAAAGTGAATAAAGTGTTACTAATAATAATAAAAAAATAAATAAAGATTTGTTTTTATTTTATCCTATTTTTGTTTTATTTGAGACAGGGATTTTCTGTGTAGCCTTGGCTGTCCTGGAACTCACTCTGTAGACCAGGCTTGTCTCAAACTCAGAGATCCATCTGCCTTTGCCTCTCCTGAGTGCTGGGATTAAAGACATGAGCCACCACCGTCCAGCACTTTATTTTATTTTTAATTATGTGTACTTGTGTGTTATTGTGTGACTACGAGCCCATGAGTGCTGGTACTGTCTGAGGCTTCAAGAGGGTTTCAGGTCTCTTTGCAGCTGGAGTTGTGAGATCCTGGATACAGGAGCAAGGAACTGAACTCGGGTCCTCTGCAAGATTATTTACTCTTTTTTTTTTTTTTTAAGAATTTATTTAATTTTTATTTTATGTGCATTAGTGTGAAGGTGTCAGATCCCTTGGAATTTGTGTTGCAGATAGTTGTGAGCTGCCATGTGGGTGCTGGGAATTGAACCTGGTCCTTTGGAAGAGCAGGCAGTGCTCTTCACCACTGAGCCATCTCTCCAGCCCGATTATGCACTCTTAATTATTGAGCCATCTCTTCAGTTTCTTAGGTCATTTTTTGGTTCTTCAGTTTCTTTATTTGTCAAGTCATAGTCTTCATCTAACTTGGGGTCTTGTGAATTAACATCAACAGTTATACTACAGTAGAAGCCTGTATTGACTGATAATGTGCAAATTCCTCTCTGACTTTTTCTTTCTCTACTCTGTTCTCCAGAACTGAGGATCAAACCCAGGGTCTTGTACTTGACAAGCAAGCACTCTACAGTTAGCTAGGTTTCCCAACCCCAAGACTTTTATTCATTCATTTATTTGTTTGTTTTTGTTTTTTGAAATGGTCTTACTATATAGCTCTAGCTAGCCTGGAGCTTACTTTGTAGATCAGGCTGACCTCAAATACACAGGGATTTGCCTGCCTCTGCCTCCTAAGTGGTGGGACTAGAGGCTTGTGCCACCATGCTTTTTAAAAATATATGTGAATGTTTTGCCTGTGTGCCACATGTGTGCTTGGTGCCCCTGAAGTCTAGAAAAGGGATGTTGGCTCTCCTGGCACTGGAGTTAACAGAAGATTGTAAACTGCCATGTGGGTTCTGAAAATCAAACTTGATTCCTTTGGAAGAGCATGTTTTCTCAACCACTTGAGTCATTGCTCTAGCTCTCTGCCCAGCTCTTTTTTAAATAAAAGCTGAGGTTTAAAAGCCTGGTATGAGCTGGGCACGGCAACATACACCTGTAATCCTAGCACTCTGGGAGGCAGAGGCAGAACGATCTCTGAGTCCAGGACAGCCAAGGCTACACATAGAGAAACCCTGTCTTGAAAAAAACCAACTAACCAACCAACCAAACAAACAGAAAAGGAACACAAAACATAAGAGAGCCTGGTATGGGGCTGGAGAGATGGCTTAGTGGTTAAGAGCACTGGCTACTCTTCCAAAGGACCTAGGTTCAGTTCCCAGCACCCACATGGCAGCTCACAACTGTCTGTAACTCCAGTTCTAAGGGATCTGACACCTTCACACTGATGCCCATAAAATAAATTATTTAAAAAAAGAAAGAAAGCCTGGTATGGTGTTTTAGGCCTGTAAACCTAGTCACTTAGAAAGCTGACATAGGATTGATGCATATTTTAAGCCGATATGGAATAATAGAGTGAGACTCTGTCTCAAAGTTAAAATAAGGACATGGGATATTGTTCAGTGGGCAAAGTGCTTCCTGTGTAAGCATGATGACCTGAGTTCTGGTTCCCAGCACCCTTGTAAAATCCAGGCTTAGTAATATAAGCCTGTAATCATCTCTACTTGGGAGCCTGAGACAGATCAGAAGTTCAAGGCCTGCCTGGGTTATAAAGTAAATAACAAGGTCAGCTAGTGCAGTTTAATGATATGCTAAGAAGCTAAGGATTATAGCTTAGTGGTTTAGAACACCGATTGTTCTAATTGTTCTTCCATAGGAACCTGGGTCTGACTCTCAGCATCCCCACAGAGCGCACAATCTTTTCTAACTCCAGGATCCAACCCCTCTTCTGGCTTCCATGGGCACTGCATATGCATGGTGCACAGACACACATGCAAGCAGGACACTCACACATAAAAATAGTGAAAAATAAAATTAAGGAAGTAAAAGGTTACAGAGAGAGAAATGAAAACGTGCTACAGTTCAGAATGTTACAAAACATGAAAGTAGAAATCAGATAAAGGTGGAAAACTTAGTCCCTCAAAGCAGAAGAAGCATGATCATTCATTTTCCTTTCAGGTTGGACTTTTCACAGAAATTGGGCCCATGTCCTGCTTTATCTCTCGACATGTAAGTCTGGGCATACTGGGTGGGGCCAAGGAAGAGACCCCCAGTTCATGGCCATAATCTAGTGATGGAGCCATCTGCAGTGCTAACCTTAATGTCACTTTCCTTCTAGTCCATCCCGTCAGAGATGGAGTTTGATCCAAACTCAAACCCCCCTTGTTACAAGACAATGGATGAGGTGAGTGAGTGGGAAGAGTTTGGTGAGAGGGTCGGGAATAAGCCATACTGAGCCTGAGTACATGGTTCTTCGCTTTCCACAGGACATTGTGATTCAGCAGGACGATGAGATCCGCTTGAAGATTGTGGGGACACGTGTAGACAAGAATGACATTGTGAGTCTCTTGCTTGACTTCTTACCTGTATCTCAGACTAGCCTCGAACTTATAATCCTTTTGCCTCAGCCTCCCAAGTGCTAGGCCAGTAACCATCATTCCCAGCTGAGAGCTGTTGACTTCTTTTTTTCTTTTTTAAAACTTTACTATTTTAGTGGTTTTTTTTTTAGATCTCATCATTTGTGTGGGTGTGTGTGGGCACACACACACTCACCACAGTGATGTTCAGATACCTTTCAGGTTCTCTACTGCATCTGTGGATTTTCCTGATGAGTGGATGGAACTCAGTAACCAGGCTTGTGCAGCAAGCTCTTTTGCCATCTGAGCTGTTTTACTAGCCCAAGAACTGTTGATTTCTTGCCTTCTATGGGTGTTGGGGGTTTCTGTGTTATTTTTCCATGAGAAGGGGAAGGGTGACAGAAGGCTTCAAATGGGGGGTTGGGAAAAGATGTTCCTGCTTGTTTTGGCCTCACTGCTCTGTTTTGTTTTCTCCTACAGTTTGCTATTGGCTCTCTGATGGACGATTACTTGGGTGAGTACCTGTCATGGGTGCCAGGACTATTCCCTGAAGAAGGGGGTGTGTTGTGGAGAGGGTGCCTGTAGGATTTAATTTTCTAGTCAGAGACATAAATTCTCTTCCTGTTCTCCAAGACATACATCCTTTTGGTGAGAAGTTTATGGTTTTGGCTGCCTGGGAACTCAGTGTCTAACTGATCTGTCTTTCCTCATTTCATAGGGCTTGTGAGCTGAGTGAAGGAGCCTCCAGCCTTGTTTGGTCCTGCTTTTGAAAGTATGACTTTCCTACTTGGGACACTGTTCAGAGGTTCAGTCTGGCCACTGTTAGGTAGGCAAGGAAGGTTCCTTGTCCCCAGAAGATTTCATTGCTTCTTCCAGATGAGCTGTGCTCTCAGCCTTTGTACTCTGTATTCTAACCATAAAGAGTCCTAAGTTCTTATGAAAATGTTCTCCTCTCTTGGTAGGAATAAGAGCTGTGTAGCTGGATTTACTTCTTTATGAGTTCTTATTTTTTCCACCCTTTATCTCCCCTCTTTTACCCCCATCACTAGATAAGAGAGAAAGGATACAGGGGAGACAGCGATATCTGAATCTAATTTCTTCCCTGTTTCTTCTTTGAGCATGACTACTAACAAACCGCAACCAACCCCCCTGTGTGACCAACAACAACAGACCCCACCTGTCATGGGCTCTAGCATTTATATAACCTCTGAAAATTTCCCATAATTCCAAATATCACACAGCTGCAGAAGCTATCTGCAGTTGGTGAAACCATGAGTCTGCTAGAGCACGAGACAAATTATAGTCAGGCTGCCTTTGAACTCCTACTCCTCCTGCCTTCACCCCCTTCCAAGTTTAAGGACTGCAAGTATGCGCCACCATTCCTGTTTTCTTTCTTCTTTTTTTTTTTTTTAGGGGCAGTTGGGCACAAGGATTCCATATTACATCATGTGGCCCCAGTGTTAATTGTGTTAAAGGTTCAGAAACTTTTTTTTCTTTCTCTCCAGACAGGGTTTCTCTGTTTAACTTTGGCTGTCCTGGAGTCGCTTTGTAGACCAAACTGGCTTTGAACTCAGTGATTCGCCTACCTCTGCTGAGGTTCAGAAACTCTTAAAAAGCTAGTAATGTAGGGGTGGAGAGATGGCTCAGTGGTTAAGAGCACTGACTGCTCTTCCAGAGCACCCTGGGTGTTAAGTTTCCAACCTCCACATGGCAGCTCACAGGGTTTTTCTGTGTGGCCTTGCCTGTCCTGGAACTCACTTTTTAGACCAGGCTGGCCTCAAACTTAGAGATCCTCCTGTCTCTGCCTCCCAAGTACTGGGATAAAAGGTGTGTTCCACCACTGCCTGGCTTTAAATATATATATTTTTAATTATCCTTCATTATATTTATGTGTGTGTGTCTGCAAGAGTGCAGGTGCCTGCAAAGAGGCCCAAGAGCTGAAGCTGGAGGTGGCTATGAGCCACTGGTATGCATGCTTGGGTAGAATAGTAAGTACTTTTAACTGCTGAGCCGTTTCTCCAGCCCCATGAAAGCTAGCATCTCTTCAATTGGCCCCAGGCTAGTCATAATGTGCTTTGTGCCCCAAACATACAATTTGTTTAACACATATAACTTCAGAACAATTCGGTGAAGTAGACTTACCTTGCTTTACAACCTTGTGAAATTGATCAGAGGTGAGCTGATGTGCCTAAGCACACAAGCCAATGATAAAATTCAACTACAGATTTTTATTTTTGAGACAGGCTCTTACACTGCATTCCAGCTGGCCTTGAAAAAATTCTCTTGTCCCATCCTCCCATGGTTTGGGAATAGAGGAATGTTCCAACATGCCGGGCAAGGGTCTGAAATAAAGCAGTTTGTTCTTTATAGGAACTAGGTTTTTGGGGAGTAAGAGGAAGCTTTTATGCTGGGGACCATGTTGGCAAGTCAGTGGTGCAGTGACTGAATTCACCAAAGACCAGACTGATAGAAATGGAAGATTCTTTTGTACTTTATGTACACTGGTATGTCTGATCCCCTGGAACTGGAATTACAGCTGTGAGCGTCCATGTGGGTGCTGGGAATTGAACTCAGGTCCTTCAGAAGAGTAATTCTTAACCACTGAGCCATCTGTCCAGCCCCAAGAAGTGGAAGCCCGCCGCCCCCCCCCCGCCCCCCCCCGCAGGATTTATCTGTGTAGCCTTGGCTGTCCTGGATATGCTTTGTTGAGCTGGCTGGCCTGGAATTCACAGAGATCCGCCTGCCTCTGTCTCCCCAAGTGCTGGAATCAGAGGTGTGTGCCACTGCACCCAGCTCAGAATTGGAAGATTTAATGAGGCACCACCAAAGTTGCAGGGGTGTGGGGGGGAGGGGCTGTTTAAGATTTTAAGGACTGCACCTGACATAATGTGGCCCCAATCTTAATTAGAGAGGGAGGGAAAAAAAGCTCTTAAAAAGTTCAGTGGAAATTTCTCAGGTCTAATCAGGAGGGACACCTGTGAGGCTCTTCCTTGGTTGGCCAGGTGACATGACCTATTGCTGAAAACTAATGACTTTTACAGTGTGGGATGCCTATCCTTGGGACTGGCCATCAGTCTCAGGCATGTGCTGTTAGTGGTCATACTTCTGCAAATGTAAATCTCCTTAAAGTGTACACTTCTCTGTATGGTAATAGGGCTCCTTAAGATAAAGTGTAGCCAAAGTGGTTTTGTTTTGAGGGTGGAATGGCTCAGCACAGTGACACACCCCAGATGGCATCCACCATAGCCACCTTTATTTTTGTGATAATGTGGATCTCATTACTGCTTTCCCCAGATCCTGCCTCTACTCTGGTTGGAAGCAAATAAACCCCAAACATACTACATACAACTTCACTAAATCTGATAGTCCCTGACAGCTCTGGGCCTTCCTCTATCCTCTTCTGCCTCCAAGTGGCCAAAGGTTGTCCAGAAATATAAATGTGAACAGTGTCAGTCAGCAACACAAATGCTACTGGGCTGATAAATTAAGGCCTTCGGGAATGGCCTCTCAGGTGGACAGTGCCCAAGCATGGAAACCAACTGGAATTAAAGTGAAAAGTACGGGCTCAGTGGTTAAGAGCGCCTCTTAGAAAGGGCCTGAGTTTAATTACCAGCACCCAAGTTAGCTGCTCACATCCACCATTACTCCATATTCCAGTTTCAAGGGATCTGATGCCCTCTTCTGACTTTCTTTGGCACCAGGTACATACGTGGTGCACAGGTACACATGCAGGCAAAATACTCATACATCTTAAAAATATTTTAGATTAAAATAATTCTTTAAACACCAGGTGAGGAGGCACACACGTTTAATCCCAGAACTCAGGAGTCAGTGCCAGGCGGATCTCTGTAAGTTTAAGACCAGCCTGGTCTACAAAGTGAGGCCAGGACAGGCAGGGCACATAAAAACCCCGTCTCGAAAAAGCAAATAAATAAACAAGTAAACAAATCTTCTCAATATTAAAGGACACTGAGGATGTAGCCCAGTGGTAGAACATTTGTCTACCCAATACAAAGCTGTAGTTTTGATCATCTGAACCACAGTAAATAAAATTTACTTTCTTAGGACCTCCTATATGCCAGGTTAGTCTTGATACGTAGCTGAGGATGATGCGGAACTTCCGATCTTCCCACTCTCACCTCGCAAGCCCTGGCATTACAAGTGTGTATCACCTCACCCAGTTTCCTGCAAGTTCTACATAAGCGCTCTACCAAGTGAGCGGTATCCAGCTTTACACGGGACTGGTGAGATGGCAAAAACAAGTAAGAGTTGTTGTATAAGCCCGACAACCTGCGTTCAGTTGTTGGTCTCCGGATGGGTAAGGGCATCAGCTCCTGCATGTTGTCCTCTGATTGGCAAGTACGTACACGCACACTATTTTTTTAAGATCAGCACCTGGAAAGCGGTGTAGTGGCACACATCTGTAATCCCAGCACTTTGGAGGCAGAGGAAGACATGTAAATTCAAGGTCAGCTTGTTTACACAGTTAATTCTAACTGCACACATCTGTAAACCAACCAACGAGAGCTGTTGCTTTAAGAAGCGCCAATCACGTGACCAACGACGCCTTGTTGCCTTTACCGCACATTCACACTGACCAATCCTGAAGTGGGACGCCTCCTTGGTGGGCGGGAAACTCAGCAGACGGCCACCGATTGGCTCCGCCTATGGAGGGCGGAGCCTGGGCGCCGAGAGAGGGAATTAGTGTGAGCCCGTGAGTGGAAGCAGCTGCCGCCTTCCCGGCGGGCGCCCTCACAACGCCGGAGTCCGCAGGTGAGCAGGCTCTGCCGGGACCTAGGGCTCCGCGTCCAGCGGTGGGCTGCTCACCAGCCTCGGAGCCCGGGGGCCCCGCCCCCTTCACCGAGCACGTGACACAAGTTCCGTAACCCCTGACCTCCCCACTCCACCCCACGCCCTCTGGCTCTGGGACGAAGGAAGGTGGGTCGGAGGATGCGCAACCCAGAGGCCTTTGGAGGTCGGTTCCCACACTGCCTAGTCAGAGGGAATTAGGAATAGGATGTGCGGGACAGGAGAAGTGGGAGACCCTGGTCACAGACCGGATTTTGTGAGGTCTCGACAGGGGAACATAATAGAGAAACTCTCCTGGCTTTCCACATGCACAAGATCGAGTGCTCCCATTTTACTGATGGGGAAACTGAAGCGTACTCATTTAGTGGTGAGTCTAGTGGTGGGACTCCAAATCTTTGGGCTTTGACACTAGGCCGAGTTCAAACACAAGCCTACTTGTGAATATAATATCCTGAGTTGTGGTAAGGGTGTGTGTCCCTGGCATTTAATTACTCAGTGCTTACTGTTTGGTCTTGGAGAATCCAGGTAACCTCTGTAAGCTATGACTTTTTGGCTTTGTGAAATGGACACAGTGTATAATACTGTATATCTTGTCTCATAGGATGAGGGCATGTAGTGTTGCTAACTGGAAGCCACAGAGATTTATATGCTTAGAAAAATAGCTGGGCTGTAGAGATGGCTCAACAGAGCACTGGCTGTGCCTCCAGAGTACCCAGGTTCAATTCTTGGCACCTACATGACTCACAACTGTCTGTAACTCCAATTCCAGGGGACCGACACCCTTACACTTATATACATTCAGGCAAAACACCAATGCACATAAAAACGGATGAATCTTTAAAGATAAATAACTATTCTCAGTAAGGAGTGACCCGTGCTTTTAATCTTAGCACTCAGGAGGCAGAGGCAGAAAGAGCTCTGTGAGTTCTGCGAGTTCGAGGTCAGCATGGTCTACAGAGTGAGTTCTAGAACTAAATAGACTGTCTCAGAAAATAAGCATTCTTTTTCCATCAAGTGTTAATGAGGGCATAGTATGTACTGACACTGCTGGACTCTTCGGGTGCAAAGGTGAGCATTCGGGCCATAGTCTTTGACGGTGTGCAGCTTACAGTATACTGGGGAACTACATTCTGAGCCCCAGCACCCCTTTAAAAAGAGTGGGATTGATGGTAAAAAGCTGTGTGTAGAATAAGCTTGTAACCCAACCCTGGGCATGCCAAGATAGGCAGGTCCCTGGAGCTTGCTGAGCAGCCAGCCTAACTTCCACTGTGGACCTCAGGTTCCAGTGAGAAAGCCTGTGTCAAAAACACAAAGTGGACAGTTCCTCAGGAGGACTGATACCCAACGTTTTCTTCTGGTATGAACTCTGCAGACACACACACACACAAGTTATGCAAATGTGTAGTTACAGACTGTTTGAACTTAAGGCCTTACACATGTTAGGAAAGTTCTCTGCCACTGAGCTAGGCTCCAGCCTCCCCCCCTCCCCCCCAGGATTTTTTTGTGTAGCCCTGGCCATCCTGGAACTTGCTTTGTAGGCTTCAAACTCAGAGATCAGCCTTTGCCTCCCCGAGTGCTGAAATTAAAGGTGTGTGCCACTACTGCCTGGCTCCAGCCTTCTTTTTACATTTTATTTTGAGATAGTCTGAGTTGTTAGGGTAATCTTGAACTCACTTCATAGTTCAGGTGGGCTTTGAACTCTCCATCCTCTTGCCTCATAACTGCCTTGAAGACAAACTTCAGGGTCAGTTACACAATCCAGGAAGACGTCCCTGAGCAACTGATCTGAAGGAGGGAGTAGGTAATGGATCGCAGAGTCAAAAATATTCAGGAAGGAGAACAGAGAAGGGGCGGTGTCAAATAGAAGAAACACAGTGGACTGAGATAAGGAAATGAAAGTGGCCATGGTTGGAAGCGTATAACACAAGGGAAGCTGTAAGGTTTTGTAGACAGACAACATATGCATAGCCTTTCTAGCATGGCCAGTTCCTTTATTCCAAAAGCAACAGGAAGCTGGGTATGGTGACATGCACCTTTAATCCTAGCATTTGGGAGACAGAGATAGGTGGATCTCTGTGAGTTCAAGGCCAGCATGGTCTACAAAGAGAGTTCCAGTATAGCCAGTGCTATACACAGAGAAACCCTGTCTCGGAAAACAAACAAAAGCCCAAAAGCTGCAGGAAGCACTGGGAGGAGGACTGTAGGGCTACACAGGTTGCCCATTGGTTTTAGAGATGAAGAATGACGAACCCTTGCTGGGGCCATGGGAGATACCTCTGGCTCATCTTGGACCTGGGCCGTGCTGAGCCTCTAAACTCCTGTTTGCAGATTGGAGAGCAAGAGGAGCAGGCATAGTTGAAACGGTCTTGCTTGGCCTCATGCCTGAGAGAATCTCAGAGATACTAGGGGCTGCTTTACAACCTTCCTTTTCCACTTGCAGCTCCACCAGGGCCATGTCAGAAAGAGAAGAACGGAGGTTTGTGGAGATCCCTCGGGAGTCAGTCCGGCTCATGGCCGAGAGCACGGGGCTGGAGCTGAGTGATGAGGTGGCAGCTCTGCTCGCCGAAGACGTGTGCTACCGTCTCAGAGAGGCCACACAGGTATGCTGGTCTCAGTCCCCTCACCCCTTCTTCCTTTATTCTTCCCTGTTCCCTCTTCCCACACTGACAGTGTTCCACACATGTGTGTCAGGTACCGTGTGCTTCGAGGTCAGGAGATAGTCTATGTCTGTTAAAGAGTCCAGTTCTAGCCAGTCAGGCCTCTGGAAAAGAAAACCCCTGCTGGGGACTTTCTCAGGATTGTTTCTTACAATGTCCTGCTGCCTAGGCAGAATGGATGGGTAGTGACACCATGAGACACCGAGGCACACAGTGGGGACGGAGGTGACATGTGGAAGTTGTACATGGGCTAAATTGGAAATGGCAGGCTTTCAGATCACCAGTGTGGGGTCCTCTTTGTCTTTTCAGTTTAGCCCATTTCCCTTGGGGGTTTCTACATCTGCTCCCTGCCCCTTGACTCTGGATTCTTTTCCTTCCCTTCCAGAATAGCTCTCAGTTCATGAAACACACGAAACGAAGGAAGCTAACAGTGGAGGACTTCAACAGGGCTCTCAGGTGGAGCAGTGTGGAGGTAAGTGGAGTATGGCCGTGGAGGGCTCAGATCAGGGCTGGCATTGTAGTGAGACACGAGGGCACACACTGTGTAGCACGCCAGGTGCTAGGCCCAGACCAAAGAAACATGAGTTCCCAAAAACTGGCAAGGCCCCTGAGGTCCTAGAGGATGGGGAAGGCTGAGTAGATGAGGTAGAGCTTGAACTGGGCCTTAAAGAGTGCTGAGGAAACCAGGTAGTGATGGCGCACGCCTTTAGTCCCAGTACTCAGGAGGCAGAGGCAGGTAGATATTAGTGATTTTGAGGCCAGCCTGGTCTACAGTGTGAGTTCCAGGACAGCCAAGGCTATACATAGAAACCCTAGCTCGAAAAACTGAAACCAAAAAAGAAGAAAAAGAGTGCTGAGGAAATTGAGCTTGGAGTACTCTAGAAATAAAAAGGCATGCTAGATAAAAAAATAGCCTAAAGAAACACGGGATGTTATCCTGTCTTGGTGTAGTTCTCGGATAGGGAGTTGAGGGAGGAAAGTACTGTGGTTTTAGAATTGTTTGGGCATTGAGTGAGACTGGCAACTCAGCGGTTTTATAATTCTGTGAGGGAAGCCAACACCCACTCTTGACCTAGTGAACCGTAGAGAGCTCTGAGCCCCAGACTTCTCTCTTCTAGAGACCCGTGGACTCCTCCAGCATAGGCTTCCTGCTCCAACAAGGAGAGCCTCATTCTGCCTGTTGTTGCTTCACTGAATTCACCTGTTTATCAATCCTTTCTCCTCAGGCTGTGTGTGGCTATGGGTCCCAGGAGGCATTGCCCTTGCGTCCCGCAAGGGAGGGTGAGCTCTACTTTCCAGAGGATCGAGAAGTGAACCTGGTGGAGCTGGCACTGGCCACCAACATCCCCAAAGGCTGTGCAGAGACAGCTGTCAGAGGTGGCTGCCAGGGTTCTTGGGATTAGGACAGGAACTGGATGGTCCAAGTGGTGCTCATGGGCCAACTTTAAGGTATGCCAGAATTTGGAGGGGCAGAATTTGTCCCAACTGACATCATCTTTCTCCCCTGATTCTAGTTCATGTCTCCTATCTGGATGGCAAAGGAAACCTGGCACCTCAAGGATCAGGTAAATGGCAATATGGAGAATGGGCTGTCTGGAAGAGCTCTAAAGGAGCGAGGGACCTCTGTGCCTTTTGGTCTGTGTCTCATAAGGATTTATGGGTGCCTGCCGGGTTCTAAAGGGAATCCTGACCTATTATCATTCATAACATATGTTGGAGACCAAGACAGAAGTTTGGGCTGCATGCTGAAGCCCCCAAGAGTATCTTACTTCCAGGGTATGCTGAGCAGAGCTTCAGAGAGCCCGAGTCTTGTACCCTGGGAGCTTGAGGCATGAGCAGGAATCTGTGTTGCAGGGGATGGGTGGCAGTAGATAGAGCCAAGAGATGTGGAGCCGGCCTGATCAGCTGGAGCAGCTGGAACCTGTGCCTACTTATTATGCTTGAATGGGTTTCTGGTGGGTGGGTGTGGTGGTGGTTGTAGGGCAGCAGCCTGAGGAAGCCTCTAGAAGGCTGTCCCTCCATCTGTGACCACTTCCTTCCTGACTTCTCACAGTGCCCAGTGCAGTGTCTTCACTGACAGATGACCTACTCAAATACTACCAGCAAGTGACTCGGGCAGTTCTGGGAGATGATCCACAGCTGATGAAGGTGAAACAATGGGTCTGACTAGGCATAAAGTCAGAGTTTTAAATCCTTATGAAGTATTTTCAGCGGTCTAATTCCTGTTCTCTATATATGAACTAGTGACTATGGGGGACCCTGTTGTCTAGTGGTGTGTGCACTCTGTGTGGCCCCTGCTATGCCAGTCCTGACCCCTTTATGCTCTAGTAAAAACCCTTGTTCCCTGGGCAGTGGGCAGTAGAGCAGGTGCTTCTAACAGAAGATATATTTCCACACCTTCATTTGGATTCCCTTCTTTTGCTCTGGAGCCAGATGAGGTGTTTATTTATCTGGACTTTAAGGAAAAGGGAAGAAATAGAGGTCCAGGTTAGGTGGGTCCTGTTGCCTCGCCAGACCTGTGCTGCAGACGTAGTTCCTGAGCTGTTAACTGCTGCAACTGCTTACACCTGGACACCCGTGGTCTTTCCTCTTCTGCCCACAGTCAGATGAAGGCTGTGCTTTGCCCATCATGTGAGATTACTGTGTGTGGTGTAGATCCTCCATATCTGGCTGCTGCTGTTTTGCTTAAAAAAATTAGGAACATTGCCAGCATCCGTTTCTATCATTAGAACTTGGCTGCTGGACTAGCCGTGCATTGGCTAGCATGTGCAAAGGCCTGGATTAGAGTCCCAGCACTGTAAGACAACACAGAAGCAGCCATGGTTGTGTGGGTCTGTAATCTTAGCACTGGTAGAAAGATTGTAAGTTTGAGGCTGGCCTGTGGCTACTCTGTAAGACCCTGTCTCAGCAGACAACAAAGCCCAAGGAAACAAAACTTAGCTCTTGCTTTGCTCCTTAGTCACCTATGGCTAGCAGCTAGGCTTGGGAGCTAAGCCCCTTTTCCTTTCAGATTTTTAAAAGGTTTGGAGGATCCAGGTCATAGTGGTTTATGATGTGGTGGGTTTCTTTGGTTTATGTTTTTTTGTGTAGTTCTGGTTAGCCTGGAAACATTATGTTGGCTTGGCTGACCATGAACTCGGAGATCTGCCTGCCTTCTTCCCTGGAGCTCTAGGATTAAAGCTGTGCACCACTATACACAACTGTTTGCTTTCACTTCTTTGTTTTGTTTGTTTGTTTCAAGACAAGGTTTCTTTGTGTAGCCTTGGTTGTCCTAAAACTAGCTCTGTAGACCAGGCTGGCCTCAAATTCACAGAGATCCTCCTGCTTCTGCCTCCCAAGTGCAGGAATTAAAGGTGTGCACCACCACCCAGCTCCGTTTTAATTTTTTAAAGAATTATTTCTCTATTATTTTATGTGAGTGAGTGATTGCCTGCATGCATGTTAAGAGCATTATCTCTTCAGTGCCCACTGAGGTCAGAAGAGTGCACGTATCTCTTAGAACTAAAGTTACAGGTGTAAGCTGCTAGTGGGTGCTCGGAACTGAACCCTGGTCCTCTTTAAGATCGGCAAGTGCTCTTAACTCCTGAGCCATCTCTCTAGCCCTGGATGAAGTTTTTTTTTGCTGTAATAAATGTCTTCTGCCTATAAAAGTAATACAAGTATATATTTATTATTGAGCTACATATAATATAAAAGCATACAGTCTTCTGTTCACTCCTGTGTTTGTTCTTATTACAAATAACAGCTACCTTAATATAAGCATAAGTGGTATCTGGTTTTACAAGTGACCTTTTTTTCCCTTCAGTTTTATTTTGTTTTGAGACGAGTTAGTCTTAGTCTTGCTGTTGGCCTGGAACTCAACATGGAAACCCAGGCTGGCCTCAAATTTGGAGCAATCTTTATGTCTTAGCCTCTTAAGTGCAGAGACTATAGGCTTCAGCCACCAAGCCTAACCTACAGCTTTTTCTTAGTTAAAAATGTTAAATAATTCGGCATGGTGGTGAATACCTGTAGTCCTAGAACTTGGGATATGGGAAGCAGGGGGATCAGAAGTTCAAGGTCATCTTCAGTTACATAATTAAAGGCCAGTCTAGCATATATCAGACCTTGTCTCAAACAAAAAACAAATCTTGGATATTCTTTTTCTTCTCCTTTTCCTTTTTCTCCTCCTCCTCCTCATTCTTCTTGTGTGTGCTCACACAATTGTGCACGCTTTGGCACATGTGTGAAGGTAAGAAGGTAGCTCTGAAGGTAAGAAGGTGTCTGATATTTGAGCTTAGGTTGGTGGCCTTGGTCAACAAGTGCTTTTAATCACGCTCTGAACACTCACAGGCCCTGCCTTTTTTCTTTTGCAAAGAGAGTCAGCCTGGCTGTAGACCGGTCCACTACCTGCCTTGTGTGCCACGCTTAGCATATGTTTTTTTTTTTGTTTGTTTTTTTTTTTTTGTTTTTTTTTATTAACAGACAATACTGTTCTTGTCTGTGTCGGTGGGAATTTATGGATCAGGGCATGACTATTTAACGTGATAACACATGGGTGCTAACCCACCCTCCAGGCTTTTCTTTTATTGAGGTGGTTTCTTTCAGGTTGCCCTTCAGGACCTGCAGACAAACTCCAAGATTGCAGCACTCCTTCCTTACTTTGTTTATGTGGTCAGTGGGGTAAGTGACCAGTTTTCTAGTGAAGATGACCCTGCAGTGTTTAGGGCTCATAAAAAACTCTGTCAGAATGGCAGGCTCCTGTCTTTTCATATCTTTCTAAGCCACCCACTTCTGCAAACAGGTAAAATCTGTAAGCCATGACTTGGAGCAGCTGCACCGACTACTGCAGGTGGCACGGAGCCTGATACGGAACCCACACCTCTGCCTGGGGCCCTATGTCCGGTCCCTGGTGGGGAGTGTGCTCTACTGTGTCTTGGAGCCACTGGCTGCCTCCATCAACCCCTTGAATGACCACTGGACTCTGCGGGATGGGGCTGCCCTTCTACTAAGCCACATCTTCTGGTAGCCACTGGGCTCAAGCTGAGCAGAGGGTGGGGTAGCTTAACAGAGCTGATTGGGTTGTGGTAGGGAGCTGTATGAAACCTTTGGCTTTTAGATTAAATGCTGAATGTGGAACTTTCCTTAGAGCTCTCTAGCTGACATGCCATGGAACAATTACGAATATTCCAAGATATTTGTCTTTGTCCCTTGGATCCTGCGCCAGTCAAACCTGGCAGCCAATCCCAGAGTTCAACAGATGTTCAACTCCTTATGTGTGGTACCTCACTGTCTTTCCTGACTGCTCCCACAGGACTCATGGGGACCTTGTGAGTGGACTCTATCAGCAGATTCTGCTCTCCCTGCAGAAGGTCCTGACAGACCCTGTTCGGCCTCTCTGTTCTCACTATGGGGCTGTGGTAGGGCTGCATGCTCTAGGCTGGAAGGTGAGGACCCTGGCTTTTCTCACAGATCTCTGAGAGTGGCCATGTGTGTTGGAAAAATAGCATTGATGTGTATTTTATTGCGAAAGTTGTGTGTGTTTGATGCTGCCTGGTTGAGACCTTGCCTCAGGCCAGGTTTCTGATACACCTTGACTGTCTATATGTAAGCGCTATCCCTTCAGAAATCCTTTTTTGTTTTGTCTTGTTTTTTAAGATTTATTTATTTATTTTATGTTTGAGTACTCTATCTGCATGTACACCTGCATGCCAGGAGACATCAGAACACATTATAGATGGTTGTGAGCCACCATGTGGTTGACTGGAAATTGAACTCTGGACCGCTAGAAGAGCAGCCAGTGCTCTTAGTGGCTGAGCCATCTCCAGCTCAGAAATCCTTTTTTTTTTTTTTTTTTTTTTTTTTACATTTCCTGCTCATTCCATAATACCATGTTAGAAAATACCCTCAATTTCTTAGTTTTTCTCCTTTTCTCTTGTTGTTTTTATTTGAGACAGAGCTTCTTTTATAGCATATACTGGCCTTCAGTTTGTGATCCTCCTGCCTTAGGCAACATACTTGTCTTTTTGTTTTATTGCATATTTTATGAACAGAAATTTAGCATCCATAAAAATCAGACGATTATGTGTCTTAATTTCTTTAATATGACTATGTCCACTGAGTCATTCTTTGATAATTGGAATAATTCTTTTTGTTTCATTTTGAATTTATCTTGCTTTTTTTTTTTTTTTTTTTAGTTTTTAGAGAAATACTATATCAAGTAATTCTGTGATTCTGTCGGTTGGTTGGTTGGTTGGTTTGGTTTGGTTTTTTTAAGGCAGGGTTTCTCTGTGTAGCCTGGCTGTCCTGGACTCACTTTGTAGACCAGGCTGGCCTCAAACTCACAAAGGTCTTCCTGCCTCTGCCTCCCAGAGTTTTGGAATTACAGGTATGCGCCACTGCACCGAGCTAATCAAGAGACGTATTTGCATGTTTTAAGGAGTCCTCGCAGTTTTTAGGGTACTTTCACAGTTGCCCTAAGGAGAACCAGGACACTGTTTTTGCAGTGCTGGCTGTCAAATGCAGGGTCTTGTTCACCTTGGCCAGCCTCTACACCCCACCCCCACCTCCCACCTATCTCTTTTGTCCTTTCATGGGGGTTGTTTCTTGTTGGTTATAGAAATACAGTTGATATGTTCGTGTTTTAAGCTCAGAAACAGTTCATTAGAGTTTAAAAGGAAAACATACCAGGGCAGGCAAGCTGCAAATCTCATTATCTGCCAGAGGTGGAAGTTGAAGGAAAGAAGAAAAAAGCCATGTCATTTGAGCTAAAGTGGCTAGTGGTAGGAAGCCACATGTTCGTTGGGGAGAGACGTTTTAGAGAATGAGTAAGGAAGTCCAAATGATCAGAACAAAGCATACTTAGGTTCTAGCCAGCATTTAAAAAAAAAAAAAAAGAAAGAGCCAAAAACAAACCAAAAATAAATAAATAAATAAAAAGTAAAAAAAAAAAAAAGTTTTGGCACATGCCCTTAATTCCAGCAGGCAGATCTCTGAGTTCGATGCCAGCCTGTTCTACAGAGTCAGTTCCAGCCATGGATACCCCTCCCTCCAAAAAAAAAAGGACGGGTGGTAGTGCAGGTCTTTAATCTCTGCACTTGGGAGGCAGAGGCAGGCGGGTCACTGTTAGTTCGAGGCCAGTCTAGTCTACAAAGAGAGGGCCAGGGCAGCCAAAGCTACACATGGAAACCCTGTCTTGACAAAATCAATCAATCAATAAATGAATAAATAAATAAATAAGTACAGTTTCTATTGGATTAAACTAGACTTCTATTTATCCCAGGCTGGCCACGGACTTGCTTTGTAGCTGAAGGGGACCTTGAACCTCCTCCCACCTTCCAGAGTGCTGGCATGCCAGAGTTAAAGGCATGTGCCCTTACACTTAATTCATTCAGTGCTGAGATCAGAGCATGTTAGCCAAGCACTTAACCAACTGAGCCATATTTTAGCACCTTTTGCAGAAATGTTTATTGTATAAGTACATGATATGTGTGCATAGGCATGTTTGCCATATTACATGTGTGGAGGTCAGAGGAGATAGCTCTGTAGAGTCAGTTGTCTCTCTTAAATTTATTTGGGTCCAGGCATTGAACTCAGGTCACAAGGCTTGTACAGCAAGTGTCTTTATACAGTGAACCATCTTGCTGGCCCCTCAATGCTTTTTGTTGTTGTTTTATTATTATTGGCTTTTTAAAATTTTTATGTCTATTGGTGTTTTGCCTGCATGTATATCTGAGTGGGGGCATAGGTCCCTTGAAACTGGAGTTACAGACAGTTGTGAGCTGCTTTGTGGGAATTGAACCCAGATCCTCTGGAAGAGCAGCTAGAGCTCTTAACTACTGAGTCATCTCTCCAGCCCCTTATTGGTTTTCTAAACTGCGTTTCTGTGCAGCCCTAGCTATCCTAAGCTTGCTTTGTGGACTAGGCTGCACTAACTGCCTCCTCCGAGCTTACACCCCCTACCTCTTGCTGGGATTAAAGGCTTGAGCCACCATCCCTGGATTTGTTTGTGTTTTGTTTTTTTAAAAAGTACTTGGTCTCAAACTCATGAATGCTAGAGTTATAGACTTGTACTTCAAAATCTGGCTGATTTATTTTTATACGATTGAGGTCACTTTCTGAGTGTATATTGATATCTGTTAACTTTTAGCAGGATGTTTTGGTGTCTTTCATAGTTATTTAAAATGTAATCCCTATTTCTTTCTGTCAGTAACATTTTTCCTAGAAGTTTGACTGTTGGTCAGCATTTTCAAATGTTCATGCTCTGTGGATGAGTGGTACAAGTCTACCTTATATGTCAAAGTCCATCTCAAATGTCATTGTCTTTATTTAGACAGTGCTTTGCCCGCAGCCATGTGTGGTATTATGTAAAATTAACTTTTATTTACCTGATTAACCTAAGCCTAGTCCTGGAAGCTTCTAGCCTATATCCAATCAAATCTAGGACGAGAATGTTTTCATTTTCAGCCTCTGAGACTTAACTGCTGAATAACCTTACCCTTTCTTGTTCTTTCTGAGCTCTGACTGGCTGGTTTAACTCAGCTGTTTTGGCTCAAATTCCTCTCCAAGCTGAGTGACTCAGACTGGCTTCTCTCAGCTTCTGACTGAATTGTTCACCTTGGCCTGATACTAACTTTGGCAATATGTTCTGGCTCCTTCTCATCCTCTGGCTCGTTCTGTCTTTATCTGTGTTTAGCTTGTTCTCTCTTTGACCTCTCTCTCTGTAAAACAGCCTCCTATCTTCCTCATTCTCTGTGCTGCTTCACTTTCCTCTCCTTATGAGAGTTGGGCATATCCTATTCTGTCAAATCTTTGGTCACTTTTTCTGCCACTAGAAAGTTTTTGGATGTGATCTCTTGCCAGAGCAGCCATGTTGTGAAATAAAATTCCTCAACAGTAGTACACTATAATCCCAGAGCTTAGGAAGCTAAAGAAAGGGAATTCTCATGAATATCATGCCTAGTCTGGGCATCCAGCATGTTAATTTCAACAACAAAAAACCCAGTATTGTTTTTATGAGTGTGGTCTGAACTCAGCTCTCCTTAATGAGAACGCGACTTTCCTACTGTTTGTATTCACTAGCAGTCTGCAAACCATGTCATAATGATTCCATTATGCCTTAGTAGCCCATGGTAAATGCCAGTAAGGGGGCATTTTATATGGCCTGCGTTTGTATGTCTTTATTTCTCATGCTTACCGAAAGTAGTTCCCAGAGATATGTGGGATATCTCAGTGATGGAATTGAGGACTAGCCCTGTCAACAATCGAGTGTGTCTTTTGTTGGGAAGGGTATTCCGGGCATTTGGAACTAGGTTGCTTAACTGCATCTCTTCTTTCCCTTCTAGGCAGTGGAACGAGTCCTGTATCCACATCTGCCCACCTACTGGACAAACTTGCAGGCGGTGCTGGATGACTATTCGGTATCTAATGCGCAGGTCAAAGCAGATGGGCACAAAGTCTATGGAGCTATTTTGGTGAGTACCAGCCCCAGCTTCTACCCGCAGATACTCAGCAGGTCTACTTTGAGATATCTCTTGGGCCTGGGCCCAGGTTCCTCCTAGCTCTTTTTTTTTACAGGTAGCTGTAGAGCGACTACTGAAGATGAAAGCCCAGGCAGCAGAGCCCAACCGTGGTGGCCTTGGTGGGAGGGGGTGCCATCATGCAGAGGATCTGCCTTGGGACAGCCTTCTCCTGCAAGAATCTCCCGGGGCTGGTACCGAACCAGGCTTTGGATCTGGTCTCCCCCTGCCGCCAGTGGGTACAGGGCCAGAGGACCCTTCTTCCTTGACCCTGGCAGACATCTACCGTGAGCTATACGCCTTCTTCGGTGACAGCTTGGCCACCCGCTTTGGCACTGGCCAGCCCGCGCCCACGGCCCCACGACCGCCCGGAGACAAGAAGGAGCCAGCAGCCGCCCCGGACTCAGTGCGGAAAATGCCGCAGCTGACTGCCAGCGCGGTGGTCAGCCCTCAGGGGGACGAAAGTCCGGGCGGCGGGACCGCAGTGGCAGCCTCTGCCGCTTCAGAGAGCAGGCCACTGCCGCGCGTGCATCGGGCGCGGGGCGCCCCTCGGCAGCAGGGTCCCGGCGCGGGAACGCGAGATGTCTTCCAGAAGAGCCGCTTTGCGCCCCGTGGCACCCCTCACTTTCGGTTTATAATCGCAGGGCGTCAGGCTGGGCGGCGCTGCCGCGGGCGCCTCTTTCAGACTGCTTTCCCCGCGCCCTATGGGCCGAGCCCTGCGTCCCGCTATGTGCAGAAGTTACCCATGATCGGCCGCACTGGCCGTCCCGCCCGTCGCTGGGCGCTCTCGGACTATTCGCTGTACCTGCCACTGTGAGACTACGCCTCGGAGAATAAATCCCCACCTGGAAGTGACGTGTCTGTTCTCGTGGGCGGGGCTTGGGCGGTTGGCTTCCTGGAGGCCTGGGCGCCATGGCGCTCCCCTGGTTGCAGAGAGCTGAGCTCGTGCTCTTCGCTGCCGCCTTCCTGTCCGGGGCAGTGGCGGCCGCGGCGCTGACCCGGACCCAGGTGTGGCTGAGGGGTGGGCTGGTCTTGGCGTCGAGCAGGCCGGCATGGGGGTTCTGGCCCCGGTATCTACATTGGGCTGGGGACTAGAACTTCCCAAAGTTGTTTTCCTGGCCAAAGGAACTGGACGCGCAGAGCGTCTTCGAGCCCAGTTTGAACCGGTTAATTACTGCATAAGCTTACTGGGATGCTGAGATACAAAGGCCCAGTCTCTGCATCCATCCTAACAGAAACATTTGTATCCAAAACAAAAACCTAGTGGAGGTGATCAAGATGCTGCATGATTGTACCACGATGTGTGAAATGAGGAAATGTATACACCAATGTACTTTTACTACTGCTGGACAGTCTTGGTAATGGAATACTTTTGAGTTGCTATAGGAGTCTAGGACGCCTACTTTTGCAGATGAGGAGAGCGTCTTGTTAAAGGGCATACAAAGTCAGGGCTTTAGAATTTCTGTTCACAGGGAAGGCTAAAACTTGGGATTCTCTTCGGTTCTTTATATTTATAACCCACTGAATTTTCTGACTCTCCTGGGTCCTGCAGACTTTGTTCCCAGCAGATCCACATCAGTCACTCTGGTTCACCTAAGTTGTGAGCCAGCTCCGACATCTGACAGGAACCAGCATCTAGGAGCACTGAACTGAAATGGACTCAACAGCTTCTCTCCACAGGGCTCCTTCGGTGGTAGCTGTCCCTTGTATGGTGTGGTTGCTCTCAACGGCTCCTCTTTGACCTTGTCAAGTCCCTCAGCCCCTTCTCTCTGCTACTTTGTGGCTGGGGCTTCAGGCCTCCTGGCCCTCTACTGCCTTCTGCTTCTCTTCTTCTGGGTCTACAGCAGCTGCATCGAGGATTCCCACAGGTGATTGCCCTACCTAGGACAAGGGAGTGAGGTGAGGAGTCCCATCACAGCCACAAAGTTTGTTTTCTTTCCCTCAGAGGTTCTGTAGGGCTCCGAATTGCGTTGGCCATCTCAGCTATAGCCATCTTCCTGGTGTTAGTGTCTGCCTGTGTACTTCGATTTGGAACCAATTCTCTCTGCAGTTCCATCATCTCCTTGAACCATACAATTAGGTAATGGGAATGGGAGGGAAGTGTGGCAGGGACTACCTTCCCACTGTAGGGGACAAGTCATTTAAGTTCCCATTTATCCCCATCCTCTTTCTCACAAGTGTCTCTGACCTCACAGCTGCCCTGAAGCCCAGAAATTCTCATGGACACCTCCTGGAACTGCTGTGCAGTTTTACACCAACCTACACAATGCTGAAGTGAGACAAAGGGATGTGATAAGATTAAGTAACTAACTTAGGAGTGTTCACCGTGTGATATGTACTTGGCTCAAAGTAGCCAGGGGACCTGTTACCTTAGTCTGACCATACAGAATATTGTGTGGGTAGGACTGGATTGAAGAAGGATTCCCTCCCTCACATTCCTGTTCTCTCTCACAGACCTCTTCTTGGGTGAATCTGATATTGTGGTGTCTGGCCTTGATGCTCCAGGTCGTGCAGTGCAAGTCTAAAGCCACTCCATACCAGCCGCAGGAGAGGGGTGACCCAGAGTGGAGCTCTGAGACCGATGCTCTTGTTGGGCACCGCCAGTCTCATTCCTGAAGAATACTCAGTGCTTTCTACCACCAGAACCTCCACGCCTAAGTGCTTTTAATCCTTTTGCCTCCATACAGCCCTGTTTATATTGGGAACCCCAGTTTTCCCTCCAGGAGGGAAACATTAGAATAGGCCCCCTCTGCTTTTTCTCCTTAACATTTTTTGTACCAAAATAATATATTACTTTTCTTCACAATGGTATGGAGTTCTTGATGCGAAACCAAATAGACATATAGGAGAGAGGACAGAATGTCTTTAAGTAGGCATGCATCAGGCCCTTTGTAAGACAGATTTATTGGCTGTTAGTGAACTCTGGGCACCTTTTCATTGCCCTATAGCAGTCTCCTTATGGGTTTACATCATCTGAGAGGGGCCACTTTTCACAGGCTCCGGTAGGCACCCACAGTGTTATCAAAGAGTTGAGTGTTGGGGAAGTGTCCAGCTTTGTCCAAAAGGAAGTAAAAGCGCCGGCCTTTGACCTTCAGAGGCAACATAGCAGGAACTTCACCTCTGTGGGCCATGCAGGAAACCTGGTTCAAGGGAACTGTGAAACGGGTCCCCAAGCCAAAGGGGGCATAAGTGGTAAGTGTCACTTGTTTCCCTCCTGCAAGGAGCATGACTGAACGCACAGATCTGAGAGAGTAGAGTAGACCAGCACCAAGGACCAAGGCTCCTGCAGAAGCAAAATGGGGTAAAGGGTTATACAGACCCTCTTAAAGCCAAGTCAAATTACTGTGATGGAAGCAACAGCTTTGAGCATTTATACTATAGAATTTTGTGTTCCTAAACCCATTTTTTTTTTTCCTTAAAGAGACAAGAGTAACTAGGCAATGGTGGTTCAGACCTTTGCTCTCAGCACTAGGGAGGCAGAAGCAGGCCTGGTCTAAAGAGTGAGTTCTGGGGAGCCAGAGCTACACAGAAAAACCCTGCCTTGAAAAACCCAAAAGGGGGCTGGAGAATGGCTCACTGGTTTAAGAGTACCGGCTGCTCTTCCAGAGGACCACATAGCAGCTCACAACTGTAAATCCAGTTCCAGGGGATCTGATACAGGCATATATGCAGGCAAAAAAAAACAAAAACCAATGCACATTAAAAAAATAAGTCATTTAAAAAAGAAACAAAACAAAAAGACAGGTCCTTTACTCCATGCTGGTTACAGGTTTGCTATATGTTCAATAATTTTGATTTGTGTAAAGAATACACCTGGGTGCCACTATATGTGGTTTATGTAGTTGCGGGCTAAATCCAAGACCTCATGCACACTAGGCAAGCACTCTATAAATTGAGTTCTATCCCACTGACATTTTTATAGATGGCCAGCTCCAACGTTAAAAGAAGAAAATGGGCCCGTAGCTTCAGTAGCCTGCTTCACGGCTAGAGATGGGTGCAAGGCATTTCAGGCATTGTAAACACACGCCTACCGAGTATTCCACTTTTTGCTCATTTGGGAGGATTAGGAGCCCTTCTGTCCTGAGTGAGCATTGTGCTAACAGACCCGCAACAACCTGTAGCTCACGCCCTTACCCACTGTGCCGCAACCAAGAGCTAGCCCGTAGCGCCAGAGTACAGAGCGCAGGTCCGTGTGTCCCCGGTTGGGAGCCTCCGCAGGAACTCGGTTCAGAGGTCTGGACAAGGCTGCAACAGCGAGGGAGGTCCAGAAGATGCCCTGACCCGCGCAAAACAGTCCAAGGATGGCAAAGAAGCGGCCCCGTTCGTGTTGGAAGAGCAACACATCCCGTGGGACCCCGTTTTGCAAAGGCCGGTACACAGGACGGGATCTCAGGACTGACAACAACCCGCCGATACACCGCTGGCAAGGCGCCGCCATGGCAGGGCACTTCCGTCCTTAGGGCGGGACTTCCTGTCATGACGCACTTTATCACCCTCCTGCCTTAAGGGAAACAAGCCAGTAAAGGGACACAAACTACAATATCACTCTTTATCTTAAAAAGTAAAGGGAATCCTGGGGTTAAGTACACAGAGCACCTAAGTCCTTCGGGTAGTTTAGTGTCAGCTCTACAAAGTAAGCTTTGGCTTCCCGGCACCATGAGGCTCAATCTTCCGGAAGTCTTCTTCTCTAAGTCTTCCAGAAGGTAGATGAGGATGGAGCAGCCGTCCCTCCTCAGTCACAGTTACAGGGTGGCCTCAGGCTGGACAGGAGATGGCAGATGACAACCAGACAATATTATCCAAGGGCTATTTACAAGGGGGCTTTTCTTGTGATCATTTCATAAACGCTACTTCTGGAATTTCTCCCTTGGCCTGCAGAAAGATAAAATATAAGTTCAACAAGACGACCTCTTTTCCCATCTTCCCCAGGCAACTCATATCAACCCCTGGCTGTCCTGGCACTCTCTATGTAGACCAGGCTGGCCTCAAATTCAGAGATCTGCCTACCTCTGCCTCCCAAGTGCACCACAGTAAGTCTTAATCTGAATCTGACCCTTTCAAAGGCTTGGAGATCCCTGTTTTTAGACACAAAAATCCCATACCTTACCTTGAGATGAGTGAAGGCCTGAGCAGATCTGGTGTAGTCCCAGTTGTTGTCTTGAAGGCACCTGGAGTGTGATTAAAATAGGAAGTTACATGAGAACCAAAATGCAGTCCCTCTCACCACTCTAGAATCCATCCCATGGATAAAGTCACCAATGTTTTCCATTAAGTTTATACACCATTGCACCATTTACACAAATGAAATACTAAAAGGCCAAAATGTCTAACAAAAATGACCAAGGTAGTTTTACACTGGTAGGGAAAGGTTTACATGTTTAAAAACTAAGTTGCAGCTGGGCAAGATAGTTCAGGCATTTAATCCTAACCACTCTGGAGGCTGTAGCTGGTGGGGACCTCTGTAAGTCTGGGGCAAACCTGGGCTATATAGTGACTTCCAAGCAGCTAAGGCACACAGTGAGACCCTGTCTCAGAACTATATATAAAAAGGACTTTGGAACCAGGTATGCACCTATAGTCCAGCTCCCTTGGAATGCTGAGGATCACTGGAATCTAGGACTTGGTAAAGAGTTCCAGTCCAGTTTCCGACAACTTAATGAAACCCTGTCTCAAAATGAATGACAAGAAAAAAAAAAAAAAAAGAGGATGGGTGGCCAGGTGCAATGGTTCATGCCTTTAATCACAGCACTCAAGAGGAAGAGGCAGACAGAACTCTGAGTTCAAGGCCAGACAAGTACATAGTGAGACCCTGTTTCAAAACATAAGGGCCAGAGACATTGGCTCAGTGGTACTGTGCCTATCTAGCATATGTGAAGTTTTGGTTTAATCCCTAATTCTGCTGTGGGGAGAGGAGAGCCACAGGTAGGTGGGAGGACGAAAGACAACTCTCTGTGCTTTGTAATTTTTAAGATAACGTATGTAGAATTCTTAGTGGAAATAATTTTTTTAAAGCACTATTATTCACTGTTAGACCATCTGTTTCCCCTTGGTCCTACCCATGCTCAGCACTCACTTCTGAGACCACTCGAGGTTCATGCCAGACTGAGTAGAAAATGCTTGCAACATTTCCTGCTGTTCTGGGGAGAGCGTGGGTACTGGGCTGGAGGAAGGTGTGGGTGCAGGCATGGCGAAGGCTCTTTGGATTTCTTCAGGGCTGGCATTCCGCACAAATAATTCATCATTTACAATACACAGCCTTGGGGACAAAGAACACTTTAAATAAATGGACAAATAACCTCACCATTCTACACCGTCTGTTTTCAGATCTGGCTAATATCCACATGGTACCCCCCTTGCCCCATGTTAACTTTCATCATTTATTCTTTGACTATGGGCGAGATATTTAGGAGGATCATCTCTCAAACACACCAGAATTATTATATATTCACTCCCTATCCTACTGATAGTTGTTATTCAAACTTCATAAACTTCCTGTTGCCTTTCTGCAATTCTGAAAACTCTACCTTCCAATTATCACTGCTGTCCTGGGACTGAGACTGATACCCAACCTGATAAGCTGTGCACTTACCCTGAATTGCTGGCAGGAACAGCAATAAAAGTTCTTGTGAAAGCACGTAAAGAATCCCGAGACTTCCCATCCACTGCAATGAGAATAGCGTGGTTATTTGGACACAAACAGAGATGAGATGAGGGAAATATCAGGGAGGACAGTAACAGAACTTGCTGAATGCCACAGGAAGTAAGTAAAACAACTTAGAAAGTATTTAGCCTGTGGCCTGGCAAAGTGTCTTAAGTCACTTCATGTCCTAAAGCACCAATGTACAAAAGTATCACGGGGCTGGAGAGATGGCTCAGTGGTTAAGAGCACTGGATGTTCTTCTACAGATCCTGAATTCAATTCCCAGCAACCACATGGTGGCTCACAACCATCTATAATGAGATCTGTTACTCTCTTCTGGTGAGCAAGCACACATGCAGGCAGAATATAGTAGGAATAATGAATAAATCTTTAAAAAGAGTATCACGAATCTCATCTAACAAAACAAAAAACAAAAAAAACAAAAAAAAAAAATTGGAAGATTTGGAGGAAAGGTAACTTTCCCAGACCCACAGAATAAACACAGGATAGAAATGAAAACCTGCCTGACTTTTAGAACCAACACTGTTCTGGTTCCCAGGCTTCTGTCACACTACAGATAAGACAGGTGGAGGAACTAAGGCCAAACCAAGACGTACTGGGCAGAAAAGGGAAGAGGTCAGAGAAGAAAAGGGATGAGAAATAGCTGGGAAGCTAAGACTACTTAGAAAGGTCCAGAACTCAAAATTCTTACCTTCCTTGAAGACTCCATTGACAGAAAAACACAGCAATGTGCTCTGAAAGAGAAAAAAACACCAGAAGCAATGGAGGTCTCCAACCAGAGCTTAGGCCTCTTCACCCAGTGTGTGCTGAGTCCATTACCCACCCCCTTGCTGGGCTTCTGTTAGGAGAGAACACATGCTTACTGTTTGGGCACTTATGTCTACCACAAAGGAATTGATGTCATGTTGAGTTTTGGGTAACTCATTGAGGAAAGCAACAACGTTGAGACGTGTATGCTTTAACAGCCGGAACCGCATGGCTATGAGCAGAAGGAAGAGAAACCAAGGTTAGTATACACCCACACTGGCTAGCTCTGATTGTTTCCCAATTGTTGATTGCTCACAAAATATACTTACTGGGATCTTTAAGCTTCTTCACATTTCTACTGTCTTTGAAATATTCAGCTAAGTTGCTTCTGAAAAATAAAAGGGAAAGATAGTGGTGGTCACAACAGTGGCCTGTATCTCCCAGAGAACCCTGTGGTTCTGGACAGCTTCTGACATGTGCTACTCACCGGACAGAGTTCTGGGGTGGGGAAGGAATGCTTAGTGAGCAACAGGCGCCATCATGGTAGGCATCCAGGAGACCCTGGCGGTCTCCTGAGTCATAAATTGCATAGTACCTGTAAGGAGAGTGAAAGAAAGAGCCTAAATTCTGTGTCTGGAAGCAAAGGGACACAGCAGTGAGCAATGCCCAGGCAGTCACTCTACCCAGCCCTAAGGGCTCCTAGGATACTCACTGCTGCAAGAAGTGCAGGACCAGACTCTTTAGGTTCTCTGTTCCAAAATAGCTCCCCTAAAATCAAACAAGACATTAATATCATGGGACTAGTAAGCTTCCCACTCTGAGTTCTAACTCTAAACCCAATTCTGACCTTGCAGGGTGGTAACATTGTGGGTGCTTCGACATCAAAGGCAATTGGAGGGGGTAGCTCATGGCCATCCTGTGGAAGAAGTGAATGTAACATGTGAAACACAAGACTGAATATGTGAACACACAGAAAAGCTAAAAGTGAAGGGTCAGCAGTCCATCATAAAAAGCATAAAGTGTGTGCAGGAATCCTATAAACTTTCCCCCAGGCATTTCTAGGATGGTGACTACCAGTTAGCAAATTTTCAAAGGGATCTAAGCACCCACATTGGTAAAACCTTGATTGCACTTGTTAGATAGAACAAAGTGTTATACTTACCAGGCGTAATAACTTGGGAAATCGTTCGCGAATGGCGCTGTCAAGAACGGGACAGAAGTAAGTGACGCTTCAGAGCCATCACGCCTCCTGGGCTGCTCTAGGAGCAAATACACCAAAAACCCGAGGAACAGCCCATCCCACCCTGCTCATGGCCCACTCCTCCCCAGATTGCACTTGGAGACAAGAACCCCCATTTCCCTCCTCACCAGGAGCACCCCTTCTGGACTGCCTTGAAGGCTGGCTATGTATTCTTACTGCCTGATCCCAAGTGCCACAGGATGAACACTCTTAGCCTAGGCTTTAAGCCTAGGGCCACCTTTCCCACCTTGCTCCCCTTACCTTCCACCTACTTACCTTTACAGCCCCGGGAGGAGGGAATGGGGTGGGAGCACAAGGGCTCCGCTGCCTCACCAGGTATCCACCAGTTCTGCCAGGTCTGGCCTTGGCCAAGACCAGAACACACCACAAGTATGGCACAGGATGTTGAGGCAGGGAGATGAGCAAGACAGGCTCAAGAGGAAAGACAGGAAGGGAAGAGAAGAGGCCAAGGGAAAGGAGAAGAGAAAAAGAGAAAGGCAGGGCAGGACCAAGGGATATATGAGGAGACAAGGAGAAGAAGCAAAGCAACAAGGAAAGAACTGAAGGCAGAGGCCCTCAGAAAAGAATGGCAGAAAGAAAGACCTCCTGATACAGCCCTTTCCTTCAGCTGCCCCTTTCCTGTGGCACCAAGGTAGAAATAGAGAATGAATCTTATAGTGGTTTGCAGTTGCTGTTGGCCAGGTCTCTGTCTGCTTCCTGGGTCCCGATCTGAGCTGGGCGTGGGAGGTAAAGCAGCCATGGGGCCAGGAGACCTCCCTCAGAAGATATGAGGGTTCAGGCCCCTGCCGAGTTGGGGGGGTGAGGGTCTATGCCCCACCTCAGTTGGCCCCCAAGTTTTCTCCTGATGGCCCCTCTGCGACTGTGCCTGTCTTAGGTTGTTCCTTCCCTGAGGAATCTTACCCGTCTCTGGCTAACCAGCCATCCACGGGGGCCAAGCAGGGTGATGTGAGGTGTGCAAGTGAGGGAGGGGCAGTGCCCCTGACAGGGTCATTTCTGTCTCCGTGGTAGCTGATGCCCCTGTGGCCTCCACGCCCAGCACTTGCCTTGGGAACCCCTCGCCTGCTGGCGGGGCCCCGGCTTTGGTCACATCTTAGGGAACCCAGGGGTCTTCTCCAGGAAGGGCCCAGCTCACAGCACTGGGCAAGAGAGACCAATAGCACAGTACCAGCCTCCAAGAGGCATCAGCCTCAGCATGGACAGGAAGGACCAGGCCACAGCTTTGGGTAAGTGGATCATGAGAGGAGAGTCCCTCTTGGCACAATGGCAAGAGGGACCATCAAAGGGCAAAGGAAGGAAGGCCCATCTCAGTAGGCAGTCCTAGTTAGAGAGGGCTTTCTCAGCCTGAATAACACAGGCTTTTGGCTGAAACACAGGAATAGACATACATAAGACACCCCCATGTCAGAACAGAAAAGGGAAGAGGTGTCCTTCCTGGAACAACAGGTAGGGAGATTCTAGAAAAGGCTGTGTTCAAGAAGGAGAAAGGCCAGAGAACTAGAGAACAGTAATCAGGTGAGAAAAACAGGAGTGTTCTGGGGCAAAGCTGGGAGACACAGACAGGCAGAAAAAGAGTACGTGATCCTCCTCCCAAAGGACAGGTGATTCCAACTCAGGGCTGCATGTTCTCCTGTAGACGGGCACTGGTCAGGGTGCATTAGCTCAGCCTCCCAGGGGGTGAAAGTCCCCAGGAGGGGAGACAGAAACTACAACTGACCTGATATAGGTGGACTGGTCTCGGAAGGTGTCACACATGGGGTTTCTGTCAAGCCACAGCTCTTCCAGCTTCAGCCCTTTTATCTTGTCTAATTCCCGCTCAGACTTCAACTTAAAGGATGAGGGAGGGCAAAGAGAAGAAAGAGACCCTTGTAAGGAAAGCAGCTAGATCCCCACATTCCCAAACACTACTAAGTTTTCTTGCTTGCCTCCCACCATGGCCGGCCAAATTCTCCTCGTCTTCCACCACCACAGCAATATACCAGGGGTCAAGGTGATGGCACAGTGGGCAGAAGCTCTTTCTGTGCCAGCATCACAACCTGAGTTCCAGCCCAAAAGCCCACAGTGGAAGAAGAGAACCAATTCCCAAAAGCTGTCCTCTGACCTCCACCCACTCATAATCAGTAACTATTAAAAACAAAAGTATTGGGGCTGGAGAGATGGCTCAGTAGTTAAGAGTGCTGTCTGCTCTTCCAAATGGACCGGGGTCCAATTCCCAGCACCCACATGGCAGCTCACAACTGTCTGTAACACCAATTCCAAGGGATCTGACACCTTCACATTAACACACATAATAAAAATTAAATAAGTTAAAAAAAAAAGTATTACTGGGGTATCAGTCTTACTTCATTTCCAGAAAGATTTAGGGTCTTTAGGTTTGGCGCCTTCTGCACAATGCTGGACATATCATCCAGCTTGTAGAGTCTGTTGTTGCTCAAATTCAAAGACATTAGCTGAGAATAGAATAAAGTTTGGATGTGTTACCATAAGTAAACCAGAGATAAGTTTGGGTCCTCATCCTACCCTATCTCACTCTGCTTTATCATGCATTAATAAAAAAAAGCTTCACCTCAGGAATGTTGTCTTCGATGATACGCAAAGTAGCTGCCATACAGCTTCTGCGGTTTAGAACAACATCAATGTTCTGGGCCACCAAATCTTTATTAGGCAAAAAAGAAAAAGAAGTCTAAGAGGGCTCGTCCACACAAGTGTTATAAAGATCAATTGTTCTCCTATCCATCTAGTCAAGATCACTGCTGTCAACCATACCTGGGTCTGAGCGGAGGCCCTTGAGGTCAAGTGCTTGTTGAGAGCCATCAAATCGTTTGCTCATAATCAGCTGAGGGAAGAAAGACAAAGGGTTTAGTGGTCACTGAGGGAGATTTAAAGACTGCTGGACCATATCAGTTGAGCCAGCCTCACCTTGAGCTGCTCTATTTGTTCGGGCTTCAGTTCATTCTGTACAGTGTAGGGTGGAGCAGAGGAGTTAATGATGATAGATATCTGAAGAGAAAACAGAAAAGCAAGTGTATACTTGAAGGAAGCCTAACCTCCAGAACTAAGACCTAATGCCTTTTGCTCAGTGCATCAATGTTATCTAGGCCATACCACACCCTCTGTCCACATACCTTTCTGTTCTCTGGATCATGAATCTTATAGTTGACAGCTTTTAATGCAGAGGCGGTACTAGCATCTTCCACAAAAAACTGGGCCCGTGTGTTTTCATAATGAAACTGGAAGAAGAAAAAACAAGAACATTAGATTTGGAGTCCAAGAGCCCTTACCCAACATCCCAAGCCTCATTTCACCTCACCTCAATGGGGTTGAAAGGGACACTGCACTTGCTCTGAATCATACTCAAAAGCCACGTTTTGTCATACTTTCTGCCATAAGGAATCTGAAAGTGAGAGAGAACATATGTAACCAAGCCAGCACATTTCAGTTCCTTTATACTTTCTGCCAAGACTAAAAAGATTTCTAGCGCTTCACGGTGGAGCTCAGAGAGAGAAGGCATACTTAACAAGGCATTCAGTGATAGAAGGCACTTAGCATGCATATCTCAGAGATAGGGTGCTTACATGCATAAGGCTGGTAGATCCCTTCTATCACAAAATAACTTTTTCCTAATGAAAGAACAAGCTGTATGATTTCCACTTGAGATACAAAGATTCCTTAAACTCCTTTCCATATACATATTATTTCTGGACAGATGGCTCAGACAACATGGTCTCATATCAAATGTATTAATTATGAAAGTTCTAGGATATTATGTGTGCTTTACCTGGACCCCAGAAACTCCACAGCCTCCTAGAGCCACACTCCTAGCTTAAGTGTTACTATACATCCTGATCATATTTATCGGATTCCATTTCCATTTGTCATCTTACCTATCCTTTTTTTTTATGATTTATTTATTTATTCTTTATACACTACTCTGCCTGCATGCCAGATGAGGGCACCAGATTTCACTATAGATGGTTTTGAGCCATCATGTGGTTGCTGGGAATTGAACTCAGGATCTTTGGAAGAACAGCCAGTGTTCTTAACCTCTGAGCCCTTACCTATCCCCCAGCTCCCTTACCTATCCTCTTAAACTCCCTTCCTTAACACTGTTCTTAGATGTTCTAAGGTACTCATTCTAAGGGGAAAGAACAGATTAGTGCGAAACTTGATTAAAGTAAACATCAAAGAAAATGGATCTGAGGGGTTGGGGAAAGGTGTCAAAAAAAACTTCACAGAGTCCAGTCCCTGAATCATCTACTTTCCCAAATACTCACTGTAATCTTGAACCAGTTCTTAGTGGTCCCATCTTGACTGGTGCCAGCCCCTCCTCTCTCTGGAGGAGCTCTGTCTCTCCGTACAGTAATATGAATTCGATCTCGATTGTGCCAAGTATCTCCCCGACGGTTAGGTCGGTTGGTATAGGGGTTGCTATTGGGAAGCAGAATTAATTTCCATGAACACCAGGAAAGATGAACCTTTCCTATTAGTGAAAGAAACTACAGCTACTAAATTAGTTCTGGTCAAATATCACTTTACAAGGTGAGAAGAGAAATGACAAGAAACAGTAAATAACAAGACTACATAATGCAGTGGTGACTATTCAAAGCAGACCAATTAGTCACTTACTATCTTACTCGGGGGCCATCTTGGGGATCATTCATTGCCACATCTCCATCATCATCTTCAAATCGGGAGGACCGTATACCAGAACCACCTCTTCCAGACCTACGATTCCCCTCACCACACTTCCATCGGAAAGGCCCCCGACCTTTCTTTCTTCTTTGAGGGAAACTAACACGGTCATCATGCTCTGGAATTGAAAACAGACACAGAAATTAGTAAATACATCAGTGGTCTTAGTTACCTTGGTGCAACCACCAGTTTCTAGTACTCTGTACTTCTGGAAAAGCCAGGTACTAACTGCAAAGGCTACCTCCATACAGATGCCTTTGCCCTGGCCAAAGGAAAAAAATTTCTTCAGGACATCAACATCAGGAACAAGTTACTGAAAACCTGTAGGGATACTGAAAAATAAAAGGGTCAAAAATGTACCACAAGGGGCTGGAAAGATGACTCATTCTCCCAACAAGACAGGGTTTCTTCTCTGTGTAGCTCTGGCTCCCCTGGAATAAACTTTTTCTGTAGACCAGGCTATCCTCAAACTCAAGAGGTCCACCTGCCTCTGCTGGAATTAAAGACACGTGGCACCACTGCCTGCCAAGATGACTTTTTTCTTCTCTGATACCATACACCCAGACTGCAGTCTCTCCTCCCTACCTTCTCTCAGTCTCCCACCCAACTCCCTTTCCACACTCAGATCTACTGTTCCATTTCCATTCAGAAAGCTGTCCTCCCAGTGATATCAACTGAATATTCAGGATAACAAGATGCAATGAGACTAGGCACAAGCCCTCATATCAAGGCAGGACGAGACACTCAGGAGGAGGAAAAGGGTCCCAAGAGCATGTAAAAGAATCAGAGACACTCCCACTATTAGGAGTCCCACAAAACCCCTAAGATAAACAACCAGTATGTATGCAGAGGATCTAGTACAGACCCACGCAGGCTCTGTGATTGCCACTTCAGTATCTGTGAGTCCTTAGGAGCCCTACTTAGTTGATTCTGGGGGCTGAATTATCCTAGCGTCCTCAACCCCTGACTCCTACAATCCTTCCTCCCTCTCTTCCTTGGGGTTCCCAGAGCTCTACCTAATGTTTAGATGTGGGTCTCTGCATCTGCTCCCATCAGCTTCCAGGAAGCCTCTTTGATGACGAGATGACGATTAGGTTAGGCACCTCATTCTTTCTTTCTTTCTTTTTCTTTTTATTTATTTATTTATTTATTTATTTATTTATTTATTTATTTATTTATTTTTTGAGATAGGGTTTCTCTGTGTAGCATTGGCTGTCCTGGACTCGCTTTATAGACCAAGCTGGCCTCAAATTCACAGAGATCTGACTGCTTCTGCTTCCCTGAGTGTTTCGATTACATGTACCGCCATGCCTGGCTTAGGCACCTAGTTCTTAAGAATACTAGCTGCTCTTCTAGAGAACCATCTTTGATTCCCAGAATCCACACTACAATGCACAACTGTCTGTAACTTCATTCCAGAAGCCTCCATTGGTACCCCAGGTACTCACTGATACACAAACATACAAGCAAGCCAAACACGGATATATATGAAAGAATAAAATACATAAAAAATTAAAAGAAATGTAGATCACTGGTAGAACGCTTGCCCAGCACACTCAAATGATTCCCAGTCGTGCCTCATAATAAGCAAACAACATAAAGAGCATTTTTCATTTTAGTGTGGTAGCCCATGCTTTTAGTACCAGCAGCTGAGGGGTTCAAGGTCAGTTACAGCTACATCCTGAATTTAAGACCAATCTGGGCTACAAGAGATCTTGTCTTAAAACAAAACAAAGGTTAAAAAGGAGAGGGAGATCCTTCCTACAAGTTCATATGAATTCGGTGGGTTAGAGGCTGGAGAGATAGCTTAATGATTAGAGTACCTGTTGTTGTTCTAGAGGACCCAGAATTGGTTTCTAGCATCCACATGTTATCTCACAACTGTGTGCTGTAGTGTGGAAACAAAGCTGGTATTCTAGAAAAGCAGCCAGTGCTCTTAGGCAATGAATCTTCTTTGCAGCCCCTTGAATATATACTTAACCTTTTTATTTCTCAGTATCCCTAAATTTCCAATAACTTGCTCCTGATGCTGACATCCTATAAAAAGTTCTTCCCTCTGAGGCTGGAGAGAGCACTAACTGCTTGTTCAGAGGTCCTGAGTTCAACTCCAGCAACCATATGGTGGCTCACAACCATCTATAATGAGATCTGATGCCTTTTTCTTTCATGCAGGCACACATGCAAATAAAGAGTGATCATATACAGAAGTAAATAAATCATAAGAAAAAAAAAAAAAAAAGAGTACCGGCTGCTCTTCCAAAGGAAGAGTTCAAATCCAGCACCCACATGGCACCTCACAACTGTCCGTAATCCAGTTCTAGAGGATCTGACACTGTCACAGACACAAGGTAAAACATCAACACACATGAAAAGACATAAATAAAAACAAACTTTTAAAAATGAAAGGTGAGTATAATCACAATATATTGTGTAGCTGTATAGAATTGTCAAAAAAATAAAACTTAAAGGAACTTAAACCAGTTCCCACAAAAAGTAAAATGCAGAAGTGTGAACAACCCCAAAATGTAACCAGACCACTTGGGATTTCTTTTGCCTGATGGTCGCAGAGCCAAGTGTTGTGGCAAATACCTGTAATCCTGGCAATCGGGAAGTAGAGGCCTCAATTACACAAGAGTTCAAAGCCATCTAGGGCTACATGAGATTCTATTTCAAAAAGAAAGAAATTCTTACAAATATGACATACTTTAAATTCTCCTAAAAACAGCCACTACCTCCTGTACTCTGAATTTAGTAAATGCTAATTTCTTTGAGCAGAAATGGCCTGCACCTGAAGGGACTTCTAGATTCAGGATGTGATGGAAGTTGCACATTAGAGTCCTGGAATGTTCTCCAATATAACCTGTGTTTGAGGCAGGAAGGCTGCAAATTCCAGACCAGCTAAGACCCTGACTTAAGGAAAATAAGCTAAGCACAGTGGCTCACACCTTTAATCCCAGACAGAGGCAGGCAGAGCTCTTTGGAGGCAGAGTTTTAAAGGCCAGCCTGGTAAGTTTCCAGAACAGTCAGTACTACACATTGAGTCCTTGTCTAAAGAAAGAAAAGAAAGAGGTTCAAGGTCATCCTCCACTACATAGAGTTCAAGGCCAGCCTGGGATTGAGATCCCATCTCTCTTAGTATGTCTCTCCATATATGTAGACAAGTAGGATAATTCAATCAATCAATCAAAGGAAGGTTGAGGATATAGCTCAGGTGATAAAGTGCTTACCTTACCTATTCTATCTACCACACCCCCCATCACCAGCCTAAGGCTGAGGCAGGAGAATTTGAAACTCAAAGTCAGTATGGGCAGCTCCTGCCTTTAATCCCTGAGGCAGAGGCAGGAGGATCTCTGTGAATTCAAGGCCAGCCTGGTCGACAAAGTCCAGGACAGCCAAGGCTACACAGAGAAACCCTGTCTGGAAAAACAAACAAACAAAAAGAGTCAGTCTGGGCAACTTAGAACATCTCAAAAAATAAAACAAAACAAACAACAACAAACAAAAAGGGACATGGAAAACAAAAGGCCTGGCATAGGTTCAACTCTTAGCGTGCACATACACGCAGGCGCACACATACACATACACATACATACACATGCACACACGCACACACACACACACACACACACACAGCCAGATGGTGGTAGCACACGCTTCTAAACCCAGAACTCAGGAGGCTGAGGCAGTTGGATCTCTGTGAGTTCAAACGCCAGTCTGGTCTACAAAGTGAGTTCAGGACAGCCAAGGTTACACAGAGAAACCTTGTCTTGAAAACCCCGCCCCTTAAAAAAAAAAAAAAGTAAAGCTCTGGTGGCCCATTACGTGTCCCTGCATCATTGAACTTGGGAAGCTGACACAAAAGACTCTAGCCTGGAATACTAAAGCTGACCGTATAATTGAGAATTAGCTTTCCCATGGATGAACTCCCTAAATGGTTATCCAATCTCAAATGGTAAGCCTTAAAAACAAATACATACAAGCAACACTAAAAGGATTCAGCAGGTTGCATGAATTTGAGGAGATGGAGGCCAAGAGAGTGACTGGAAGAAGGAGATCAAGTAATTTTAATTAAAATAAGGGTTCACTGGGTAGAGAAAACTTGCCCACGATTTTTCAGGCATCAGTACCAAACAAACAGAAACACGTTTAAAACTTCCAAAGAAATCTACCTTAATATCCAGCGTTCTGTAAACAATGACCCTCACCAAGTGACCGTAGTAAAAAGGAATACCTGAAGAGACAGTGTAGCTACGGTTCCATGAAAAATCTCCACTCCAATCACTGTATTCTAGGCACCTGATAGAAATGATCTCATACACACACACACACACACACACACACACACTCGGGAGACAGGTATCCACATGAAAGAGGCGGAGAACAAGGCCTTAAAGTTTACACTCGGGGATGGCATAGCCAACTCCAGATTCAAACTCAGCTGTCATACTGTCCTAATCACCACAATGAATTAAGAAGTCAGGGTAGGTGTTCGGACTAGAAAACTAGTAAACAATAAGCAGCAAGCTGCAGAAACCGATTGATCGAGTTAAAAGAAAAAAAAAAAAAAATAGTGCACCAGGGAAGCCCACAAGCAAGTGACTGACTCACATTTAAAGAGTCGGGCCGCCAAACTCAACTGACGGACATCAACCACCCTCAAAGTTGAAAGGAATCTTGTCACCCCACCCCTGCGCCACAGGTCCTCCAACGCCAGAATCCGGGCGACTCTGGAGACCCCGGGTCCCGCGGCACCCCGCGCCTACTGCCGCGCGGCCACCGCTGCCCACGGACGCAGCGCTCCTCGCGGCCTCCCGCCCCCGGGCTGCGGCCTAGGCCGGGGCCGCCCACCCCGACCCACCGCGCCGCCTCCCGGCCCGAGGACCCGCACTGACCGTTGTATGACTTCCCTTCGTCCGCCATGGCAAAGGCAGGTACAGGGGCGGGCTCAGGCGCAGAACCTGACGCCACCAAACGCCCGAACGCCTTGGCGCTCAGGACAGAAGCTCTCCTACCACCGGCGCCACCGCATTTATCCGGCGAAGCACGTCGCGCGCCGCCGACGTCCCCAGGATGTGGGCGGTGCCGCGGGGCGGGGACGTGCTCTCTGCGCCTGCGCAGAAGCAGGGCGGGCGCGCGGAGGCGTGGCCAGGCCCTCCGAGGCCCGCCCACGGCTGGAGCTTGGAGCCCGATGGCTTGCCGGCAGCCGTCGCCTTTCTAGCTTCTCCGCCCGCCCGGCAGCACCGGGTTTCGTGCTGGACCTGAGCGATCGGCTGTACCCCTGGACTCAGGCAGCAGGGACGAAAGTCACACAGAAGAATGGAGACTTGGCCTCTGAGCAGGAGTAACGGCTCACAGTTCCCACCGGTGGGATCCCGGCAGCGTGTAAGTCGCAGCTCAGCTCCTTGCCAGCCGCGGCCCTATGCCCTCCCAGCTTTCCTCGCCTCTACGATGGATTATGACGAAATAGAAAATTGGAATGTAAAACTCCACTGGAGCAGGAACCTTAACTAATGCACAGGTTTTCTTCCTCGGGCGCGCCTGTCTCAGTATCATGCCCAGTGTGAAATCCAAATGTGAATTAAACCCTGTTTTCTCATAAATTGCCTAATCAAAGAAGTTGGATGTAGTGGAGCACGCTTTTAAACCCAGCATTTGGAGGGCAGGCGAATCCCTCAATTTGAGGCCAGCCTTGTCTATTTAGAAATTTCTTGGGACAGCCAGAGCTATGTAGAGACCCTGCCTCAAGGAAAGAAAAAAGTCTTTTGTCTTAATTCTTTGGAGTTCAAGGTCAGAATGGTCTACATAGCAAGTACAAGACAGCCAAAGCTACATAATAAGACAGTCTCAAAACAAAAACAAAATCAGGTGTATAACTATGGCCCTGACCTACCATTATGCCTAATAGAAAGACCCAGGTCAGCTAAGTAGGTAATTAAAGTTGCTAGAAGTGATTGGAATTTTTTTTTCTTAAGTTTTGAGACAGGGTTTCTCTGTGTAGCCCTAGCTGTCCTGAAACTTGGTCTGTAGTCCAGGTTGGCCTCAGAGATCCACCTGCCTCTGCCTAACAATTGTTGAAATTTTAGGTGTGCCACTGTGCTCTGCTGTGATTGAAATCTTTAAATGGCAAACCTAAGAGCTCTTCCAGGAAACGACCTTTGGTGTGGCAAGAAATGACTCTAGTTTAGCCTGAGGTTCCCTGGATCCAGTTGCTGCCGAGGGAGGGAGAAGTAGATGGGGCACGGATAGGAAGGGAACATGACTTCAATACTGATCAGGAAGGAGAGAACAGCTCATTAACCTCCCTTCAGGGTCTGTGTTAGCTGGGTTACCTCCATTTTACAGTGGCTGGTTTGATTTGCTTAGTGTCTTAGAAGGTGCCAGAAGCTAAGTACCAATTCTCTTCTAGCAGCAGAGCCCTTGTTTCACTCAGTTCAAGAATCTGGGCCAAGTGATTTGATATAGATGAAAACAGGCTTGGGATGGACCTGGAAGCTACCACCCAATTATGAATCATCTCCGCTCCAGCTCAAAGAAAAAGTCTAATTAAGTGCCATTGTACTTGGTTACTCCTTTCTAGGAGGAGCTGTGGGCACAGAGCACCAGGGCTACCTGGCTTATCAGTGGGGGTCCTCAGAGCCACCAACTCAACCCTTTTAGTTCTGGTTTTGGGCAATTGTTTGCTTGTTGCTGAAGCCCTTGACAATCCCACCCATAAATGACAACATCACTAGTGAAGCTGACAGTCTTGCTGTAATTGGGAGGAAACAGGCTGCAGCACATTTGGCAGATTGAAAGTCACCAGTAGCCAAAGTCAGGTTTGTGCAGGCAACTGTAGGGCTCAGAGCCCCCTCACCTCACATGGTGAAGTGGGGAAGGCAGTCAAGTTCTAACTAACCCAGATGGTAAAGTTGGTCCCTGGGATAGTTTTACTTCCTTGCCTCACTCTCAAGAAGGCAAGGAGGGGCTTATCTCCTCTTGTTGCCAGTTTACCTTTGGGGGAGGCTGGGAAGGGTTTATAAAAATCTCATGGTGGAGACAACTGGCCCCTAGCTGGCTTCTGCTCCAAGCTACTTCATAGCAGAGTCCAAATCCAGAACCAGTGTGTTTCATGGGCCTGAAGGTAGGACAGAGTGGCCAGAGACAAGGGTGGGGAATATCAGGGACACTGGCCATTCTTAGCAGTTCCAAGGATATGGCCTTTCTCCCAAACACCCTGCACAGGTTCCATGGCAACAGTGGCCACCTGACCTACCAAGAGGGTCCTAAACCCTCCATGGAGTGCCTCAAAGTGAGGGAGGTGGGTTCAGGCAAGGAAGACAACAAAGATGATGAAGAAGACAATGAGGATGAGGAAGATTTTGACCATGAGCCATCGATTGGAGGTGACTGACTGGAAGTACTTGAGGATCTCTGAATGGGCAGCCTCAACATCCAGCTGGGCTCCAAGCACATTCTCGTCGATCCTAGAAAGAGCCAGTAGAGAAAACAGGACACTGGGTTAAAAAGAATGCTGTGACACCCATTTATTAATATGGGAAGATGGTTACAATGTGTGGAATTAAAGTCTTTTCTACCATGTGATCTTGTGGACATGTTTGAATACACACAAGTTTTCTGAGAATAGTAGACCATGCTTGACTCTAGTTTGAAAACGTTCTGCCAGTTACCAGCTTATAACTGAGTTATTTGAAGTTTATTTTCCGTATCTGAAAAATGAGATTGACATAAACCCTGCCCACTTTCATGAGGCTTCAGTTTTCTGTGAGTTAAATGATACCCCCAATCCATATGATCACCCCAAATGGTATAATTTTTACTCTTTAGCACTTATATTATTTTTCAGGTAATAAACATGTATTACATTGTGATAATGGGTGGAAAGTTCAGACCATTACACTAAGAAAATTCTGGTTGGGCAATGGAAACAACTTATACAGACAAAGAATAATACAAGCGTTCCTTACATCCAGAGAAACAAGTCCTCAGAGGAAAGAATTTTGAAAAGTTACTAAGGCAAACAAAACCCTCCCCAGCCAATCTACATATACAATCCTAAAACCCAAATACTGTGGCTGGGTAGACAGCTCGCTTGCTCAGCAACCAAGAGGACCTGAATTTGGGTCCCAGTTACTCCCATAGCAAGCTGGCCCATACTCATAGCACAGTGGATAAATGGAGAAAGTAGGAAAGAGCTGGGTTTTGCTGGTTGTCTGAAACAAAACCAAATTTTAGGCTAAGAGAGTGATCCTACCTCAAAAGAATAAAGTAGCCAGGAATGGTAGGCGCACACCCTTAATTTCGGTGCTCAGGAAGCAGATGCAGGCTTATTTCTTGAGTTCAAGGCCAGCCTGGTCTACAGAGTTCCAGGGCTACACATAGAAACACTATCTCAAAACAAAAGGATAGAGTAATAGACATTCTGATGCCCTCCTCTGCTCATACAACACAACACACACACGCACACCGTGAAAAGAATGTTAAACCCAAATACTATCCTATGTCACAATGTCTCAGACAGTGGCCTATATAGAAAATATGACAGTCAACTAGGATTGTACTGCCTACTGACATAAAAGTTACTTGAGATCTATATAACTACACTCTGTGAATGGTAAAATCTAATGACAAGTTTTTCAAGATATAACCCCATCAGTAAGCAATGCATAATGAAATACACCTTAACTTTAGAAAAGGGAAATTTGTGGCATGGAGCCCTCTAGGAGCTGAGTATGGCCTAGGTGGGTCCAGACAATCTGGCTAGAAATGGAAAGGAAGACCTGGGCACGGCTGCAAGCTTAAGGTCCTAAGAAGACAATCATGAGGACTGAGCTCATCTAAGCATCTCAAATTCAGAAGCTTGAATTGTGGTTCTTTTTTATGTTGGAGAAGCAAAAGTATCAGGCTCATAGCTTTTGGCTATAATTATTTTTTGAGACAGGTTCTATGTAGCCTTGGTTCCTGAACTATATTACATAGGCCAGGCTGGCCTCAACTCAGAGTGGTCCACCTCTGAGTGCTTGGAATTAAAGGCATATGCCACCATGCCCAGCCCTTAATTATATTTTCTTTTGTTTGTTTATTTATTTAGGGTTTTCAAGACAGGGTTTCTCTGTGTAGCCTTGGATGTTCTGGACTCACTTTGTAGACTAGGTTGGCCTCAAACTCACAGAGATCCGCCTGCCTCTGCCTTTCAGTGTGCTGCCTTTCATATGCCACTCAGCTCTTAATTACACTTTTAAATGTGAGTACATTTTCTGCCACAATGAGTAAAGCCCATAATGGCAATTATGAATAGCTTTGCTTAACAAATAGATAAACCTTATAAATGCAACCTGGTATATAAAAGATTATAGGGGTTGAGAAGATGACACAGCAGGTACGGTACTTGTCTGAGAATATGACTTTGATTCCTGTGACCAACATGGTAGGAGAGAAACAACTCCATGATGCTGTTACTTGTATACCTAAACACACCTGCACACACTAATTCTCCTGGGGTTTTGTTTTGTTTTTAATTTTGAGAAAAGATATCCCCTGGCTGAGCTGGAACACACTATGTAAACCAGGCTGGTTTGATACAGATCCACCTGTTTCCAGAATGCTGGGGTTAAAGGTACATCCCACTATGCCCTGTGGAAAAACAATAATTTTTCCAGTTAAAAAAAAAGCGTCCAAAATGGATCTCTGAGTTTGAGGTCAGCCTGGTCTTCAGAGTGACTTCCAGGACAACCAGAATTAAAAAGAAACCCTGTCTTGAAAAGAAAAAAAAAAAAAAAAATCACAAGTAAGGCTAAGCAGGGGTGGTGGTATAGGGCTTATAAACTCAGTATTTGGGAGGCAGAGGCAGGCAGAGTTCCACGCCAGTTAGAGCTACAGAGCAGACCAGAAAAACCTTTCCAGTGAAATACATGTAATTTGTCTGGATGGAGCTTTACATTTTTTTCTTTTACATTTTATCTTGTGTTGTCTATGTGTTTGTGAGTATGTCCTGGCCCTTATATGGAGGTCAAAGGACATGATGTAGGAATTGGTGGGTTCCAGGGATCAAACTCAGGCCATCAGGCTTTATGGAAAGCACCCTTACCTGTTGAGCCATCTCACAGGTTCTTGTCTGGAGTTTTTAATTCAAGAGGAAAAAGGCTAAAAAACAATGACTACGTATGTTACACTGAGTATATAGAACACTGACTAGCATGTACAATGTTTGGGATTTATCTCAGCACCACAAAGGGAGTAGCAGAACTATATCTGATACCTATCCTCCCTGATAGAAAGGAAGTGTGACATTAAATGCTCCCTAATGAGCTTTTCCACAGTCGCTTCTGTTAAGTATTCCATACAAGCCTGTATTTGGTTTTCTAAATAACATTGAAGACCAAGCTTTTTTGTTTTGAAAGAATAGTTAACAAGTCCAACAGAAAAGTCCAGGCTACAGGATACTGCAAAGTATGTAACCTTTTCACAAGGCAGGCTAGTCAGGAAATAAAATGAGCATCAAACAGGAAACCCTCCTGCACCCCATTCTGATATCCATCTCTAGCTGGCCTTTTTCAGCCCAATTTCAACCAGACCAATCTTATAAGAACTGTAATTCCCCTTCCTGTTTTAGGTCCAAAATCCTTGTAACTGATGGGTAAGTAAGGATCAACGCCTTTGTTTTGAGACAGATGGTTCAGAATTATACAATTGATGTTAGTTGATGGTCCTGCTTCTGTCTCTGAGGATTAATAGTGCATACTACATACAGGGTTCTCTTTATTTGTAAGATGCCTTTGATAAGCCAGGCACCGTGGCACACGCCTGTAATCCCAGCACTAAGGAGGCAGAGGATCTTTGTGATTTCAAGGTCAGCCTGGTCTACAAAGTAAGGCCAGGATAGGCAGGACTGCACAGAGAAACTCTTTGCCTTGAAAAACCAATAAATAAATAAATAAATAAATAAATAAATAAATAAGTAAGTAAGTAAGTAAGTAAGTAAGTAAGAATAAAACCAACTTTTAAAAAAGTGTGTATATTAGAGGAACATAACATGTTTAATTTTAGAATATTTGCTCCAGTCCTCCCTTCCTTCCTCTTTCATTTTTTTTCTTGTAGGCTAGGGACTGGATGTAGGGCCTTACTTTATCACTGACCTATTTGTAAGCTCTTTTTCTTATATGTGTATTAATGTTTTGCCTGCATATATTAGTACCACATGCCTGCCTGCTACCTGTGGAAGCCAAAAGAGGGTGCTAGGTTCCCTGAAACTGGTGTCACATGTGGTTTTTAAGATGCTATATGGAAATTCAGAATCAAATCCAGATCCTCTTGAGAAGCAGCCAGTGCTCTTAAGCACTGTGCCATCTCTCCAGCACCACCTTTTAATTCTTTTTGAGACTGAGTCTTATGAAATTGTCCACATAGGCTGGCCTTAAATCTATAATCTTCCCAACCTCAGCCTTCACAATACTTCAGAATATAAATACAAGCAATGAAACATGATTCCTTGCTGCATTCTGAAACAAAACTCCTGGAAAAGGTTGTTTATTCTTTTTGCTTCCCTTTTCATTCTGTTGTACCAAAAACTGAATCCAGAGGCTAGTAAGTCCTAGGCAACAAGTAAGCACTCTATTATTGTTTACATCTTTCACTTGTTTTTTGAAACTGGATCTTAAAATACAGCTCAGACTGGCGCTGAACTTTCTACATAGCTAATAACCCTTAACTACTGGTTCTCCTGTCTTCATCTCCTAGGTGCACCACACCAGCCTCCTCCAATTTTTTTTTATTATTATTACTTTAACTATGTGTATATATTTGTCTGTGGAAATGTCGGATTGCCTGGACCTAGAGTTATAGGTGGTTGTAAGTCACCTGGATGATGACGGATCTTGGATTCCCGGGAAGAACTGAGTGCTCTTAAACCACTGAGGAATCTCCTCAGTCTCAGATTTGTTGTATATACATGTATGGTGTGTGTATGTATGTATGCATGCACATAAGTGCCTTTGTGCACAGACACCAGAACAATCAAGTCAGGTATCCTGTTCTACTATGTTCTTTCTTGAGACAGATGCCTCTGTGTCTCTCACTTAACCGGAATCTTACTTGTTCTAGGTAGGCTGACCGAGCAGTGAGCTGCTGTGATCTGTGTGTCTCTGCTCGCCACCTTGCCCATGTGGGGGTTTCAAGTATCCGAGGCCATATCTAGCTTTTGCATGGATGCTGGGGATCTGAACTCAAGTCTTATGTTTGTGCAACAAGCACTCTTTACCCACTGAGACAACTCCTGAGCCCTTCTCTAAAGTTTATTCTTAAACTTTGAAGTAAGATCTTCCTAAATTGCTAAAAACTTACTTGTTCCCAAGTAATTTTAAAACTGAAAATTAGTCAGAATGATGGCACTTGTCTATTACAGATAAGACACGAGAGCCTGTCTTGAACAAATATTCACTATTTGAAATTAAAATTTCTTGGTTTAAACAACAGAATGAAGATAACAGTGAAAGCGTGTATTATTTGTTTGTTTGAGACAAGATTTTACCAGTAGACCTGACTAGCCTGGAACTTGCTATGTAAACCAGACTGATGCAAGACATCTAGGGACTGGAGATAGCTCAGCAATTAAGAACACTTGCTGCTTTTGCAGAGGACCTGGGTTCAAGTCCCAGTACCCACATAGTGTTTCATAGTACTCACAGTCCAGGTTCCCAGGAATCCGAGCCTTCTTTTGCCTGCTGAGGACACTAGGCACACACGTTTCACATACAGGAATAGACGAAACACTCACACACTCACAAACCAGAACATCAAGAGATCTGCCTGCCTCTATATCTAGAGTACTGGGACTAAAGGCATATGCCACAACATTCAGCTCTCAAATTAATGTGTGCTTTGCCTGTATATTACATACAAGCCTGATGCCTGTGGAGGGCAGAAGAGAGTGTTGGATCCCCTGGTTAAAGGCTGTTGCAAAACACCATGTAAGTGCTAGGAACTGAACCAGGTCCTCTGGAAAAGGAACAAGTGCTCTTAACTGCTAAGCTATCTCTTAAACATTTTTTGAAATAGAACTTGAATATACTGGCAAAGCTGGCCTTGAACTGGGCTCAAAAAATGCTCGAGAGTAGCTGGATTTTAAGGTCAGTACACTGTGCTCCCTTCTCAGCTGTTTATTTACTTATTTTTTTAACATTTTTATTTAAAATGTTAAATAAACACAGATGTGTTGGTCAGAAGACAACTTCTGTGGCACTGGGCTCTACTTCGATCTTTACCTAGTTGCAGTGATCAAACTCATGCCACTAGGCTTGTGCAGAAAATGCCTCTGCCCACTAAGCCAACAGGCTAGTTCCACCAATTGCTTTCTTTCCTTTTTCTATGATTTTGAAGACAGATCCTAAGATTTCATGTCTGGCAGGCAATCACCAGGCTGTATTCCAGGTGCCACCTCTCCCCCCCCCCCCCTTTTTTAAAGGATCTCTCTATGTAGCCCTCCCTGGCTCCTTGAACTGACTATGTAGACCAGAGTGGCCTGAAATTTACAGAGAGATCTGACTGTTTCTGTCTCTGGAGAGCTGGAATTAAAAGTGTGCATCACCACACTAGGCCCTTAATAAATTCTTATTAAGTGAGGAGAAGCAGGTGAATCAGGACTCATAGGTGGGTAGGATTCACTTTACTCTTCCAAAGAACACCAAGCTGTCCTCAGGGACTTCAAGATGCCAATCCATGGAGGAGAGAAGGTTTCACTGTATTGGGGGGAGAGTGTCTCACCTCTGAATCGTTTCCTCCTGTTCTTTAACCATGTGTGCCAATTGCTGAAAAATGGAGCCCAGCTCAACGATTGTAGACTCAATGTTCTGCATGGTGTCTGCCCGACTCTGGATGTAGGAATCCTTCAGAAGAAAAAAGCACCTTCAACTAGGGCCTCAGTTTTTAAGACCCTTTCACCATGACACAATCCAAACACTCTGGGGGACAACAGAAGACAAACAAAGAGCTGATACTCTGATCTCAGAGCCTGGGTACCTGCTCGTCAATGAGCTGAAGTTGCTGGCTTGTTCTAGAGTCTATCATGTCGATGGCCACATCCCTGGAAGCTCGGGACTCTGTTCCCAAAACTATGGGACCACCCCCTGGGGAGGAAACAGGACATGGCACATTTTAATGGTTAAAAGCAGGTTCAGGGCCTGGCATGGTGGCACATGCCTTTAGTCCCAGGATTCCTGAGGTTGAGGCAAGAGGATCTCTTTGAATTTGAGGCCAGCCTGATCTACACAGCAAGTTCCAGGATAGCTAAGATTAGAGAGATCCTGTCTCCCTCTCCCTCCTTCCCCCGAACCCCACACAAAGCAATTCAATTAGAGTATGGTGGCACATGCCTGTTATACTAGCAATAGAGAGATGGAGGTAGGAGGGTCAGGAGTTCAATCCTTAGCTAATAATAATCGACAGGCCAGCCCAAGCTATATGAGACCCTCGCTCTAAAAACAAACAAAATCAAACGTACAAAATCCACGGGCACTAGATTTAAATTCAGTGCTGGATAGACTATTTAATCTGGGTTTCAGTTTTTCTCATCTGTATAATGGAGCAAACAACAGTTGCTTTTCCACAAGATGGTTGTGAAAATTAAATGAAAAAATATGACTAAACACACAAAATTTCACACTGCCATTCTTCTGAATATGTTTCCATTTAGCCCCATGAGAAAACATAGGGATTACGTGTGGGTCATGAAACTCAAAAACCAGGTTTGTCCTCTGGATTATGCCTAGCACCATCCTGGCCCCTCCATTCTCCTACTCCACACCTGTATTTAGACAACGCTACTGCAGGCAGAATAACTTATCCCTTAGGCTTCTCATACTATCTCTGACTTACCAAGGTGGTTGGGGGCAAGGGGCAAGGCCGACACTGGTGCCCTGGAGAACTGTTCCCGACGGTTCCTCTGCTGTTTCAGATTCTGATGTTGGGGGGAAATGCAAAGGTCCTGAGTCTCTGAAAAGTGGGTATGATGGCCCCATGACTCTGGGTAACACATTCCTTCCCTTTTTCCTCTTGGGCCCATATCACAGATTCTTACCCACTTATAGATCCCACTTACCTCAGTCCTCACTTCTAAAACTGACTTGAAGTCATTGGACATGGAAGCCAATTTTGACTAAAAGGCAAGGAAAACTGTGTCATTCAACAAAGATACTTTGTTATTCCCTTCCTCCCTCCCTCCATCCCCAAGGTCCCACCTGCAACGAAACTACAATGGTATTAGAATGGGTCTGCAGATGCCGGCCACTCTGGCTGCCCTTGGCCCTCACAAAATCTTGAAGCTGAGCAATTTGTTTGTTGAGGCTATTGATGTCCTGGTAAGAGACCAGAAGAAGAGTATCACGCAGGGGAATCGTCAGTCACTGACCCTATCTATGGCTGTCTGTCTCTAGCAGGGAAGACAAGATAAAACCTAGTAGCGGAGCGAGTGTCTAGTCAGGTCAGAGTTGGCACTAGCACTTTCCAAGCTCTGTTCATTCCTTGCAGAGAAAAGCCAGAAAAAGAAAGTTGGGGTCTCACCATTTGTAAATGAATGACTCATCTCCCCCTCTACCCTCCTGTTATACTTTACCCTAAGAGGCCAGAGAACCCTTACAAAGGTCAAAATCTTGTACCTAGAGCATGCTGACAGAATACATGAATAATACTCAAGAAAAGGCAAGCATCTCTCTAGTTTCCTAGATGCACCAAAGAAGTAAATTTTTACACAGACCTTCAATACTGCAAAAGATCAGCTGTGATTTATTTATCAAAGTTATATACAGTGACTTCATATCACAGCCTATGTGTTACCTGCATCCCATTCTCCACCGTGAGGACGGAGAAAACCTGTCCCAACATACTATCACCCAGGAGGAGATGGAAGGTATTAAGAATCGTGAGCAGGAGGGCCAGCAAGATGGCTCGGCAGATAGAGAAGCTTGCTGTCATGCCCGGCAACCTGAAGTCAACCCCAGGGATCCACACAAATGTTGCAGGTTATTTGAGGAGATAACCAGCTCCACATGCATGCTATGGCACTCAGGCACCACCCCCCAAAACACAAATAAATGTAATTTAAAATTTTTAAAAAGTGAGAAATATACTTAAGATTAAATTTATGCATTTCTAGAGGTTTTCAAGGTAGACAGAACCCCACTACTTTCCAGACCCCTGGACTCATTTTCATTAATGACAGGTTTACCTTTCTAGAGTTTCAGACCCAAATGCATTTCAGGGTTTGTTTGTTTGTTTGTTTGTTTGCCATAATAGCTCCTTCCTTGGGTTCTAGCTCAGGAAAAGTACTATTTCCCATGCAGGAACTCAAGGCAAAAGCTTCTACTCAGCCACATCTCCTTATCCTACCTACCTGCTATTTTACAAGTATAATCTACGATACTGACTGGATAGGAGCTCACCTGATCAGAACCATAACCTGCTAAGTGCTTACTGTATGTATACTCAATACTATATCAAACATAGTAAGGGTGTGGGGCAGCAAACACAGGCCTGGGCTTCTTTCCCTGCATCCCAAACAAAACATTTAAACAAAAAAAAAAAAAACCAAAAAAACTCATTAACTGTTTTTTATTTATTTACTATTTAAGCATCTTGCAACTTTCACTCCTAAACTTAACATAGAAAACCCTACTACTTAACAATTCTTAATCTATCTCCCTCCAGGACACATCTCCTCTGCCTTGTCTCCATTCTAGTAAATATACCACCGTTTACCAGATGCTGGTCATAGCAGCTTATACCTAAAATTCCACCTGAGGTAGATAGACTTCAATGAATGTAAGGCCAGTCTACAGTCTGAGTTACAGAATGAGACTCTGTCTTAATACAAACAAATGGGCTAGAGAGCTGGCTCGGTGGTTAAGAGCACTTGCTACTCTTGTAGAAGACACTGGTTCAACTTCCAACACCTACATGGTACTCAAAACTACCTGTAACTGCAGTTCTGGGGAACCCAATGCCTTCTTCTGGCCTCCATAAGCATCAGGCACACATGTGGTACAAACAGATATATGTACACAAATCATTCATACACATTGCAAAAAAATGTTAAGTAGGCATGGTGCTGCATTCCTGTAATTCCAATACTTAGGAGGCAGAAGCAGGTGAAGTCTATGAGCTCAAGGCCAATCTGGTCTACATAATGAGACCCTAAAAATAATAATAATAATATTATTATTATTATTATTATTATTATTATTCCCTTTTCCTCATATCCATTTGTTTTGTTTTTGTCTTCCAGTGTATATTCTAAATTTATCCACATCATCTCCTTTTCTAACTCAAGTACCTTAACCATCTTCTCTACTCTCAAAAATGTCCCAGATGGCTCAGTGGTTAAGGGCACTTACTGTTCTTCCACAGGACCTGGGCTCAAATCCCAGCACCCACATGACAGTTCACAACTGTCTGTATCTCCAAGATTTGACACTTTCACATAGACACGCATGCAGATAAAACACTAATACACATAAAGATAAACAAATTTAAAAGACTGTCCTCTTTCCAGTCTGCCTTCCTATGATCTGTTGCCTAAATAGTGGTCAGCGTTATCTTTAAAAGCAAAATCAGGGGAGGCATTGTTACCCTTCTGCTTGAAAATCTTTCCAGAGCTTATGACTCAATTGAGAATACAGCCTAAATGCCTAAGCTGCTTTACACAGGCCCTTTCTGTCTGGCCACTGCCTGCTTTTGTTTTATATGGCACCTGTGCTTTCCTAACCCTTCCTTTTCCTTGCCCATTTTTCTACTTTTTGGAATGTATTCCCACCCTATCTTCAGATGAACTGCTTTTCCTCACTATACAGACATAGGCTCAAATATCACTTCTCCAGACAGACCAGCTTGGATCAACCAATGCAGTAGTTTTAGCCTTGAAAAAGCCAGTGTCAGTGACCGACAAAAGCAAACAAATGATCTTCAGAAGATCTGTGGGACAGGTACTTTAATTATCTCTGCCTTCTTGGTAAGATAATGGCAGCTCAGTAGTTAGGAGTCACACAAGGTCACAACCCAAGTGAGTGACAAAGGCACTTCAAGTTCTTCAGAATCTAGTGGGATAGTTCTTAAGTGGTAAGAAGTAACACCCCAACAGTAATCTAATACTCTCTTCCATCAACACAGCACCCCTTAAAACAGGTTTGCTCTTTGACCTCTGCCTCCATATTGTATCAGAACACCATAGGAGCTGCCTTCTTAGCCTCTACCCCATCCCATCCACATTCCAGATTAGACTCTATGTGTTGCCCAGAATATTCAGGATGATTCTACATTTGTTATTACGCTCCACAATGCTCTGTACAACTAGCCACTCAAACAACCAACTTCTTGACAGTTACTCATTTAAACAACCAAAAGTCAGCCAGACATGACTACAAGCATTTGTGATATAGCTGTGAACAAGCAGAAAGAAAAATCCTGAGCAGGCATGGTGATACACATTATAATCCTTGTGCTTGGGAGGCTGAGGCAGGAGACTCACAAATTAAACACCAGCATGGAGTCATGCATAATAGCATATGCCTTTATCCCCAGCACTCAGGAGGCAGAGGCAGGCAGATCTGAGTTCGAGGCTAATCTGGTCAATAAAGCAAGTTCCTGGAGAGCCAGGGATATACAGAGAAACCCTGTCTGAAACAAACAAACAAAAAAAAAACACCAGTCTTGCCTATTCATCCAGACAGTCTCAAAACCAAAACAAAGAACCTGCTCCTAGGGTATCAGTGTATCTTTTATCCCCACTTCCCACTCTCTCTTTTTTCTCTTCTCTTTCTTTTGGATAAGTAGAAAGGACATAGGAAATGAAGACAAACATAAAATAATTACAGAGAACGTGACTCCTGATACTTGAACTTTCCCTTTCTTTTCTTTTTTTTTTTTTAAATAGTTTCTCTGTATAAGCCTAGTTGTCCTGGAACGTCACTATGCAGCCGAGGCTGGCCTCAAACTCACTGAAACCCACCTGCCTCTGGGATTAAAGGCAAGCGCCACCACCATCCTGGCTGAAGTTTCTTTTTTTCTAAGCAACACTGTATATAGCTTCCCTAGCCTAGTAAGTCCTTTTACTACCTCTATATAAACTCTGACTCCAGCTAACATTATATAACTTCTGTCAATCTTTCCCAATATCCTGTTTCATTCATCTTTTTTGTCAAATCTTTTCTATACTATCATCTACTCATCTTAAGCCAAAGCTCTTGATGCTGGGTAACTCTTAAGGAAAATGAGCCCTTGAAGACAATAATCTTGCTTCATAGTTGTTTTATCAGCATCTAGAGCAGTGCTTTATAAATGTTAGATGATCCTAAGACTCTATTAACTCAATGGAGGATCAGGGTGTTTGGACATGGGTCTATATACTTACCCTGGGGATTCATGGCGATGGAAAATGATGGAAGTAATCTAATTAGAATGCTGGGCTCTCCTGATGGCTAGCAGCTCACCTGTTTGATGATGTACGTTAGCTCCTCAATTTCTACTGCTTTATCATCAAAGAGGGACTTGCGCTTTGCCACTGCAGAGACAGATGAGAAATTACAATAGGTGAGGGTAATAACAAGGCTCAAAGGTCTAAGAATACAGTTTAGTGATAGAGGCCTTGCCTTAAATCCCCAGCATCACAGAAAAAAAAACAAAAAAACAAAAAAACCTCCAAGAGCCTCACCTCCTAGTACTATGTTTCACTGTCCCACATAGGAAAAGACCTCCCAAACACTCACAGATTGTTAGCTTCTCCAGCTTGGCAAAGGTATTGCTGAGATCTTTCCCAATGCGCCTGCAAATGATCATTAGTGAAAAGGTTGTGGTAAAGGGCAAGAAAGAGGCTATTCCCTTAAGGTTCAAAACAACCAGTCCCACTCAGCCAAATCACCACAGGCATATCTACTTCTTAGACATTGTATCACCCCACCACAAAGCCTCCCTCAACTCACTTGGCCATGAGGGTAAATTCACTGCGTTGTCGGGCAGCACGTAGGGCTGGTTTATTTGTTTGGATTCCATTCTGAAAGGTAATGTCAAAAAGTAACTAGTTTAGTTCCCATCACTATTCATGCTCAGATTTTCATTGCTCCCTCACATACTCAACACTCCAGTGCTGTTGGTTTCAGACAATCTAAGTTTATCAGTGATTTATAGCTAAAAAAAAAAAAAAAAAAAAACAGATGTAGATTTAAATCCGGTACTCATCGCTTGTGGTATTTAGGACAAGTTAAATTATTTTTAATTTCTACTGAAGAGAATCCGTCCACTTCTACTAGTAAGATTCGATCATCTAAAAGTTGAAAAGTTTAGACAAGTAGTAAACAAAACGTAAGCATTAACTAAATGGGCTCACACCTGTCTTTCCACTCCAGGTCCTTACCTGACGGCTCTGCAGCGACTTGCAGGCAGACAGGAACTCCTGGGTCCGATCCCGGCAGGACATGGTGTCGGGAGGAGAGGGGACCTGGGCCACCGGGGTGGGCAAAGGAGCGATGTCGCTGCTGCTACTGATAGCAGTTGCAGGGGACAGAACCTGCGTCTTTGAGAGACCCAGGTAGACACCCTGATCCGTGTTCTTAGATCCGTAGCGTTTCCGCGGGATCATCGAGTCGCATAACCTCGGACTGTTGTAGAGAGGAGAATATCATTCTCCAGAGAGTCGAACCCAAATTCTCCCCTCAACTAGAAAATCCTCAGTCCCTTTCGCGTATCTGACAGACTTTCGAGCCCAGGCCACCCGCAGATCCTGCAGTCCGGCCACAGCGGGAAGGGTCAGCTTCCTCCAGGCCCAAGCCGAAGCCTCCTCAGATTTTCCTTCCAACTTAGCTCTGACAGCCAAAGCACCGGCAGGGAGCTCTAATGCCGAAAAAACAGCCAGAAGCTGATCCTGCGGCCCTGAGCCTCCAGACAGACATTTGCTGTTGGCCCAGGTCTTAATCGTGACCTCTGATATACGAGATTTCCTTCAACTTCTCACGGAAAAAAAAAAAAAGGATAACAACCACAATAACAAAAACCTGAAATCGACCAACAGAGGTGGGCACACTCCGGTGGGCGGAGGGGAAAAAACAAACAAACAAACAAAAAAAAACAACAACCAAAACCTCTTAAGTTATTTATTTGAAACAGGAAGTCCCACCTCCATGAAAGTTCCGCCTGTTGGAAGACTGCAGCCGCTGATTGGACTGGGACAAAGTCTTTCTCAACAAGGCCGTTCCTGATTGGACAGCCGGGTATTCGCTTACGCGGAGCCTCCAGCAGGACTTGGCCCTGCCTCCCTTCCCCCCTCCCCGGCAAGCCGCTGCCCCCCGCTGAGCCGACCGACAGCGGCTAGGCTCCTACTCGAGCGAAGCCTTACCTCCTCTGATGCCTACCGCCGCAGCCACTGCCACTCTCCCCAGGCCGTCGGAGCCTCCTCGCCGGACTTGTACGGCGCCGAAACCGGACCAAAGAGTAGGAGCCGCCACGTCACCCACACGTACCCCGACCCCCGTGACGTGGCTGATGTGCCACGCCTTTTCTCGCCCTGAGATGGAAAGAACACAGCCCTGCCCCAGCAAGCTCGATTCCGCCCTCCTATTGGCTAGGTTGCCGACTCGGCCCCGCCCCTAAGGCTCACGAACAAATACCAAGGGGCTGGGCCGGAGGAACCTTACAGAGCTTGCGGCCGAGAAGCCTACAGAGCTGTAACTTGCTCTGTAAACCAGCCTGGCAGATCTGCAATACTAATTTTATTCTCTGGATTGTTAGGGAGGATTGAGACCAGGGTTGGAGTCAGCCCTTTCCTGATTCCTTGTGGGTTCCGTCACGTTTGCGCTCCTGTGTTTTACTGTCCTGCTTTTGCATCTGATCTGAGGCCCTCTTGCTTGACCGTGAGGACCCCCGACGGCTGAACATGGATAGCCTGCGCCACAGCACGGTGATCAGAAGACTTTCGTTAGATCTTTGTTTACGGCGGCCTGTGTTCTCAAAATCAGTGTCGACGCCTGTAAGAACCACGTTGGCCACTTAGTGCAGTTCTGTTCTTTCCAGCCCCACCGCTGGAGCAATTCCTTGGTGTGGGGGAGGGGGCGGGAAACCTCCCGCTCCTGCAACCCTTTTTTTGTGTCTGGTTCTACCTTCCTTACCTCCCTCATTCACTTCATCCCTTCCATGCTCTTCAGAGGGCCGATGGTCCTTATCTTGACAGCAGCCCATGGCCCAGAATGGTGCAGGACTCTGCCACCCTCCCCAGGCTGCCCAGCTTTTGTGACGTCACGTTTTCCACCCACAAGACACCTCTCCTTTCTCCCATCACAAAAGGTTCATGATCTCAGTGTGTGTTGGGTGGTTTATTAACAAAGTGAGCAAGGGGCTTCAAGGACTAGTAGATCCAGGCCGCTTCTTTTTCTTCCTGCTGCTTTGGCGAACACCTTGTGTCTGGTCCAAATCAGGGAGCTTCCGCTTGGCAGCTGCCTCTAAAGATGCCCAAAGTTCATCTGTCTCTGTGTCTTCTTGGGGCACCATGCTGGCTTCTTGAGGTTCTTGGGGCTCATCCTGATGAGTGAGAAGGGCACTCACGATAGGCACAGGGAAATATACTGGCTGAAAAATAATTCCTTTGGGTACCACTGCTTTGATCTAGAAACCAATACCCTTCTGTTTTGGAGTACCTCACCCTTGGCAATAAGCCTAGAAGGGTTTGAACATCCCTCAGAGAAATTAACTTACAGTAAAGAGACAACCCTGTTCTGTATTCTGCCTCCCATTCTTTCTACAGAGACTCCCTCACCATCATGCCTTTGGCTCCCAAATTCCCACACCCTAACTAGCTGCTCACCTCCCAGTTATCCCGGCCTGACAGGAGAAGGCAATTCAGTTGAGACTTGAGATAAACCTGTAAAATAAACCGGGATATGGTGGAGGCAGAAGCAGGTGGATCTCTGAGTTCAAAGACAACCTGGTCTATAGAGTGAGTTCTAGAACACCAAGGCTACACAGAAAAACCCTGCCTCAAAAAACAAACAAAAAACTTCTGTAAAATAAAAGGGGACTTAGACCAGACAAACTGAGACAGAAACTTTAATGTGGGACACAGGAAACGGGATAACCTCCAGAAAAAGATAAGTTAAGAGTGGATGAATGCCAGAGGGTTAAGCTCTCACCTTATGCTCTAGCCCACGTGGATTGCGGATCCTGTGTATCCTTAAAACTCTGTCCAAGCCACAAGAGGCTAACAGGGGCTTGGAAGGGTGGCACTGCAGCCCACGCACACTGCCTGCCAGCCCCTTCAGACAGCCCAGTAGACGCCCTGAAGAAAGGTAGAAGGCATCAGTGCTAGCTACCCAGCCCATGAACATCTTTTCTAATTACTGTTATTGTTCAAACCACTTATGTTTCAGTACTTAATCCTCAAAATGACCTAGAAACAGGAGTTAGCAATGATACTCCATTATTATAGGTGAAGAAACAAAAGCTTCATGATCTCAGTGTGTGTTGGGCTGTTTATTAACAAAGCAAGGGGCTTCAAAGGCTGGGGACCAAATAACTAGCCCAAGGTACGGTTTTTGGTTAAATCAGAACCTGAACACAAAGAATGAATGTGCCACTGACAGGGCTCTGTGACTCCCTGACTTCCTCTTTGTCCCTTCCCCTTTTCAAGCAACCCATCATCCACTCACCTTGCCGAAAATCAATTTCTGCCAGCTGCCCATGAGTGTTTCCTACGATGACAGAACTAAGGAGGAGACCACATAAAGGGGATTCAATATGTCTTCTGAAGTCCTTCCAGGGCATTTTCCCTTTCCCTCAACACTCACTTGCCCTCAGGAGTAAGGGTCATAGTTGTCAGTGGGTACTCTCCATAGGTAGCCTCTAGGACTGGCCTGCGCTGGGGGGAGAGTGGATCGTATACACGGACCTAGAAGAAGACTGAAGTATCATAAGAGTATCCTTACTCACATTGGCCCCGGTATCTTCATATTTATCATCATCCTTCTGAAGACTGCCTACTATTATTATTTTCTTGGTGGTGGTTATTGTTTTGAGACAGGGTCTCTATATAGCCCTGGCTGTCCTGGAACTCACTCTGTAGACCACGCTGGCCTCACAGTCAGATCCACCTGTCTCTGCATCCCAAGTGCTGGGATTAAATGGTTGCACTAACATGCCTAGCAAGACTGCTTTCTCATTTAAGGTATGCACCTTATCTCATCTCAGAATTTTGGGGGAAGGGCTCGGGAGCATGAGCACAGTCTGAAAGCAGTGGAGGGATAGAAAGGCAGATTAGACCAAAGTTTAAAAAGTGGTAAATTCCAAGCAAGGAAGCTTAGTCTTACCAAGGGAGGAATGGGAAGTTCTCCATATGTTGTGAGCAAAGCCCTAGTACCTATATCAGACTTTAATGTACAGGACTATACAAATGGCAAATAGTGACCCAACCCTGCCCACTTGTCTTAGAACTTCAAATGAAATAGGCCACAAAGATCCTTAGCCAAGCCCTCACTCAAAACTGGAAGAGCTGAGACCAGAGAGTCGTCCCCAAAGCAAATCAGACTATACGTGGACTACAAAGTTCTGAGACCATACCATCCAAAATATACCCAATCTTGTCAGATCTCATGAGCCTGGTTAGTACTAGATGGAAGGACTATAGAACTGTTTTGACAGCCAACCTGAGGTATCTGTTCCCTATGAAACCTAGTAGAGGAATACTCCCTTTGCTTTCCCTTCTAGGTAGGAGAAATAAAAAGAGTTTAGGAAATTCCACCCTTGAATGCAGTAAGGGAAAGTCGTAGGCTCAGACAGAGGAAGTATGATCTCCTTTCAGATCCCAGGAGTAAGCAAGAGAGCCTCACCTGGTGGTACCCTGTGCATGTGACAAGTTTCTGTGACCCAGGGAGGAACTGTACATCCTGGTCCCAAATAGGAACCCGTAGATCGAGCCAATCATTTCGCACCTGGTGTGGAAGGGACATGTGACACAAGGCATTGGTAAGCCTGACCTGTTTCTTTCAGTCCTCTAATCCCTATCCTCCTCCCTCCATAAAAAAAATAAATAAACCATCTAAGCTCTAATCACAGTCAGTTGCTTCCACTTCCCCCAACCTCAGACAGCATCTCCCCAATCATCACTCACATTCTTGGATCTAAACACAGGCTCTTCAGACCCCTGCAGGTCCCATACTTTCAAAGCATTCTCTTTTCCACATGTGGCAACCACATGGGTGCGTGTGGGGTCTTGGCGCATCCTACACACTCCAGGACCCACCTTTCGTTCCAAGAGCTGAAAAGAATCAGAGATGAGTCGGTCCCAGAGTCCTTAATCTTTCCTCTACCAAATTCCCCATTAGACCCCTAATCTGGTTTCCACCCTCCTCAAAGGCTGGGGCAGGTGAATCTTACTGGGTCTGAGGATACTTCCTTGTCATTGTCACACCAGACTCTGAGGATCCCAGAATCCACACATGTAATAAGGGCACTGCAAGCAGGGAAGGGAACATTGGGATGTTAAAAAGTGTAAGCTAGGTTTTGTGGTGCATACCTACCTATAAGGGCAGTGGGGAGAGGGGTGTTCAAAGTAAATCTGAGCTACCTGGTGAGTTCATATGCCATCCTGGCTATATAAGACCTAGTCTCAGGAAAAATAAAAATAAAAAGCAAGCTGGGTATGGTTGTACATGCCTTTAATCCCAACACTTGGGAAGCAGAGGTAGGCTGATCTCTGTGAGTTCCAGGACAGCTAGGGCTACATACAGAGAAACCATGTGGGAGGAGACAAAAACCAACCAAAAAAACAACCCAAACCAAACAACAATAACATAAACCTCTTCCCAAGAAGCCCAAGCCTTTTCCCAGGCTCTGGATAGCCTGTGCCTATGCTTTTCCTCACATCTGCCTACCTGGGTTCAAGCTCTATATTGCTAGCCTGGGCTGTGGCTCAGAGCTCTGTCCATGGCACTTCCCATTCAAAACCCAATATACTCTAATACCTATGAAATAAAATCTCAACTTAGTACAAAAGCCCTCTTTCTATTTAATCTCAACCAAATACAAAGCCAAACTTCCATGTACATGATAATTTCTTGATGTCAACCTCCAAATTTACTACTTGTCCTATGTATGTAAACTTTTAGTCTTTTAACCTGTCCTTAGTCTCTGCATTTTAGAATGTCCTTACCTCTTCTCTGTCAATATTACTCCTGTACCTGAAACCCAGTTCAAAACTCCACCCTCCTTCAGGAGCTCACCTGTTGAATTACCAAAGCAGCCTTCTCCATTGATCTAGAAAAGCTGCACCTAGGTTACTAACCTACGTGACTCTTTCTTCCTAGCCAACACTTCGGAAGCTTCACTATCTTGTTGATTTTTGTTAGTCATTACTTAAAAGCATGTTCAAAAGCACTTAATTAGTTGCACATAAAGGAGCCAGAATAGAAACTCTAGGATGCAAACTTTATAAAGACACATGGTTTACCCAAAATCCTTCTATTTTTCCCTCATGCCTGGCATTTAGTAGCTGTCTAATAAATGCATGTTAGACGGATGAATGAAGGCTAGATTCTTGTTTTCAATCACCTATCCCATCACCTAAGGGAGTATTCAGTATTCACTAAGTATTCAGTTCACCCAAGGGAGCCTCAAACTAGGGTGTGGTCCTTACCCATCGGCCTGGGCGAGACCTCGGAACGTGCCCTCCCCACCTGGGCAGTATCTCTGGCTCTGAAATGTACCCTCCTCGGCATCAAAGTGCTTCACGGTCCTGTCCGCGCAGCCCACCAAGATCTGACAGCAGAGAAAGGAAGGATGGGGAAAGAGCAAGGCTTCCGGGGCGTATCCTAGCTCCGGCCTGGCCAAGAGCCACTCACCTGGGTCTCGCCACCTATACCCCAGCACAGAGCATTCACTGCCTCCTCACGCCGTGGCTTTCCGGATGGCGTGAAGTTCGCCGCATGTTTCCGCTGAAGGTTCACCCCTGAGGGACGAGAACATCAGTCACGCTGGGTTACAAACAAGCGACTCCTGCACCTTCCGATGAACAACTCAGATACTCACCTTTCAGGATCCCAGTCTCGGTGCCGACCCACACATGGTTCCAGCGAGCAGCCGGAGCAGCCATCGCAGGGTAGCCGACGCCTCGCACTTCCGGCGCGCCACACGCTGCATCATCAGGGGCGCCGGATTCAATCTGACAACGCCGCTCCGTCCCTCACTACCCCGCCCAACCTCTCTTTTCTCGCCCTACTTCCTCATTCCCTCCCCTCTTACCCTCACCCCTCAAAAAGGCACACACCTTCAATCTTAGCACTCCGGAGGCAGGGGCTGGTGGATCTGTGTGAGTTCGAGGTCAGCCTAGTCTACAAAGTAAAACCAGGGCAGCCAAGGCTACATAGAGAAACCCTGTCTCGAAAAGGAGAGGAAAAAAAAAATTAAGGATCATCTTGTGCTGTCATTGAAAAGCATTCTCTCTGAACTACAATGCTGGGTGGAGCCAGGTCTCATAGGTCTCCCTGAGCATTCTGTGTTGGCTATATCCCACACTATTTCAGAAGTCATTATTTTCTAATTATGTGTCAGTGTGTCGGAACTCCTGGAGAGAGCCAGAGTTGCTGATGGTTATGATCTGCCTTGTGGGTTCTGGGAATGGAACCCAGGTCCTTTGGAGGAGCAGCAGTGTTCTTAACCGCAAAAACATTTCTTCAGCCCCATGATTCATTATTAATGAGGTTCGTGACTTCATCCTTGACTGTAAACGAAAACTAAAAATGGAAAGTGAAACTGTCAATTCGTTTAGCTCAGTTTTGAAAAGTAGAGACCAGGTTGTCATTGAGACTTCGTAAAAAAAAAAAAAAAAAAGGCTCTAATTTAGAAAATACAAATTCACAAGATTAATAAAAAACATTTTTCTAAGTCAAGTGTGGTGGCACACATCTGTAATTCCAACACTCAGAAGGTTGAGCCAGTTTGGACTACATAGGACTAAAACGAAGAGACTGTCTCAAAAAGTGTGTATGTAAACTGGGTAGTGGTGGCAAATGCCTTTCATCCCAGCTCTTAGGAGGCAGGGGCAGGCAGATCTCTGAGTTTGAGGCCAGCCTGATCTACAGAGTTCCAGGACAGCTAGGGATGCACAAAAAAAAAAAAAAAAAAAACCCTGTCGAAGGAAAAAAAAGTTTACATCAGACATTCTCCCAAATATACGGTACAGAGCTTGAGAGAGAGAGATGCCTAACAATCTTCTTCTTTTTTCTAATAATTTATTTAATTTTATATGCATTAGTGTGAAGTTGTGAGATCCCTTGGTATTGGTCTTATAGACAATTGTGAGCTGCCATGTGGGTGCTGGGAATTGAACCCAGGTCCTTTAGGAGGAGCAGACAGTGTTCTTAACCACTAAGCCATCTCTCCAGCCCTCACCTAACAATCTTCTAAACAAAACTTTTTGGCCAGGTGCTATGGCTTGGCGCAGGCCTGTAATCCCAGCACCCAGCACTCGGAGAGGCAAAGGTAGGCAGATCTTTGTGAGTTCGAGGCCAGCCTGGTCAACATAGGGAGTCCATGATAGCCCAGGCTATTACACAGAAAAACCCTGTCTCAAGAAATCCAACGAAAGTTTTAAAATTGTGCCAATAGAATGAAACATTGCATTCTTGCCTTTTGATAAACAGCCTACATCTGCATACTCAGGTTTTCTGAGTTTAGGGTTCCACAATAATAGTAAATCATTCTGGTTCCTACAATAAAACAGCCCCACCATCAAGGCTTGAAGGTAAATTCCACACACAAACCTACATTACCTACATTATACAAAGAAACACCGTAAGTCAGAGAAACTTCTACTTGCCCCTCAAGTACTCAAAGCATTTATGAAGATTTCAGCCTCACTTTATTTTTTTTTTAATCTCACATTGAAACAAGTTTTCGGCTGGGAAGATGGTTCAGTATTTAAGAGCACTGGTTGCTCTTCCAAAAGAGTTGGGTTCTGTTTGCACCCAAGTAGAGGATTACAATGTCTGCCATGGAACCTGACACTCTCTTTTGACCTCCAAGCATACATATGGTGCAGGCATACAAGTAGCCAAAACACCCATAAGCATAAAAAAAAAAGACAATAAGGAGCAAGTTTTACTCCTCTGAGAACACTGAAACAAAACTGACAATAAAATGCTGGAAAACCGAAGCCTAAATGACAGGCTTTCATGTTTTTGCAGCTTTCATGTTGTGCTGTATTAGAATGTACCCCCAAACTGTGTACATGCATTCAGAGACCTAGAACTCATTGGAAAAAAAAAAAACAAAACAAACAAACAAAAAAGCCAAGAGGTCTGAAAATGAACAACCATGTACATAAAGTTGAGAAGATGGATATACTAAGAACAGTTAGGGCCGGGCCGTAGTGGCATGCACCTTTATCTCGGTACAGACTAAGGCAGAGGCAGGAAGAATTCTGAGTTGAGATAGAGGTCAGTCTGGTTTCAGGACAGTTTCAGGACAGCCAATGCTACAAGGAGAAACCGTCTCTGAAAACCATAAAAACAGAAGTGTCACAAATAAGGCCAGCCAAGGGTGGTGGTAGACAGCTTTTAATCTCAACATTTGGAAAACAGACTACATGATGAAACATGTTGCTACCAGTTCTTGTAAAGTTCCTATGTTTAGAGACTTTTTTTTTTTTTTTAACATCATATATTGCTAGGGAGAATATCATTCCTGGAAGCACTGTGAGAGTGAAGGGTTTTCTTTCTTTTTTTTTTTTTTTTTTTTTTTCCCATTTCCTAGTCTGTGAAACAGACTTTACATATATATTGATCTTAACCAAAAGGCTCAGAAGTTATACTGTCACTTCCTTCTTCAAGTTAGACTTAGCTGTGGCCCAATATTCTAACTATTTCCCAACATACAGATTTTAAAAAATAAATGTTTCAGGGCTGGAAAGATGGCTCAATGGTTAAGAGTGCTGTCTGCTCTTCCAAAGGACCCGGGTTCAATTCCCAGAACCCACATGGCAGCTCACAACTGTCTGTAACACCAATTCCAAGGTATCTGACACCTTCACACTAATGCACATAAAATCAAAATTACATAAATTAAAAAAATAAATGTTTCACAATTCATACTACACAATAGGAGTATATTTTTAGAAACAGTACTTAGAAAGTGTCCTTTACTTTCTGCCTCATTTTGTATAATCCCACAGATCCCACTTTAAGGCTTGAGATTCGTCCACATACTTTATATTTGCAATGCCTAGGTGATCTCTTGTTCTTCCAGCTTGTCAGTCTGTTTTTTTTTTTTTTGGGGGGGGGAAGGGTTGTCCCAGTGGGACTAAAGTAGGGAGTGGCTTCCTAGGTACTGCTAGAGGACATGGCAAGGTTTCAAAGCTCAGGTTTAGGAGTTCAAAGAACTGTCTTGATTTCTGCTTCCCAGTTCTGAACATGATGTAAAGCTTGCGTCTTAGGCTCTTGTCACCTCTTTTATTAAAAACGTATAAACAGGCTGGGCAGTGGTGGTGCATGCCTTTGATCCCAGAGGCAGGCGGACCTCTGGTCTACAAAGTAAGCCTAGGACAGTCAGGGCTACAAAGATATACAGTCTCAAAAAACAAGTGTCAACAGTACAGGAAATATGAGCACTGGAAACAGTGAAAGGACATCAGTGTCCAACAGAGCCTTGGTTTTTTTCTGCATCCCACTTCTACCTTTGTGGATACCGGTTTGTGATAAAAGGCTCATTATGCTTGTCTTGAGGTCCTCTTCCAAGTGGTATCAGCACTTTCCAGGTAGTACCCAACCTGGACAAGGCCCTGCCAGAACCACATTCTCCACTCCAGTTAAGTAAATGGAGGCAATTTTGTCCATCCCCCTGCCCCCACCAAGTCAAAGCCTGCCTATATGCAAGAACTACCCTGGCTAAGAAAGGGCTTCAGCTTTATTCCCTTGGAAACAGTATTAAATTGGAAACCTAGTTTTAACCCTTAATCTGGGTTAGAAATAAAGGTTTGGCTTTATGTTTTTTCTTTTCAATAGTTTCTGGTTTCCTCACCGTAACAACCCCAGCTCTCCTTGAACTCACCTGGTAGATGAGGCTGGTCATCGGAGACTTGTGCCACTAACCCCCCCAACCCAGTTTTTTCTTTACTAAGATTAATAGTGGCTCCCATAGCCCAGACTTCCCTAATGCATCCCTTTTGCCTGTTTCATTTAGGCAGGCACCTGAAGGATTAGTGGGACAGCAATACAGAATGGCTTATCTGAAACAAATGTCTACTTGCAGGCACGTCTCAGCCTTGTTGCCACTTGACCTTTTTCTGGCCTTAGAGCAGTACCCTGAAGTTCATAAGCTCTGCAGGCTTGCAGCACTTTTAGTACCTTCACGGCCAGCCCTTCTATCAACAGTTAGGTGGCTCCTTTTCATGACCAACTCACCCCTTTATTGTATATTGGTAACAAAGACTCATCAACTACCACAAAAAAAAAAAAAAACCCTTCAAACTTGGCGATCCTTGGAAACCATGTAGGAAAACGATCTCTAACCTTCCAGGAAAGGCCTGGGTTTGACTCCCAGCATCCATGTTGGCTTGACAGCATCTAGAACCTCCCTCTCAAGAGATCCAGTACTGACTGGTGTCAGCCAACATATCCTAACCTGCCATCAGGATCAAAGTTCTAAAGCAGTAAATGGTAGCCCATGCACTTAAGCCCAGAAGCATGATTTAATGTGCATTGCTGTTTCGCTTACATGTCCATGAGGTTGCCTACAACCTCTAGAAGTGCAATTAGTTTTTAGTTATGGTATGGATACTCCAGGTCCTCTGGAGGAGCACTGACCATCTCTTCAGGCACCAGTGATGTATTTAGAAAAAACATCTATAGATTACCTAGAAGACAAATTCTCAGCCACTTCCTGGTTTGCCAGGTCTGTGTCAGAACTAAATTACTCTAAAAATTCCAATTAAAAATCTCAAATCTGATAAACCTTAGGTTTGTATCTGGTTCACAGCAGATACAATGGATCTGCTAGCAGGTATTTAGCAAATAGAGGACTCACAATAAATGGAAAAAAAGAACTTTATTAGTAGGAATAGATGACAAACTCCAAATAACCAAAACTGCAGGAGGATGATAAGAGATCTTTGTTGTTTGTTCCTGTAAAGAGGAAAAAAAAGTTAAATCCAAAATCAGGTAGCATGCCCAAACTTAACACTTAAGACTATTTCTCATGACCTAAAGGACCACCTACCATTTACACCCGGCTCATGCTTTCCTCAGACCTGTAAGACATAAACCACCTTATGTTTTTCATCAACTGACAAAAACTTTTCCCTTTCTGTGTACAAGAATGCAATCCCTCAGACAGTTCCTTCTGGAACAAATGTTCCTCTTATCCCCCAGCCAGCCCCAGTGGGTTCACCTTTTCAGGCTCTGGAGCTAGGACAGGAAGTAAGACGTGTGAATGTTTCTTCATGGGGAAATTATAATTCATTAGACCTTACATTATTTGTTTTCTCACCTCACTTTAGCTGGGATTGTGAAGACATGATTTCCTACAAGATAGATCAGAAATTGGCAATTATCCCTACTGCTTAGAAGAAAACTTTACATGAAAGCTTATTCTATATAAATCATGTGCTCACTTAAACTTCTTCCTGTTTGTGAGGTAAGCTCACAACTCAGAAAATACCTTTCTTCAGTCATCAGACTGGGGCGGTATTCAAATCATCATGGTGAGCAGGAACACACTAGATTGAGGCGTTACACAACGTCACATCTAACAAACTATACCAAGTATCAAAAAGCCTTTTACCTGGCATGGCTCAGAGTCTGGCCCAGACACCGACCTGAAACAAGACAATTATCAACAGTTTAAATCTTACAATTGACAATTCTCTTGTAACCCATCATTTTGAGAAAAAAAAAAAAATCAGATTTCCAGGTCTCAGCAGCAATCATCAGCCGAACGAGATTCTATGAAAGTCATCATATACATGCCTTTTAGGAATGCACCAGAGTAAAATGCCCAATGCATGCACCAGAGTAAAACTACTCACCTATGCATCAACAAGTATGGATGTTTGGCGCTGCTATCAGAACCTGGGTAAAAGAAAGCAAACTATGTAACAGATGGCTGGATTCAGGCACCTTGGCCCCACCCTACTCTGCAGTTTCTCAGGTGTTCCTGTGTTTTCACTGGCAGTCATAGTGAGCTAGTTTGATTCATCATGGAAACTGTCAACCCAGTGAACAAAACCCATGTAAAAAAAAAAAAATGGGTTCAGCCTTCAGCACTATCAGGAAAATCACCTCACCTTTTCATAAAGAAAACATCAGGAGAGCCTGGGAAGGAGAAATAAGCAGTCATTTTCAATCATCAGGACAGCACAAAATTCCTGTATCACCAATAACTGCCATCAGAACTCTAACATGCTATTAATTTACAGCTTCATTGAGCATCAGCGTACAAATTCAAATCATCTGACAGTGATATGGCTTTATAAAGAACAAACCCTATGACTAAGCAGAGCACAGTGAAAAAAGCAGTTCGCTGGTTAATGTTTCCCTCCTGATTATTTTAGACTCTCCCTGCAAATGCTCAAGTCCCAGTTAGACTCTTACCTGTACTCATCCTGGGAGGTAGCTTGAAAATCCCAGAATGTCACAGGACCCTAGACACAGAAAAAGCAAGCCATTACTAAATGTAACCATAGCCGTCGGTGCCCCTTCTTGATCTTCAGCCCACTTTTCAGTAGTAAAATGACATCACTGTAGTTCAGCCATATGCTTGTCATTTACATTCATCATTAAGAGGTAATCTGTGTTTCCCTCCTCCCTAAAAAGCAGAAATAAGTACCCACCTGGACTACCAGCAAAGTGTTCAATTTTTATCACTAAACAGGTCTGTCTCCAAACTGTAAGCTGCTTTAAGGTCAGCCATGTCTGAGAAAATAGAAACAATCCAAACCGAATACTTCAGTAAACACTTTTCTTCAAACCAAAACACCTGCCGTTCATTGTGCTACTCAGATTTTTGTCTGTCTTCTCCACTACACAATCAGAAAGAGAGAGTTCAACTTTTAAATCATCCCTGTAGCACATTCACATCTTAGGGAACACAAAGAAAATAAGTAATGGCACAAACACTTACTCCAAAGAGAGAGCCTACTCCCATCCTTTCGAGTGCAGTCAAGTGCCTCAAACCTGCAAAATAACGTTAGCATGCGGTCACTGCTATGTCGCTTTTGGAGAAAGCTCGACCGGCACAGAGGCTGTATACAAGGCCATCCTCCTCAGAGTCACTTATCCTCACGGAGATCAGTACAGGTCTGTGAAAAGGTACTCATCATAGGGGATGGCCTCATACCGCCACCATTTTGTCCTTCACAAAGCCATGCCATTTCTACGTCTTCAACTCCCCCCAAAATAACCTCCCCTCCCTAGCTACGGAACAGTGTACACAAAATTACGTCTAGGACACGCTATGTTCACGACGTCTTTTATAGAAAACCGCTAGAGAAATCTTACTAGGAAAAGCCAGAGGCTGGCGGTTCAAGCCTTTAATCACAACAAAGGCAGATAAATCTTTGTGAAACCCAGCTCACCGCGGATACAGGATATTGCTGGCTTAAAAACAAACTAACAAAGGAAAAAAAAAAAAAAAAAACCAGAGTAAGGCCACGCGTCCTAAGCGAACACACTCACCAGGACCAAGGAAAAATGAGACCGAGGCGAACGACGAACGACCTATAAATACCATTTCGCAGAGGCCCACGGGATTTGGAGGCGGGACCAAGACGCGCGCTCACGTAAACGTGCTGAGAGCCGGGGGAATTGTGGGTAGAGGATTCCACCCAAGGTGCGGGTAGAACGCTCCGCCTCCGAACTTGCGGCGCGAAAAAGAGGCGCAGGCGCTTTACGGAAGAGTGGCGGCAGGCCCTGGGCCCAGTGCTGGTCGGTTCCGACCCACTGCGGATAAAACGTCATTGTGGAGGTTTGGCTTCGGCATCACTGCGGCGGGGCTAGCAGTGTTACTGTTACCGGTGCCCTTACCTTAACGCGATTCTTTGGCTCCCACTCACGCTAAACCGCGTGTAGATCCATCTCTATGGATGCTGGACCCACCGAACACCCCACCGGCGGCGTCTCGGTTCCCCGCCAGCCGCCCAGCGCGCAGACGGGACCTGACGTCCAGGTTGTCAGCGCTGCGGGCGACTCAGGTACTGGGCCCCGGTCTGAGCTCGGTTGGAGATTCCTTCATGGAGCCTTTTAGGGAGACACAGACCTAGATGCCTGTGTCATTCTGGTGACCGATTTTTGTGTTTTGCTTTCTGTTCTGTTTTCGCCATGATCTTGGCCCGGACTGAGGTAGGGCCAACATTAGATGGCATTTATGTAGCATATTGCACGTTTTTGTTTTTAACATGCTATAGATTAGACCTGAGGCCGTGTGCATGTTGTCCTCTACTTCTGAGTCTGACACCTCTCCACCCAGCCACCTGGGTTTACCGTTGTAAGCACCCGATATGAATTAATACTCCACTATACTAGGAGGTAGTGACAACCCTCATTTTATACATGGGCGGTCTTAGATATAAAGAACGCTGGGGTGGAGGAATTCTTAAAATTTACCAGTTGTCTAAGCCTCAGCTATACAGTGGTTATTGAGACTATGCGGCAGCATCACATCTTTAGTCATTTATAGCAAACATCTATTGCATAAGCTTGCCTTGTAAACATTTATTACTCTCTTATTATTAGTTGCTCTTCTCTATGACCTCACTTAATAATCCTACTATTCAAGTTGGAAGGTGTTAAGGTAAGTAATAGATGAGGAACCCATGGTCTAAAGAGATTAAGTAATTTGCTGAATGCTATCCAGATAAGCAATATTAGATCCAAGGTATAAATCCAGGCAGCCTGATTCCAAAGTCAGCCCTGGTTGCTCTTGCTTGGAGGACCCTGGTTCAATTCTCAACTCACAGCCATCTGTGATTCCAGTTCTAGGGGATCCAATACCCACTTCTGGCCTCCAGGGGTACCAGGCACACATGTACTCATACATGTATGCAGGCAAGACACACAGCTAAAGTAAATAAATTTAATTTAAAAAGTAATGCTGGGCATGATAACGCATGCTTTGAATCCCAGCACTAGTGAGGCAGGGGCAGGTGGAGTCTGAGGAACTCTGCATTTTCTACATGAGTTCCAATCCAGACAGGGCTACGATAGTTGCAACCCTTTCTCAAAAAAAGACTTTTTCGTTGTTGTTTTGATTTCTTTTTTTTTTTTTTTTTTTTGTTTCAAGACAGGGTTTCTCTATGTAGCCTTGGCTGGCTTCGAACTTGCTTTGTAGACTAGGCTGGCCTCTGGCTAATGAGAGATCCACCTGCCTCTGCCTCATGAGTGCTGGGGTTAAAGGTGTGCCGCCACCACCTGGCCTTTTTTTTTTTTTTTTTTTTTTTTTGTAATGTGGGTTCTGGAGTGTTTATAACAGGAGATTTGTGGTGGTGGAGCAGTTGCGCTCAAACGCTGCTTATTTTCTAGCATCCACGCTATGTGGCTCCCACCACCTGTAACTCCAGCTCCAGGGAATCTGACCCTCTTCTGGCCTTGGACACCTGCACACATGTGGCATATATTCACACAGACGTATACGTGAATAAAAAATTTAAAAAACCAAAACAATTCCATTTTCTAGATGAGGAAAATGATTATTATATTTATTCCACGTCGCTACCTGGCTACTGTGGCAGAGCTAGTACTTACTCTAATTACTTACTGCTTTTGACCCATTAAGGAAAATTATCCCAGATCTTGGAAGTATGCAAGCTTGAGTACATTGATGTAAAGCAGGTCCACCTTAACTGGAGATGATCTATTTTCCTAGGAGTAAATGCTTGTAATCTTTGTAATGACTTGGGCATCTTACAACTGCTAATTGCCTTGTTAATTCTTAGCAATGTATATATTGCTATATATTAGGCAGCATACTAAGTAAGCCCATGTAAGCATTTCCTTTTCTTTCTTTTTTTTTTTTTTTTTTGAGACAGGGTTTCTCTGCGTAGCCTTGGTTGTTCTGGAACTCACTCTGTTGAACAAGGTGGTCTTGAACTCAAAGGTTCAGAGAGGCACTGCTCTGCCTCCCTCCCTAGTGCTGGTATAGATATCTATATTGATATAGATATCTATATCTACATATGGGTATAGATATCAATACATATATGGCGGAACCTGAGAGAGTGGAGCCAGTAAATGAGGTGGACTAAAGCCTCATGCAGTAGCTAACTTTATTGAGAGCATCAGCCAGTTTCTACTCAGAGGGTTAAGAGGAGGTACGTGAGTAAAATGTGCAATCCCAAAGACAGGGTGCATGTGGGGATAAACTGCAGGTGGCAACTGAGGGGTATGAAAGCATTTTCCAAGAACAACTCCATCTTTTTGAAGAAACTGAGGCCATAAGATCTTTTGTTGTTGTTGTTTTCTTACAGTTTTTTGTTTGTTTTACACTGCAGCAGTCACTGTGAGGCATTTTATTCATTGAGTCCGAGAAACAATGTGTCAGAGGAAGTACTACAACAGTCTTAAACTGAGCCAGAAAGTGATTCCCAATGTCTTCCCTCAAGTGATCCTGAGGCATGCACCCCACTCTACCCCTAGACGTTAGTCCTAGGGATGCTGGGGGCCACTGTGGCCAGATCTCCCTGTCCCTGCAACTGAGACCTGGGTGCCCCAGGTCCTGCTGAGGCACTGGGCAGTGTGCATCCTGCAGTACCCTTTGTGGAGATCCTACACTAGAGCAGCCCCGGAACTCCTGTGGGCTTCCTCCTACCGAGGCCGCTCTGCCTCCTCCATTTTCTTGTAGTTTCCTCACAAGCACTCAGAACTCTCCTCACACTCCTTCATTGTTGGGCAGTGTTTCAACACATACACACACAACTTTTAAAATATATCATTACTTTATTATTCTCTTTGTGTGTATACATATGTATGTATATACTATATATACACACACACACTTTTGAAATGTAACTTTATTTTAGAGACAGGGTTTCATGTAGTCCTCAAACTGACTATAGCCCAAGAGGACCTTGAGCTTCTGATCCTCCAAGTGATAGATTATATCCATGTACCACCATGTCTCATTCATGTGTGATGGGGATCAAATTCAGAGTTTTGTGCACACAATGCAATACCAACTGAGCTACATTCTCAGGCCTTTATTAAGTTTTTTACCTGTTAGCAAATACTAGGATTTTTCTATTTGGATTTTTTTTTAAGATCTCACTGTATAACTGGCTGGCCTGGAACTCACTATGTTAAATAACTAGGCTGACCTTGAATTTGCTATCCTCCTGTTTTGAGACAGGATCTCCTGTAGCTTTGACTGTCCTTAACTCCCTCTATAGCCCAGGCTGGCTTTGAACTTCACTTCATTAGTGCTATTACAGGATTACAGGCACCCTACTAAATAAACATTCTTTTTCCTTTCTGTTTTTTTTTTTTGTTTGTTTGTTTGTTTGTTTGTTTGTTTTTTGAGGCGAGACAGGGGAGGAGGTTCTCTGTGCAGCCTTGGCTGTCCAAAAACACACTCTGTGGACCAGGGTGGTCTCCAACTCAGAGATCCAGAAAGGCATCTGCCTCTGCCTACCTAGTGGAGGGATTAAAGACGCCTGGCTCATATAAACATTCTTGAGTGACATACTATAATTTTCCTTTCCTAGAATTTTTTTAAAGTTGTTTTTTCCTTTAATAAGCTCAATAAAATCATCTATGTGTATTATTTTGTGTTTGTATTGAGTTATGTTTCTTTAAAAATTCCACTTTAACAAACTATTGTTTTTTATTTATCTGTGCCTCTGTGTGTGTGTGTTTGTGTGCTTATATGATGTGTATGTGGGTTCAGGAGTTTGCATGCTCTAGCTTATCTGTGGAAGTCACAGGACAACTTTGAGGGGTCAATTGTCCTTCCAGTTTGGGCTCCAGGGGTTGAATTCAGGCTATCAGGCTTGTGCAGCAAGTGTTTTTTACCTGGTGAGCCTTCTCACCAGCCCATGTTTTTTGTTTTGTTTTGTTTTGTTTTTGGAATGCAGTCTCATGTAGCCCAGGTTGGCCTGGAACTCATATCTAGCCAAGGATGGGATAACTTTGGACTTTGGATCCTCTTGCCTCTACCCTTTGAGTACTGGGATTACAGGTGTGTGCCTGATACTGGGTTTTATGAGGCAGTAGGTTCGAACCCAGGACTTCTGTATGCTTGTAAGCCCTCCACTAACTTTGCTACATCCCCACCTGTAGCCTTACTCCTAGGGTTTTTGTTTTTTTTGTTGTTTTTTTTTGTTTGTTTGTTTGTTTTGTTACCACAAACTGTCATATTCGTTTCTTCCCTTCTAGTCCATTCTTTGTAGCTAAAGTGTGCAATTCCCAGCACCCACATTGCAGCTAACAACCATCTGTAACTTTAGTTCCAGAGGATCTGACACCCTCTTCTGGCCTCCTCCGGCACCAGACATGCATATTGTGCACATGCAAACAAAACACCCTACACATAAAATCTTTTAAAAAACTGTTTAGTTCACTTCTCAGCTCACAGTCCTTCAGTGCCCCTCCACTGTCCTAAGGCTACAGTCCAGTTTCACTAATAATGCAGTAAAGAAACATTGCTCCCTTGCCAATTTGCTTCTGTCCTAAGTTCCTTTTTGTTGCTGTTTAAGAGAAGCCCTATGAAATGAAGGGGCCTTCATGTGTCTTTCTATGTCAGTTAATTAGGACAGTCCAGAACAGACATGGCTACAGGTCAACCCAATGGAGATGATCTCTCATTGGGACTCTCAGGTGACTCTTAACTTGTGTTGGGTAGATAATTAAAGCTGACCATCTGGGCTGGAGAGAGATGGCTTAGAGGTTAAGAGCACTGGCTGCTCTTCCTAAAGGTCCTGAGTTCAATTCCCAGCAGCCACATGGTGGCTCCCAACCATCTAGAATGAGATCTGGTGCTCTCTTCTGCCGTGCAGGTGTGCATGCAGGCAGAACATTGTATGCATCATAAATAAATCTTAAAAAGGCTAGCCATCCATTCCTTTTTTAAACAAACCTTTATTGCAATTATTTATTTGTGCGTGCCACAGTGCACACATAGAGGTCAGCGGACAACTTTTAGTAGTTGTTTCCCTCCTACTATGTGGAACACAGGTCATCACAACGTCACAGCCGTATGAGTCCCAGGTACTGACCAACAGACTTGAAGGCAAGTACTTTCACTTGCTGAACTATCTCATCAGTTCCCTTCCTGAGCCTGACCTACCTCTCTTGCCAGCCACAAAAATCTCTGAGATTTGATTTTATACAAGTGAATTGAAAGATCCCCGGAGGGTATCTTTCGTCTGAGAGACCCCTGCCCAAGGATCAACGAGCCCAGGCGTTCGGATGCAAACAGCAAGAGGCTTTTATTTTGATACACGGGTACCCGGGGCGATAAGTCATTCGGGAGACTTCCGCACCCCCCAGGTAGGAAGCTGGGGTTTTTATAGGGTTTTAGAGCAGAAGCACTGGTACAGAAGCGAGAAGCATGGTTACAGGGGGCTGATTGGTACGTTTACATGAGACCACGATTTGCGTCAAAGTTTGGCAGGGGCACCAAGATTCCAGGAACTGGGTGGTCAAGGGGGTTATGATGACCCCTTGACGTGGCCCGCCACCTGTTATTTTGTTTTTCCCTATCTCAGTTGGAGCAGTCTCTGACAGATATCTCATGAGGGTGGTCATAACAAGTTGTTTTTAGCTCAATTGGGGCGGCCTGACCACAGATATCCCAAGTGGGTGACACAGCTGGGTGTTCTCAGTAATTTTCCAGTTTCTCATCTGGCCTTCAGAGTTTTACAAAACAGTGGTGTCTCACAAAATGGCGTTAGCTATGCTTAACTCAGGGTGAGGCTGGATCTGGATCTTTCAGAATCATCTCTCTATTGCCTAGCAGGATATAAAACACAAATAGAATTCAATGTGTAATTTGTAGTTTGTTCAGATGTATAGATGATAGATGATGCTAGGTATATAGGAGTTTGGACTGGTTTTGAGCTTGTTTGTTTTTTCGAGACGGTTTCTCTGTGTAGCCTTGGCTGTCCTGGACTCCCATTGTAGACCAGGCTGACCTTGACTCAGAGATCTGCTTCCCGAGTGCTGGGATTACAGGTGTGTGCCGCTGCACCAGGCTGCTTTTGAGCTCTTAGGACTGCCTCAACCTCCCTTTATATCTTTGACTGATCTTTTTCAGCCTCAATTGATTCACTGTCACTGGTTACTAAGCAAATGAGCTTGCTGTTAGAGCGCTGATGAATGTTTTGTCAAAGAACAACCCTGCCCCCACCTGGTAGCAAGAGGCACTACCTCCCTATCGTGGAGAAAGGAAATGTGCAAATGACTGTATAGCTTCACTTGGAACTAGAAGATCCAAGTGGAGAAAAAATTCTGTCAGTCTTAGTTTGTTCTAGGGATCCAACACGAGGACTTAAACAGGCTAAACACACACTGTATCACTAAGCTATACCCCTAACACTATGTATTTATTTGATAATTTATTTTTATTTATTTACTTACTTATTCATGTGAGTAGCAAGTGTGGAGTTCAGAAGACCATTTTTGAGAGTTGATTCTCTCTTCCCATGATGTGTATCCCAGGGATTGAACTCAGGTCACAGTTCTTGACTGCAGAGGCTACTATCTGCTTAGTCATCTCACCAGGCCCTAAGTAAATTATCTGTTTTTTTTATGGTTCTGAGGATTGAACTGTGGAGTCTTGTGTGTGCTTGGCTACTACTGAACTATACCCTAGTATAATTAATAGATAAAAATAATTTAATGTAAAGTTTTATTTATTTTGTGTGGTTTTTTGCTTTGTTTTGGTTTTGCCTGCACCTCTATCTGTACATCATGTGTGTACAGTGCCCTTGGAAGCCAGGAAAGTACATAGGAGCCTGGAACTGGAATTACAGTTGTTAGCTGTTGTGTTCCAGGAATCAAACTCTGGTTCTGTGGAATAGCAATCAGTGCTCTTCACCACTGAGCTATCTCTTTACCCCACACTATTTCTTTTAAAGACTTATTATTATGTATACAGTGTTCTGTCTGCATGTAGACCTGCATGTCAGAAGAGGCCCCCAGATCTTATTACAGATGGTTGTTGAGCCACCCCGTGGTTGCTGGGAATTAAACTCAGGACCTTTGGAAGAACAACCAGTGCTCTTGACCTCTGAGCCATCTCTCTGGCCCTTACTCCCCACTATTAATTTATTTTTAAGATCATGTTTCCCTCTGGAGCCCAGGTTGGCTTGGAACGTATGATCTTCCTGGCTTAACCTTCCAGAGTGTTTGATTATGGGTGTTCTCACATCAAGTTCTCTTCTACTTAGTTTTTCAAGGTTGTTTCAGAATATGACTATCCTTTATTAATAGCTGGTACCCACAAATCCTTCCATTTCTTCCTCTATGTAGTCTATTCAAGACATCCTGTGTTACATAGGTGCTTTTTTGCATGTGCATAAATGGTGGTGGTTCTGATGGGGGTCTAGGCTACTTGCTTTTATTGCTTCCAGTTTTTGGTTCTGCTTCAGCCTGAAAGAACTGTTTCATGTTATCAAAGACTATGCTAGATCTGTGTAACATTAGGACTTGATAGGGTCAGAGAGCATTCAGCTCAGGCTAGAATGTTCTGGATGTGCTCTGACTGTTCCCTAGTCACTTTGTACTTTGGTTACATGTAATAAATGTGGTTCATTCTTACTCATCTTTGCATCTTCAGAGGCTCAGCTGTGTCTTTCCCTTTCTTACTGTCAGCTCTAGACAGCAGTGGAGCCACCACTTCGTTTCTAAGTGATGCAGATGCTCCTCTCACCAATATATACCTGCTAGCTTTGATAGATGTCTCCTCTGGGCGTTTTCTTGGACTTCAGTTATCATTAAAGCCCCACATAATATACACATCCAGCATATTTATTATATTTACTTTTTGTCTTTGCTTTTGCTTGTTTCTGAGTCAGGGTCTCATGTAGCCCAGGCTGGCCTCAAACTTTCTGTATAGTTGAAGGTTATGTGCTTATGGGATTATAAGCCTGTGCCTCCTCTGTGCTTGGTTTATGTGTGCTAGGGATAGATGTTAAGTAGGAACACTAAGAACTGAGCTACAACCCCAGCCCTTCATTCGTCAATACCTGAGATGCTGCTGATTGAACCCTGGGCCTTGCACATGGTAGGCAAGCACCCCTCCTCCTAACTTCATTCCCAGCCCTTTAAATTTATGTTGGTCAACACACATTAGTAGGATATGAGGCTCTCTACTTTTCTCTGGAATCTTGACCTCCCTCTTCTTGTCCTTCTCTCTGTCAGTCTCCTGTAGCCCAGACTTGCCTCACTGTGCTTCTGAGACTGGCCTTGAACTCTCCTGATCCTCTAGTCTCCAACTTCCTAATGCTTGGATTGCATGCGTGTTGTATTATATTAATATTTACTATTGATATATCTTTTAGTTAATCAGTGGTTATTCCTAAACAGCTGTATACCCAAATCACCACACAGGGACTAGGATTTATTTAATTAACCTAGAATATAATGCTGGGCAATAGTTATTCCATCCTAAACCTCCAAGCCCAAATAATTTCCTACCATTCAGATTCACCTATCATCCTTGCTTTTAGTGATATCTTAGGTCCGGTTCATTTCTTCAGGTGGTTCCAAGACCTCTCTTCCTCTCCTCTCTCCTCCTTCCTTCCTCTTTCTCCCACTCCATACCAGGATGTCCCACCCTGTCCTCTACATTGCTCAGCAATGTGGCTGGTTGTTTTAATTGACAATTTAGAGAACAAATGGTGACATGTTTACACAAACTTGAGACAGGTGATGCTTAGAATAAGCATCAAAATGCAATGTCTGGATTGAAACCAGATAGTGGGCGCTCGGGGGGAGGGGGAGATCAGTGTTTGAATGAACAAGGGTAAGGTGTATACATTCCAAAAGAATATTATACCAACACATGCGTATGCCAGCATGCCTGGTACCTCTGGCCTCTTTGTCTACAGTCATCTTTTCCTGTCCTCCCTTCCTTGCCACCATTTCGTTTTAGTTTAAACCTAACAAGTCTTGGTTCATTTTCTTACACAAAGTGCTTCATCTTGGCATAGCAGTGCTAACTTTAGTTGCTTCTAAGAAGGGAACAGTGGGTTTGAATGGGACAGTTCATCCACTCATTTACCAAACACTTCTGAAAGGCTTACAGTATGGTATTTGAGCAGACTGACTGATAAAACAGCATGAGGCTCTCACCACTTGTCTACAAGTGCAGATACTCAGACAAAAAAACAAAGACAACAAAGGTGGGACCTGAGTTGTAGCAGTGCTGAATGACAGGTGGAGGGAAAGTGATTCCAGATGGGAGCTTTCTCCCACTGTGATGTATCCAAGTGAGGGAAAACAATCTACTCTAGGGAGTCGAAATGCTGTCACTTGAGTTATAGTTTGAATGAGGAAGAGTAGCCCAGGAGCAGCCAAACAGCAGAGCAAGAGCATGTACAGAGGCATAGACTGGAAATAGGCATGTGTTGTGAGATTGGAAGGTGCTGGAAAGCTGCTGTGTCTGGGCAGTGGTGATTGGGAAGGCGTGCTGGGTGGGAAGAATGAGGAGGCTTCACTTCTCCAAGACACTTTGGAATTAATTTTTGCCACCCAGAACTGTGAGGCTGGGAGAGAGTATGTTACTTTAAATTTGTATTTATTTTGTGGGGGACTGTGAACACATGGAGGTCAGAGGACAACTTTTGGGAGCCAGTTCTCTTTTCACCATGTGGGTTGAACTCAGATTGTCAGGCTTGGTGGGCAAGCACCTTTAGCAGGTGAACATCTTGTTGGCTTACTCTCATGAGCCATCTGATTGGCTGGAAATACTGTTTCTAGGGAGTATTTCATTGAACCACCTCAAGGAGCGCTTCTGCTGGCATAGTCCACAAACCTTAGGCTTTCATGCTGGGTACAAAGTCTGTCCTGAACCTTTCTTATCTGGCATGCCCAGGGCAAGGTAGGCCTCTTATCATCTGTGAGCACTGGCACGAATTTTAAGTTCTACCCACATTGCCTCTTCCTACGAACTAGTGTATAGGCTTTTCTCTAGTGAGGCTGGAGAGGATCTTTGGCAGGTGATGAGACTTTTCATACCCCTTTCTCTCAGACCTTGGTTTCTGCTTTCTTTCAAATACATAGCAATCTTGGCTGCCAGCCTAGGTGGGAAAGAGAGAAAGGCCTGTTGTTTCCTTCAGCTTCTCTCTGAAAATAACCCAATTGGCTGTGGTAAAGAACACGAAGTTCCTGAGTGTTGGCACTCCTAGAGTTGATATCCAGTTGTCCCTGCTGTGAACCCAGTCTGCCTCATTTACCTTCCTCTTGCCAAGGACCTCTGGGGTGGGGTGGGGGGTAGGGAGGATTTGAACTTTCAAAGCTGCCTCTAGGGCCTAGCATAGTCAAGTGATATAGGAAGCCTGGCACACTGGAGGGTTTGAGAGTTACTGCAAGGTGTTACCGAGTTCTTACTGAGTGAGAACATCTTGTACATTGAAGGGGTAGATACCTCAATGCCTTTGAAATGTGTATTACAGCCCCGTACAGTCTCTTCTGGATGTGTGATTCCCAGTGGGCCAACATTCCCTTACTAGTAACTAGAGTAGGATGAGAATGGCAGGGTCCACTTCCACTCTCCAGTTCTCTCCCAGATTAAATTTAAATCAAGGAGAAGAATGGTTTAGAGTTAATTCTTTGCAATTAATGAAACAAAGGGTTGGAGTGGGTAGTCAGTTAATAGTTGCTACCTGAGGAATTAAATTTAAGGAGTCTTGAAAAGTGAGTGAGTGTAAGCCCCAAGGGGAAATCAGGACCTGACTCTGAGAAGATAAGAACTAGAGTGAAGAAAGCAGAAGTGGGATGTAGTGCCAGGGTCTTAAGTTGGGAAGATCAGGTGTTAGCTTGAGCCCTGCCTGGGGCGAAGGGATGATGATGAGAAGGAAGCTGGTGCCATTTTGCAGAGAGAATTTAGGCCTCCCGGGGAGTGGGGCCGGAAGATCAGAGGAGGGGCTTTGGAACCTGGTCAGGACAAATTGGAGTTGTTATGCATAGGGTGCCTGCCTACATTCTCAGTTTCCCAGACTCTGGCTCTGCATCCCTTTAAGGGGCGGGCCGGGGCGGAGCCCTTGGGTCATTTTCCGCCGCCACGCCCGCCAGGCGGCAGAAGCTGTTACGGAAGCTAAGCTAGTCTCACAACCGCGGGACACCTACTTGAGCTGGGAGGTCCAGGCACGATTCGAGCCGCCCAACTAACATAGGCCGTGTCGTGTCACCCGTTCTACAGGCACCATGAGCCAGGACACCGAAGTGGACATGAAAGAGGTGGAGCTGAACGAGATAGAACCGGAGAAGCAGCCTATGAATGCAGCGGATGGGGCGGCGGCTGGGGAGAAGAACGGTCTGGTGAAGATCAAGGTGGCCGAAGACGAGGGGGAGGCTGGGGCCAAGTTCACGGGCTTGTCCAAGGAGGAGCTGTTGAAGGTAGCGGGCAGCCCGGCCTGGGTGCGTACCCGCTGGGCGCTGCTGCTGCTCTTCTGGCTCGGCTGGCTTGGCATGCTGGCGGGAGCCGTGGTAATCATCGTTCGGGCGCCGCGCTGCCGTGAGCTCCCGGTACAGAGGTGGTGGCACGAGGGCGCCCTCTACCGCGTCGGCGACATTCAGGCCTTCCTAGGCCCGGAAGCCGGAGGGATAGTTGGTGAGTGGGGTGCACACCTCATCGTTTTCCCCTTGTGCTCCCTCCTTTTCGAGCCATCTGCTGCTTTCCTCCCTTCTCGCCCTCTCTAGAACTCAGATGGTTCTCCACTGCACCCTGTTTCCGGGACCATTCTTTGGCAAAAAAAAGAAAAAAAAAAAATCCCTCCTTTCTTTAAAGAAAAAGCTAACCTGACCCCTACTTCTTCCAAAGGGTGGCTGACTCAGCACATTCAAACACCTCCCACCCCCAACCACGCGGCCCCTGAGCCAGTCCAAACCAGTTTCTGAAGTAATGTGCGAGGCTCCTTGCGTCAGCTCCTTTGCCTCAGCTACTTTGTCTCGTGATTCAACCCCCTCCATAGGGAGTCGGAAAGTGTTGGAGAGAATGTGGAGGCCGGGGGGTTTTCATGCCCCACTGGTTAACCCATCCCTGTCCTCCTCATAGGTCTGAAGAAGCATCTGGAGTACTTGAGCACCCTGAAGGTGAAGGGCCTAGTGTTGGGCCCAATTCACAAGAACCAGAAGGATGAAATCAATGGAACCGACTTGAAACAGATTGACCCCACGTTAGGCTCTCAGGAAAATTTTAAAGACCTTCTACAATGTGCCAAGAAAAAGAGTAGGTCTTTCTAAGAAAGCAGAAGGGGTTTGTTATTCTGGCTAAGAAGCCGGATAGGGTTTTTGTTTGGTTTATTCCTAGCTGGCTCAGAGCTTTTACAGGACAGACGCAGGGGAGATAGGATGTTATGATTCACATTAAGCAGTGTGGTTCAAATGTTCTCTAGTTAGCTGAGTAATTTTCATTTATTTTGGTTTTGGTTTTGAAGTAGGCACTTATCATGTAGCTTGGATTGGTGGGCCTGTGCCTTACCACATAGATCAGGCTGGATGCAAGTTTACAAAGTCGCTGATCCTGAGTGCTAGAAGTGTGCCACCATGGCTGGCTAAAATCAATGGCTTTTAAATTTACGAAGTGGATCCTTCATGTGCAAGGGATTCCAATACTGTTTTAAAAGTCAATATAGAGGGCTGTGAATGTAGCTCAGTTGGTAAGAATGCTTGCCTATTATCCATGAAGCCCTGAGTTTGATTGCCCTTCACAACATAAAACAGATGTAGAAGTATGTACCTATAATCCCAACACTTGGGAGGTAGATGTAGGAGGCTATTTATCCTCAGCCAGCCAGCCTGCATCTACATAAAACCCTGTCTCAAGATGGAGGGCAGGGGGACAAACCAAAACCTCAGTATGGAAACATGTTGAAAGACGTTACCCTGTGGAGGGGAAACCCAGGGCTCTGTTGCTCAAACTTACTTGCTCCACTATAAAACAAATTGAAGGGTTTGGTGGGGTTCATTCAGGTCTAAGCATTTGTACAAACCCTTCATAGTGTACATACAGCCTTGTGTTCAAGTTCCTTCTGTCCTTTTATTACCCCAAAGAATTTCTCTCAACTGGTTTTTTTGTTCTAGGCATTCACATCATTTTGGACCTTACTCCCAACTACCGGGGCCAGAATACATGGTTCCTCCCTGCTCAGGCTGACATTGTAGCCACCAAAATGAAGGTGAGTTTTATGGCTGGTGGCATATAGATGCTGGGGCTATTTGGATTCATTCACAGCAATCCTCTGTGCACGTAGCATGGTTCTCACAAGTAGGAATCCCTCCTCCCATCCCATGGTGCACAGTGTTTCTAGCTATTTCTTTTCTGACTGCTCTTTTTTGTGTTTCGTTTACTCTAGAAGCAAGGCTGTGCCAGGAAGGGAATTTCTCAGATGTCAGTCTGGAAGTTTTAATTTTTCTTTTTGTGACAGGAAGTCTTTTCTTTCTCTGTGGGAATCTTGACCTGACTGGCTTCCCGGTTTCTGTTTGATATGTTTGGAATGGAGCCCAGTTTGAAATTATAAGCACTAGGGTCTTACTATGATGTTCCTGGGATTTTATTTTGTCAAGTATTTTATTATTTAAGAAAAAAGTTTAACTCCAGTATGAGTTTTTTTTAAAGATTTATTTGTTTTCATGTATATGAGTGTTTGCTCACATGTGTATGTATATTCTCCATGTGCATGTCTGATATCCCAGGAAGCAAGAAGAGGGTGTTAGATTCCCCTGGCACTGAAGTTACAGAGTTGTGAGCTGCTGTATGGATGCTGAGAACTGAACCTGGGTTCTCTGCAAGAGCAGCAAGCACTCTTTAACCACTGAGCTATCTTTGTAGCCCCCTATCCCAAGTATTTTATAGCTTGTATCTAATTTCTTCTGTAAACTCACAAAATGCCTGTTATTGCTAATCTGTTAATGAGGAAATTGAAACACAGTCACTGCATCTTTTCCAGACTTGCAGTCTCAAGGAGTCTTCAGTAATCTGCCTTTCCTTGAGGTAGTGGCTCAAACTCTGCAGCCACCAGGCCAGGGTAAATCTTCTAACGTCATCCTAGCTTTTGATGTCTATGTGTTAGGACACTGGCAGGTCCAGGATGGACATGACAAACTAGAAGCAGATGCTGACACTTTACTGTCAGCTGTGATTCTGAGGGAGTCATATTTTGGATTATCAGCATGTGGGTAGGACTCCCATAATCATCCAGGCTCTTGCAAGTTTGGCTTTTGTTAGTTACTGGGAGATTTGTGTTCTATAACTTTGTTGCCTTGGATGACCTTGAGCTCTTAATCCTCTTGTCTCCCAAGTGCTGGGATCCTATACTCAGGAAATCTGCTAAAAGTTAATGATAAGGAAGTTCAAAGTACTAGAGAAAGCCTGTAATATTAGCACTTGAGAGTTGGAGGCAGGAGGATCAGAAGTTAAAGCACAGTCTCAGTTATGTAATGAGTTGGTCTTCAGTCAAAAAGAAAAGTAACTGGTACTGTTTTCAGGTGGTAGCCTCAGATGAAGGAGTAGTGCAGATGAGAGGGGAAGAAAGAGGGAGTGGGGGTGGGGTTCTGTGCTGAGTGCCAGTTGAAGCCAGGGCTTAAACCTTCAGGCCTGGGCCTGTTCTGCAGAGCTGGCCTATTTTCAAATGTCTTAACATCCCTCAGGCTGTGTTTTGAATTTCAAACTTTCTCGTTCTTGGCGTTGCTCCCACCAGCTCTTGTGGGAGAACACAGGCTCTGCAGGCCTCAGGAAAGTAGGAAAGGAGCAAGTACATTTGCCTTAGGGTTTTGACTGGTATGGTAGGTGCTATCTCTGCTGTTCTCAATTATGATCTTAGCCATGTCTTGCTTCTCTGAGCCTGTTTCTTTGTCTCTAACTTGAAGATATTTTTATTCCATATACTAAGTGTTAAATGTTAGAGCTATGCATGCAAATTTTCTCTTGTGTCATTTCTATAGTTGTTAAAAATGAAGCTGTGTGATTTGTCAAAGGCAAGAGTAGAGCATAGAAAAATGCTATTGCATAACCAAAGCATTGATGAGGAACCAAGGGCTAACCTTTGAAATTGGGAGAGTGGGGCTGGAGAGATGGCTCAGGGGTTAATTTCTTCCAGAGGTCCTGAGTTCAATTCCCAGCAACCACATGGTGGCTCACAACCATCTATAGTGAGATCTGGTGCCCTCTTCTGTGCAGACAAAACACTATATATGTAATAAATAAATCTTAAAAAAATAAACTGAGAATAAACCCCTGTTTTCTACGGGTCGAGGGAAATTTGATGTAGGTAAGGGCTTGCTTGTGTATTGATTTTTCCTTTGTTGTTTTGTCCCCTGTAGGAAGCTCTGAGCTCTTGGTTGCAGGATGGTGTAGATGGGTTCCAAGTTCGGGATGTGGAAAAGCTGAAGGTGAGTGTCCTTTCTGCATTGAGAGGCAAAGTTTTGGTGAGAAGAGTGGGTCTCAGCCAGGGCTAGGTAATGTTCTCTGTTCTGATTCTGCTTTTTTCCTACTAGGATTCATCCTTGTACTTGGCAGAATGGCAGAATATCACCAAGAACTTCAGTGAGGATAGGTAGGTGCCTGACACCCCTGCCTGGCTGAGCCCGTTATGAGAGCCCCTTGGAGTTCAAAGCCAAGAGGGGAGTTTACCTCCTGCCGTTTGCTAATGACACTTGTGTCCTTGTTTTGTGCAGGCTTTTGATTGCAGGGACTGAGTCCTCTGACCTGCAGCAAATTTTGAGCATACTTGAATCCACCAACGACTTGCTGTTGATTAGCTCATACCTGTCAAATTCCAGTTTCACTGGGGAGGATACAGAATTCTTAGTCACTAGATATTTGAATGCCACTGGCAGTCACTGGTGCAGTTGGAGTGTAAGTACCATGCTATTGTAGGGAAGGTGGTTTTAGGGTGGGAGGTACTCAACAGGCATATCTTCCTTTAGGTGTCTCAGGCAGGACTCATGACGACCTTTGTACCAGCTCAACTTCTCCGACTCTATCAGCTGCTGCTCTTTACTCTGCCAGGGACCCCTGTTTTCAGCTATGGGGATGAGATTGGCCTGCAGGCAGCTGCCCTTCCTGGACAGGTACCCCTTGTCTTCTGCCCAGCACAGTGTGGGAAATAGTATTGTTTTATGTATCACATAATGGCATCTGTGGATGACAGCCAAGAGACAACAGCCTTAAGGTAGAACTTTGTTAGATTTCTTGTCAGTCATCCTGTGGGTTATGTTGCAAGTATATATCTTTTAAACAGGGTTTTCCTGTTGTCATACTCATTGTATAGCCTGGGCTGGCCTCAGACACCATGTAATCTGTTCTCCTGGAATGGAACTCAACATGTGTGGGGGGAGAGGGGAAATGTAGGTTCATACACAGGGATCAGTACAGTTTTGTGGAGTAAGTTCTTGCCTTCAGCCTTTCTGTGGGTTCTGGGGACCAAACTCAGGTTGTCAGGCTTGCATATAAAGTGCTTTTACCCATTGAACCATCTCACTAGACCTATTTTCAAAGGTATTGCCTGGTGTCTGGTAAGATGTTCAGAATGGTGCCAACATTCGTTTATTGGACAGTGGTACTTTGCATCCATTTGAGCCCTCTGGGAACTGGTAGCTTAGTGACAGTCCAGACAAACAAGGCACTGGGTGCCATGATAGGGTGCTATCACAAAGGCATCTACCAGCAGAAAACAGCACAAAATGATGAAATGGAAATATCGAGAATGAGAAGAAGGAGAATAGATCCACCCTCTTTTAAAGTCCCATACTCTCTGTTTGTTAGCCTGTGGAGGCCCCATTCATGCCATGGGATGAGACCAGCATCTCCCACAGCCCTGTAAGCTCCAACATGACAGTGAAGGTAAGCAGTTTAAGCCTGACCCTCATGGTGGACAGGTGGCTTACGGATGCCTAAAGACCCCCTCCTTTCCTTCTGTGTATGTCTATTTTCAGGGACAGGATGAAGACTCTGGCTCCCTCCTTACCCAATTTCGGCGGCTGAGTGACCTTCGGGGTAAGGAACGCTCTCTGTTACACGGAGACTTCCATGCACTGACCTCCTCATCTGGCCTCTTCGCCTACATCCGCCACTGGGACCAGAATGAGCGCTACCTGGTGGTGCTCAACTTTCAGGATGTGGCCGTGTCAGCCAGGCTAGGGTCCTCCAGCCTCCCTGATGGCATGAACCTGCCAGTCAGCGCTGACCTGTTTCTCAGTACCAACAGTGCCCGGCTAAGCCATGAGGAGGATGCCTCCCTGAACCTGGAAAACCTGAGCCTGAATCCTCATGAGGGCTTGCTGTTACAGTTCCCTTACGTGGCCTGATCTACCTGTCCAGACCCCTTCTCCTTTCCCCAGGCCATTTGAATTCTGTTTTTTTTTTTTTTTTTTTTCTTTTTAACTTTTGCAGATTACATACAAATTCTCACACTGGGTGTTTTTGTCTTCAAATAAAAATCACCCCTGCTTCATGAGATTCTGTCTTCCCTTCATCCTTCATTATAGGATTTCTCTTCCTCTCTTGGCCTACCCCGCCCCCAATAGTCTCAGCTAGTTCTATACAGCTGTTCCAGCTATTAATAATTTAGGGACCAAGGCTAGAAAAGGGCCCTTACAAGGTTAACAGCAAGGAGGTGTCAGGGCTGGAGCAGGAGCCACACCTCATTCTAGGGACTTGGTTATTTCCAGCTTTTCCTTATCTGTCTTAGCACAGGTGTCCATCCCTGGTGGTCAGTTCTCGTTCTCTCTCTCTCTCTCTTTCTCTCTCTCTGCCATTTGTCTCTTCAAGAAAAAAAAAAAAGGGGGTGGGATAGCTTGAAGAATGCACACAGGGCCTGTGGGGCTTCCAGCAGAGAAGAAAAGCCCTTTCAGTCGGTGGTGAGGCCCTGGTATGCACAGGACACTGATCCCTAGCGCCATACCCCCACTCCTGAAAAAAGCCAGTTAGACAAAACCTGTGCTTCCATGTAGTCTCTTGTGTGGAGATAAAGAAATAAGGAATAAACATTTTCGTGCGATGGATATGGATAATCAAGAAGGAAAAAGTTGGGATAGAGAGATGGAGTGTAAGAGTACCAGATACTTTTGTAGAGGACCCAAGTATAGTTCCCAGTACCTGTATGGTAGCTCAACCATCATTTATCCCCATTCCAGGGGATCAATATCCACTTCTGGTTTTGCAGGCATCAGGTTCAGGGAAAGCACACAAATAAAACTGGAAAGATGCTTTTGGGAGTAGGAGGGTTGGGGTTGGAGGAGGTCACACCAAGGATTTGAACTAACCCATGCATGTGGCCTGGTACAAAGTCAAACAGGTTACACTGTCAGAAGTTTGACATATCTGGTAGGTCTGGAGAAGTTTGTGGTTATATGAATGGAAGAATGATTGGTACTCATGAAGGAGTAAATGAGTGAAAAATGAAGGTTATTCGGTGAGCAGATCACAAAGGGCTTCATAAAGCAGTCACAGAGGATGTGAGGTTTGGTAGACTGCACGGGCCGTGGGACTGCCCTTTTCCAAGAGCCTTGTTTGTTTTTTGAGGCAGAGTTTCTCTGTGTAGCCTTGGCTATACTGGATCTCTGTGAGTTTGAGGCCAGCTTTGTAGACAAGGCTGGCCTCAAACAGATCTGCCTCTGCTGGGAATGTCGGTGTGCGCCTCTGTGCCAGCTCCAAACCACTGTTTAATGAGCTCCCTTAGGAGCACTATGTGCTAGGATGAGTCACAGAATTGTCTTACTAGCAAAAGGGTAGACAACGAGATAAAGGGAGAGGGGCATGGGCAGAGCCTGGGATGTGGGAAGGTTTCCCTTATCATCTCCCAGGATTCAACACCACCTTGCCATAAGTCACAAGGAAGCAGGAAGCTCACTTGAGCCTTAGGTGACTAGAGTTGTATTGTCTCAATTTCAGTGGAGCCAAGAATGATGAACTGATCTTCCTGTCTCTACCTGTAGAATTACAGGCATGCCTCAGTCTGCCAGACTTGTTTCTGGTTTGTTTGTTTTGAGGTAGTATCTAGCAATGTAGTCCAGGCTGTCTTCAAACTTGGCAATCCTGCTTCCGCTTCTGAGTGCTGAACCTCATGTATCAACTTGCCTTCAGTCTCCAGCAACTCCTGAGGCTCTGGACAAATACTTTAGCATCCATTTCCTTAAGAGGTTTCATGATAGCCACAAAGACAACTGAGAAGGGACATTCTAGGGACCTAGAAATTACTTACCTTGAAGCTGAGGACAAAGGCCAGACTTGTGGGGAAGAGTCATTTGGAACTGAACATAGGGTCTAAGGGAGTGGAATAGGAGTTGGAGGGCCTAGAGCAGTGACTTCTGACCTTTTTTTTATTATTATTATTATTTATTTTACATATATGAATGCTCTTTCTGCAGACCACCTGCAAGCCAAAAGAGGGCATCAGATCCCAATATTGTGAGCCACCATGTGGTTGCTGGGAATTGAACTTAGGACCTCTGGAAGGACAGAGGGTGCTCTTCACCATCTCTCCAGCCCCCACTGACTTGTTTAACAACCTTGATTGTGTGATTAGCAGAAGAGCAGGGAGGCAGGTGAAGCTGGCTTGGGACGAGCCAAGGAGACCTACTAGGGTGATGATGGAGGAGGCAAGGCAGAAGGTTGCTTCTTGCATTGATTTGCAGGTCACTCCATAGGATTTATTGTTTTATCAGCCAGTGATTTTTTTAGATGGTCTCCATGGGCCTTGGTGTTAACTTCAACCTTCACAACCTGAGGAACAAGAACATGGTGGATATTTTGACTCTTCTAACCTTGGAGAAAAGAACATGCTGGACCTTATGTGCAGGCAACCTCTACAATGGGCTGAAGCTTGATGTGTGTGTGTGTGTGGGGGGGGGGCTGAGCCTCTGAAGGTATTCTCCTGTAGAGGACAGATCCAAGATATTAAAAGCTTTAACCAGCCGGGTGTTAAATCTACGGGTGTCGTAGTGGTGCACACCTTTAAACCCAGCACTCTGGAGACAGAAGCAGTTGGATCTCTGTGGGTTTGAGATTGGTCTACAAAGTGAGTCCATGACAGCCAGGGCTCTTGTTACATTGAGAAACCCTGTCTCAAAAAAACCAACCAACCAAACAAACAAAAAACAAAACAAAATCCTTAACTAATTTAAGACCCAGCTCTTGTTTTTTTCATCTTCTCCTTGCCTGAGGCCTTTGAGAGAAGTCCACATTGACTCCTGCTCTTAAGACATACTACCCTTGGACTGGGGAGATGGCTCAGAAGTTAAGAGCACTATCTGCTCTTCCAGGGGTCGTGAGTTCAATTCCCAGCAACCACATGGTGGCTCCCAACCATCTATAAGGAGATCTGGTGCCCTCTTCTGACCTGCATGTGTTTGTAGGTAGAACACTGTATACATAATAAATAAATCTTGGGGGAAAAAAAAAAGACATACCACCCTTCCTCCCAGCACCCCTTACCCCCTAGCTTTGTCTATTCTTGACCTCTTCCTTGAGGCTCCCACCCCTTCCCTCTGTTTACTTTCCCAGGGTTCTCCTGATCTTCCCTTTTCCCTCTTCTTTGCTGCCTAGTTTGTTTTGTTTAATAAGCTTGCACTATGTAGTTCTGGCTGGCCTGGAACTCACAGAGATCCTTCTGCTGCTTCTTCCTAAGTGGAACCACCAAGCCTCGCCTCATGGTTCTCTTGACTGACTCAGTTACAGTGGGGTACTATGGCATGTGCTGTGGCTGTTTACTGTGGATTTTCTACTTATTTTAAAAGTTTGTTTTTATTGTATATACTTTATGGGCTGGAGAGATGTATTAGCAAGTAAGAGCACTTTCTGCTCTTGCAGAGGACTTGGGTTCAGTTACTAGTGGCCAAATGGTGGTTTATCGGTAGCTCCAGGTTCAGATGATCCAATGCTTTCTTCTGACCTCTGTAGGCACCAGGCACACTTGCAGTGCACAATGCATAAGTGTAGGTAAAACAGTCATGCACATAATAAAAGTAAATAAATCTTAAAAGTTTATGTTCTTTGGCTCATCGGTTAAGGGCACTAGCTACTATTCTAGAGAACCTGAGTTTAATTCCCAGCACCTACATGGCAGCTCACAATCATCTGTAACTCCAGTTCCAGGAGATCCAGTGCATCTTCTGACTTCCAGGGGCAGAAATACATGCCATCAAAACATCATACACATAACAAAATAATAATAAATTTAAATAATAAATAATAGATATAGTTCTTTTTCTTGGGCCTGTGGCATCGGCAAGATGGGCAAGTGTCGTGGTCCCCGTACTGCAGTCATCAGAAGTGGCATGATAAACAATACAAGAAAGTCCCCTTGGGCACAGCCCCGAAGGCCAGTCCCTTTGGAGGTACCTCTCATGCAAAGGGAATTGTGCTGGAAAAAGTAGGGGTTGAAGCCAAACAGCCAAATTCTGCTTATCTGGAAGTGTGTCAGGGTGCAGATGATCGAAAACGGCTAGAAGATCATAGCATTCGTGCTCAGTGACGGCTGCTTGAACTTCATTGAGGAAAATGAGGAAGTTCTGGTTGCTGGATTTGGTCAAAAAGGTCATGCTGTAGGTGATATTTCTGGAGTCTGCTTTAAGGTTGTTAAGGTAGCCAGTGTGTCTCTCTTGGCCCTGTACAAAGGCAAGAAGGAAAGACCAAGATCTTAAATGTTGACAATGCATATGAGGCAAAACAAAATGAGACCTAGTTCTGCTCCTTACTACTACAATGATACAGGGAAGCCTCAGAAACTGAGTTTGTCAGGGTCCTGGTGACACTCTGCCTCCAGACCTCTGTGTAGTGAGAAAACAAGTGGGAACTCTTGGAGATCCCACTGAAATCTGCAAGCTCTGGACCCTGATGGTGCAATCATCTTGAAAGCTAAGCGGGGTGTGGCCTGGTTAGTGCTTGTCTGGGAGGCCAAATGGGAAAACCAAGCATTGGGCTGGAGATACGGCTCTGGTTGAAAGCGCTGGCTGTTCGACAGGGATCCTGAGTTCATTTCCCAGAAACCATGTGGTGGCTTTCAACCATCTGTAATGAGATCTGGGGCCCTCCTTTGGCATGTAGGTGTACATGAAGGCAGAACACTGTGCATGATAAATAAGTCTTTAAAAAAAAGAGTGTAAGCATAATACATGTAAAAAGGAGCTGCATGAGGTGGCTCATCATGCCTTTAATGCCAACATTCCAGGGGCAGGTGGTTCTACACAGATCAAAGGGTAACTAACTTTCTTTCTTTTTTTTTTTTTTAAGATTTATTTATTTATTTATTTATTTATTTATTTATTTATTTATTTGTTATACCACATTCTGCCTGCATGTGTGTCTGCACACTAGATCTCATTATAGATGGTTGTGAACCACCATGTGGTTGCTGGGAATTGAACTCAGGACCTTTGGAAGAACAGTCAGTGTTCTTAACCTCTGAGCCATCTCTCCAGCCCCCAGAGGGTAATTTTCAAGAGTCAATTCTCTTTTCACTATTTGGGTTTCAGGGACTGAACTCAGGTCATCAGGATGGGCAGCAAGCACCTTTGTCTGCTGAGCCATTTCCTTGGCCTAAGATTAAAAATAAATTAACCTGTGGTGCTAGGGATTGAATGTAGGGTCATGTGTGTATTAGGCAAATGCCTTACTGCTGGGCTGCATCCTTAGGCCTTGGATAGACTAAGTGTGTGTGTGTGTGTGGGTACTAGGTATAAGGGGAGCTGGGCCATTAAGCTGATTAGGAGAGGCAAGAGAATAAGAGACAGGAAGGTGATGGTCTGGGTTTAGGTTCTCTAGGACCTACAGATGGAGGTTTCCAGCAGGGTAAAGTACAGCTCAGTACAGGGCAAGAGCTAGAAACCCTTGAGGTGTAGGTGGTGTGTGAAGGAAGTATTGCTGAGTGATGAGAAAGGCAGAAGTGGGAGGCTGGAGCCAAGGGTTGAGCACATTTACAGGATGAACGGTGGAAGGGACCCTAACAAAGAAAGAATAGAAGCAAACTGAGCCTCAGGAGTGGTGATAGGAAGGCAAGAAAGTGACAGGTTGGTGTCAGATAGAGTAGGTGGCCTTCAGATTGGTGACAAGAGTATTTAGTGGTGGTCTACAGGGCATGTTTTCCAGAGCCTTCAGGGGAGAATATAAAAGTAGAGTTTTCTCGTTGTACATGTTTCTAGATAGTATCAGTTGGTGTACCTGGTTGTCTTAAGCACCAAAAGAACTTAGTGGAAAGCTACCAGGAAATACCAGAAGAAAGCAGGATTAGACTCAGGAAATGGGCAGGAAGCAAGCACCAAGAAGCAGGAAGTTCGATTGTCTTTTAACTGGAACTGCCTGGGAGGCTGCCACAGGGGACATATTGCCAAGATGTGTGTGGCTGGGCACAAAAGCACAATGCACAAAGGCACAGTCTCTCTCGGTGGGGTGTGGGTGGTGCTGGAATTTACAATGTGTTCTTGAATGGTCCTGGTATATCCTGAGTCTCAGGATGAAGAGGGTTATTATTTTTTAAGTGCAGTTATTTAAAACATTTTAAAATAGGGGCTGGAGAGATGACTCAGCCATGAAAAAAGCCAGGCATCTTGCACATGCCTGTAACTCCAGTTACAAGGAGAGAGCAGAGAGGAGGATTACTGGGCCTTGTTGGTTTCCTATGAGGCAAGAAAGCATGAGCCCCAGGTTCAGGGAGAGACATTGCCTCAAAGGAATAGTTGAAGAGTGATAGGGGAGGGTACTCAAAGCCCCCCTTCAGCCTATACATTCACACAGCCCCACACAGACACACATATACACAATTAAGTAAATATATTTAAAAATGAAATCAGTAATGGCTGATTTGGCTCAGTAGGTAAAGGTTCCTGATGACCTGGATTCGACCCTGGCACCCACATAGTAGAAGGAGAGAGCTGACTCCTTTACCTCAATGGACACAGTTTTGCATGTGCATTGCATCCACCCATGAGTAAATGTAAAGGAAGTAAAAACATTTTTGTTTTGTTTTGAGACACAGGGTTTCTCTGTGTAGCCATGGCTCCTCTCTAACTCACTCTGTAGACCAGGCTGGCCTCAAACTCAAAGATCCACCTGTCTCTGTTTCCAGAGTGCTGAGATTAAAGGTGTGCACCACCACTGATCAGCAATAAGTAAAAAAACTTAAATTAACATACATAGTACTAGGTTTCATTATGCATTTTCAAATAAAATTGTTTCTATCTATTTTCCTCCCATTCTTTCCTTCATCTCTTTGACCCATGGCCTCCTTTCTGTTTTTATGTCACATGAGACCTCAATGCTTTTTTTCTTTTTCATTTTGCTTGTTTGAAGACAGAGTCTTTGAATGTAGCCCTGGTTGTTCTGGAACTCGATTTATCACGTAGACCAGGCTGACCTTAAATTCACAGAGATCTGCTTCCTAAATGCTGGGATTAAAGCCATGCCAACATGCCTACCTTCTTTTTCTTTAAAAAAGAAATTATTGTGTGTCTGCATGATGTGTACATGTGTGTGGTTCATGCCACAGTTTGAGCATGGAGTTAGAGGACAACTTTGTGTAGTTGTCTTTTTTCATTTTTATGTGGGTTCTGGGGATTGAACTCAGGTGATTAGGCTTATTCCGAAAGCACCTTTATTCCCTGAGCCATCTTTCTAGTCTCTCAGTACCTCTTTCTCCCCACTCTTATGGTCTCCATTCTAATATCATAGCCTATACTTATACTCATTCTCACAAATACATCTCTATGAACATTGTAAGCTAGGATCTACATATGAGAAAGAACATGCTGTTTTTTTCTTTCTGAATCTGGATTAAAGAGGGTGTGTTAATCAGGGTTCTCTAGAGGCACAGAACAGTTAGAATGAATTTATATATATTAAAAGGGTGTTTATTAGAGTGGATTAGGTGCTGAGGTTTGACTAGTTGAATGATGTCTGTCTTTTGGAAAGTCCAAGAATCCAGTAGTTGTCTGGTCCTTGAAGCTGCATGTCTCAGCTGGTTTTCAGTGTACGTCGGAATCCTAGAGAAGTATTCTCTAATACCAGCAAAATAATACCTCCATTGCAGACAGATGAATTTATCAGCAAGAGTGAGGACAAACAGACAACCCCCCAAACTTTCCACTTCTTTTTTCTTTTTTCTTTTTTACATAGGCTGCCACCAGAAGATGTGGCCTAGATTTAGGGTGGGTCTTCTGACCTCACATGATCCAGATTTAGGGTGAGTCTTCCCACCTCATATGATCCAAACAAGGAAAAATCCTTCACAGGTGTGCCCACCTGCTTGGGTTTTGTTTATATGGGTTTTGATTATATATGTAGTCAAGTTGACAACCATTATTAACCATCACAGACTGTTCTTTAAGTCATGCCCTTGAGGTACTGTCACTGAACTGAAAAGACAATATCCTGTTCTAACTCACACAGTGGTGTCACTAAGCTTTAGATGGGAGAGGGCTGTGGTAGCTTGCCTTTAATCCCAGCACTCAGGAGGCAAAGGCAGGCAGATCAATGCTGGCCTACATAGTGAGTTCCATGCTAGCTGGGGATATATGAGAGACAAAAGAAAGAAAGGAAGACAGGAAGGAAGGAAGGAAGGAAGGAAGGAAGGAAGGAAGGAAGGAAGGAAGGAGGGAGGGAGGGAGGGAGGGAGGGAGGGAGGAAGGAAGGGAGGAATAAAAAAAGAATTAATGAAAGAAAAAGAAAGGAAACAAAAAGGAAGAGTTGAGGCTTTTGGTTGGAACAGGGAGGAGAATGGACCTGCCATTTACTAAGAGGAAGGCTGCAGTTGTACACATCGCTGGTTTAGAAGGAGACAAACTATGAAAGGGGAAGGAGATGAACCTCCAGGTCTTGAGCCCACCAGAGGAAGCTCCTTCTTAGGGGAGGAGGACAGAGTCTGCCTCCATTTGTAAGCACACAGATGGTAAGAAGATAGACGGTGGGAGGGTCCTTCTAGGTGGTGCTGTGAAGGGCTGGAGGCCCAGGATGAGAGGCTGGGCCCTTTCCCAATTGCTTATAGGAACTAGGACCCGATGAGTGAAGGTGCAGAAAAAGAAACTGCTCAAGAGACAAGGAGAGAGTGTTGTGGCACTCTCACTCTTGGGACTGGAGGAAGCGCTCCCAGAGTAGAGACAAGGGCTAGGAGAGCTGTTCCAGAAGCAGAGCCAGGACAAGGACTAAGACAGAAGTGATGCAGCAGTCAGAGAGGGGAGCCAGAGCAAAAGGAGGAGTTCCCTGGTGGCGGTGGAGGGGAGAGGGGGCTCAAGGTAGAAAAGACTACCTCCCCTACCCCCAGCAAAGCTGGGGGAACTATTTTCTCCTGCTGGACCAGGGGCCATACTGGCAGAGCTTATGGAGGGGGAAGGTCAGTTTTCTCCAGTAGGACTAAGAGAACAGGTAGAGGCTTCAGTTTCTCCAGGCAACCTGGCCTCGCTAAAATGATTCAGATCTCTAAGAGGGCACATGTCTTAAGCTAGGTTGGTGGGCCTCACACCACAGAAAGTCGCTGGTCAATCTGGAGAAATGTGATGGGGTAGCCTGGGTCTCCAGTCACCACATTTCAGGTGTTTTGAACTACCTGGGGGTCCAGAGATCTGTCAGTGGGCCACCCGACTCCAAAAGAGGGCCAATGTACTTCACAGAAGATCTGGAGTTTTCTGGGCAAGAGTTGGAGACTGTAAGTCCTTGTCCACAAAACCTTCATTGACAACATAATTTAACATACACTTTTATAGTCTTTGGACTATTCGTTCCCTTTCCTGTTGAAGCTCCCTTTCTTCCTGCCAACAGAATTTAGAAAACACACAGAGAGACAGACACACAGTGAAAAAGACAGGCAGGGTGGCCACCACACAGACTTAAACCAGGAGATCTGATGATGACATCTCACACAGATCTCCAGGCACTCAAACTAGGGCCGAATGCAGCCTTTCCTAAGCATCCTATGCAGAGGGCACCATAAACACACTCACTTCCAGAGGGGGTAGATCCAAGTAACTTTCTATACTTTCCAGTTTAGAGCAGAGGCATTGGGATTGTTCCTGGGTTGACAGGGACAGAATTGGGAGAAGCTCCTGGGGCCTTGGAACTTCTCGGGGTACATACCTACTAGGAACTTCCTGTTTATTGGCCTAGGGGACTCTGAAGCCCCTTGTACCCCCACATCTTAGTCTCTGAAAAACTCTGGGTGCATGGTAATTCCACAAGAGACTACACAGACATTCTTAAAGCTGTATAAAGAGTCTGTATTGCTGGCTAGTGACCACATGGGGAACTTACCCAAATCATGCTTTTCTAAGCTTTACCATTCTTTGTCTTTTATGCACAAAACCCACATCCTGGTTGACATATTTTTGTTAGCAAGAACAGTTAGTGAGAAGCTAAACGACAGAAGCCAAAACTCAAGATTAGTAAACACATTTAGGGACTTTCCTGAATCCAGGAACTGTGGAGTAGGTCTTCGGTGGATTAGGTCTTTGTTTCTATTTTGGCAGTCGGTGGGGCCTTCATGTTGGGTTCTAATGTCAGAATGGTGACTCTAACATGGTGTCAGTGGTGCTAAGGTGTTAGGCCTGTTACATTAGACTCCCTAGAACTGAGGTTATACTCAGTTGTAAACAGCCATGTGGGTGCTGGAAACCCAACCCTGGCCCTCTGCAAGAACAACTAATACTTTTTTGTTTGTTTGTTTGATTGTTTTTAGAGACAGGGTTTCTCTGGAACTTGATTTGTAAAACCAGGTGAGCCTTGAACTCAGAGATCCACCTGCTTCTGCCTCCCAAGTGCTGGGATTAAAGGTGTGCACCACCACCTGTACACCCAGCTATACAACAAATGTTCTTAACTACTGAGCCATATTTCCATCCCCTTGTTTTTTTGAGACAAGGACTCATGTACCTCAGGCTGGCTGATGTCAAATTTGCTACATAGTCGAGGCTGGATTTGAACTTTTTCTTTTCTTTTGGCCTGCGTGTTGGTTTTGGGAGATGTTGGTTCTGTCCTTCCACCAGTGGGTCCTGGAGATTGAACTCAGGTTTTCAGACTTGGCAGCAAACACCTTGACCTGACAAGCTGTTTTCTGGTGTCTCCCATCTTCCAAAAAACATTTATGTAGGTACTGGAAACATGGCTCAGCAGTTAAGAGCACTTGTTGCAAGGGACCTGGTTCAATTCTCACAACCATCCCTTACTCCAGTTCCAGGGGATCTAATACCTTTTTCTAACCTCTGTTGGCATCAGACATAAGCTGGGCTTACTTCCTCCCCTACCCTCCTTTTCTGTCTTCTCCTCTCCCATTTTCTCCTTTCCTCTCTGAGCTCTGTCTTTCAGACCTTGATTCTTTCATCTTCCTCACTCCTTCTTCTCTTGTTTCTCCTTTTTTTTCTAGCTCTGAGGATCACAAAAAGGCTCGGTCTATGGTGGGAAGGTGCTATATCACTGAGCTTTGCCCACATACCTGGCTGGCCTTCGTTCATGTGGCTCTACCTTGCAAACTTCAGGTTTCTTTAACTGTTGGTTAAAACTAAACCCAAAATAACAACAACCCCCAAGCAAACAATGGAACCTCAGAGCTGCCCCCTCAGAAAAAAACAAACAAAAGAACCCAAATAACCACAGCCAGTCATCGTACAATCTTTGTACTTGGGAGACTGAGACAGAGGGATTGCCACAAGTTCTAGTCCAGTCTGGGCTACACAGTGAGGCTGTTTTGAAAATCAAAACTTCAAACTGAAATAGAACCAAATGAAACACCATCGCCTGAGAAGGAAGACATGTTCCCTTGTTCTGTAGCAGAAATAAAAGCAGGTCCTTTTATGGATCATACAACCATCCCTTGCGGATATTATTTCTAACAGGAGTCTTGTCAGGCAGCCAGATTTAAGAGCTATGCTTTGTCCTGAGAAAGTAACCTTTAACTTAAAAAGCTTGTGATTCTGATTGCCTGTCTTATTTAATAATGTGTTGCCTTGGCAATACTATTTAAATTCTCATCTCTGTTTTCTAGAAGGTATAAATACCTATGAATTTTCTTTGTTAAACCAGAGGGGGAACATCGGCACATCCCTCCTTTTCCAAGTGCATGAGGTGAGATAAGCTCAAGCTCTGAAAGATTCTTTCTTTTATTATTTCTTTTCTTTGTTTTTCTCTCTCTCTTTCCTTCCCTTCCTCCCTTCCTCCCTTCCTCCCTTCCTCCCTTCCTTCCTTCCTTCCTTCCTTCCTTCCTTTCTTCTCACCATGTATTCCTAGCTGCTCACCTGCTAGCAAGGTGGTGTGGTGCATGCCATTAATCCCAGCACTTCGGAGGCAGAGGCAGGTGGATCTCTGTGAGTTTGAGGCCATTTTGGTTTACACAATGAGTTCCAGGAAAGACAGGGCTACACGGAGAAGCCCTATCTTGAAAAAACCAAAGCCAACCCAACCAACCAACCAACCAACCAACCAAAAAAAAAAAAAAAAAAATCCTCACCTTCAGTTCAAAAGGTGAGTGCTGTCATGCCTGGCTTCTGGAAAGTTTGTTGTTGTTGTTTTTTTTTGTGTGTTGTTGTTTATTTTGTTTTGTTTTTGTTTTTTTTTTTTTTGAGACAGGGTTTCTCTGTGTAGCCTTGGTTGTCCTGGACTCTCTTTGGAGACAAGACTGGCCTCAAACTCACAGCAATCTGCCTGCCACTGTCTCCCTAAATGCTGGGATTAAAGGTGGCATCCGTTTTAAAAACTTAAGTAATCAATGAGTTTGAAAATCTGGTGTTTTCCTCCTTTTCCTCCTCCTCCTTCTTTTTGCTGTTTGTTTGGATATGGGATCTTCCTAGATTGTTAGTTAGTGTTACATACCTTTCTTTGGGGATTCTATTCATCTCAAAACAGCAACAACAGACTAAACAGTACCCAAGGCTATATTGCTTGGTGACCAGTGAGCTCAATGGACCTCTGGAACCTAGGTCCTTGGGAAAAGCACCCACTGCTCTTACCTACCGACCATCTCTCCAGCCCTTGGAGGTGCAGCATTTTGCTCAGTGACTGTTCTGCAATGGGTAACAAGAAGAGGAAAGCAGAGGTCTCAGTGGTTAGGCACTGTACCACTGGGACACCCTGGCTAGAAGCCCTGAATTGCAGGAGCTCGAGTGTCTCTATCAGTACTCCAAGATGGCTCTCTGTGGGACAATCCTAAAAAACTGTGCCAACACCTTGATGTTGGGCTTCTGATCTCCAGGACTGCGAGACAGTCAGCCGGCTTCTGTTATCCCGAGTCACCCAGTGTGTGGTGCCTAGGAACACCACCTGTGCACCACCGCTCATGTAACCTTTTTTTTTTTTTTTTTTTTTTTACCATATTCACTATTAAAAGTATTTTGTGTTATGGCCTGGTAGATGTGTATATGTGTGTGTTTTCGCTTTTTAAGTTCAAAAGGTGAGTTGGCAGGTAAAGGTACTTGCCACTAAGCCCAGGAACCCCAGTTTGATGCACAGAAGGAGAGAACTGACTCACAAAACTGCCTTCTGATGTCTGCGCATGCTCACTGGCACCCACATGCACCCACACATAATAAATAAATACAATAAAAAACCCTCAACAAAAGCTTCAAAGAGTCTATACCCTCATTGGTGACACTGTCCAAATACATCCTAAAGATTTCATTTAGAGAAAATTCTGGAGTCTCAAGGGCAGATCAGTGTCAAAGTGCTTGACACAAGGTCTTAGATTCCATCTAAGCTAACAGTACTAACAGCTAACTAACTAATAAAAATATCTCTGTGATCAGGCACTGGAGAGATGGCTCAGTGGTTAAAAACACTGGCTGCTCTCCCAGAGGGCCCAGGTTTGATTCTTGGCATCTGCATGGTAGCTCACAACTGTCTATAACTCCAGTTCCAGGCGATTCAACACCCTTTTCTGGCCTCTGTGGACAGCAGGCACATGTATGTACATGCTGATGAAACACTCATATGATTATAATTAGAAAATATTGCTGATCATGGCTTTAAAATGGGGCTACAATTCACCTTTTGAAGTTTGTCATAAGACTGAGCCTCTCAAGGGTGGAGGCCCTGTCATTACTTCTTCAGCTGTAACAACTCTAGTTTTCCAGGAAAGAAATGAAAGCCCCGGGGTTGAAGAGATGGCTCAATGGTTAAGAGCACTGTCTGCTCTTTCAGAGGTCCTGAGTTCAATTCCCAGCAACCACATGGTGGCTCACGACCATCTCTACAGGGATCTGATGCCCTCTTCTGGCATGCTGGTGTACATGCAGATAGAGCTCTACATAAAATAAATAAATCTTGAAAAAAGAAAAAAAAAAAAAAAAAAGAAACGAAAGCTCAGATGTGCAGAAGGCCATCCAGCTCATAAGAGGAATGAGGTAGTGCCTCATTAGGCACTTAGTTAGGCCTTAGTTAGGCTCCAAGATCAGTTTGGTTCCAAGAAAGCACCACTGTGTGGGCTGAAAAGATGGCTCAGTACTTAAGAGTACTTGCTAGGGCTGGAGAGATGGCTCAGAGGTTAAGAGCACTGGCTGTTCTTCCTAAAGTTCCTGAGTTCAATTCCCAACAACCATGTGGTGGCTCACAACCATCTATAATGTGATCTGGTGCCCTCTTCTGGTGTGCAGACTTACATGCAGGTAGAATACTGCATACATAGTAAACAGATAAATAAATCTTAAAAAAAAAAAAAAAGAGTACTTGCTATGCTATGAGGACCAGAGTTCAGACTACCAGCAGTCAGGTAAAAAACCAGTGTCACACATACGCCTGTTATTCCATCGCTTTCTGACAGTCTACCTTCCTAGAGGCACAGAAGTGTGCAGCCAAGTGACCGTGGACTGAAACCACTGACACCGTCTTCCTTCTTTAAATTGTTTCTTTAATGACAACCGAGATAATCAGGTAATGGGGCTCCTTCAAGGCTGAGACTGTCTACAGTGGGCATGGTGGAAGGGGTCGGATGAGGGTAGGAAGAGCTATAGCAAAACAACATTTATCCTCTCTAAGACCCACACACACAAACCCACTTTGGGACAGATTTACAGGGAGGACCAGAGAAGAGAAGGGATGTGTGTATGTGTGTGCATTTATGTGTGTATGTGCACACATGTGTCTTAGTTACTTTTCTATTGCTGTGAAGAGACACCATGACCAAAGCAACTTATAAAAGGAAATGCTTATTGTAGGTCATGGTTTCAGAGGGTTGGAGTACATGATCATTATAGCAGGAATCATGGCAGCAGGCAGGCAGGCATGGCACTGAAGCAGTAGCTGAGAGCTTACATTATAATCTACAGGCACCGGAAAAGAGAGAGAGAGAGAGAGAGAGAGAGAGAGAGAGAGAGAGAAAGAAGAGAGAGAGCACTAACTAGAAAGGGCATGGGCTTTTGAAACCTCAAATCCTGCCCCGGTGACACACTCCTTCCCAAAGACCATACCTCCTAATCCTTCTGAAACAGTTCCACCAAAGGTGGACCAAGCATTCAAATATATGAGCTTGTGGCGGACACCGTCATTGAAACCACTACCGTGTGTATATATGAGCTTGTGGCGGACACCGTCATTGAAACCACTACCGTGTGTATGCATTCATATGTGCACATGTACATGGAGGCCACATAGTATCTTCTCTACCTTAATTTAACTTTTAACTTTATATCTTGGAGACAGGGTCTTACTGTGTAGCCCTGGCTGGCCTCATAACTTGCTCTGTAGATCAGGGTGGCCTGTAACTCACAGAGATCAGCCTGCCTCTGCCTGAGTGCTGGGGTGAAAGTCAGCCACCGTGGTGCCGGGCTTCCGACTTTGTAGTGACAGGGTTTCTCTCTGAGCTCAGCACTGGCCATTTTGGGTAGACTGACTGACTAGAGTGCTCTCCCCTCCCTTCTGGGATCTCTGCCCTCCAGCACTGGGGTTACAGGTGTGCCCGGTTTTTATGTTGGTCCTGGGGATCCAAACTGGTCCTTTCAGTTGAGCGGCAAGCTCTTTGCCCACTGAACCATCTCCCCCAGCCTCTCATTGTTCCTTAATCATTTTTCCTGTTTATCCTGGCATACCGCCTTCCCTTTCTGCCAAGCCCAGACATCTCCTCAGCACCCTCCCTGCTCACCAGGCTTCTGGTGCTCCTGCATTCCAGTTCTTCTCTGCCACCTCCGGACTGGCTGAAACCAGTTGTCTACTGAGGTACCTTGAGCTCCAGTATGGGAGTAAGTGCTGCTTTTTCTTTCTGGATCCTGAAGGACACATACATAGATGGTCTTGGGATAAGAGTCCAAGCAGAGGAATCAGAAAGAGGAAAGACATGAAGGAGTGAGTCTAGAGCCTGTCTGAAGACCAGGAGAATTCCAGAATTTGTAGGAGAGATTATTCATCCAAGATGCTCAATGGAAGGCCTTTGGCTAAGGGGCTTGCTTTGGTTTTTGGAGATAAGGTCTCATTTTTGCATCCCAGGTTAGCCTGGAACTCTGTAGTGCAAGCTGGCCTCAAACTTGAGAGATCACCAGATTCCTGTTGAGATTGCAAATGTGTATAGCTTTGAGTTTGCTTTTTTTTTTTTTTTTTTTTGAGACAGTTTTCAAACTCAGAACCCTTTTTTTTTTTTTTTTTTTTTTGAGACAGGACTCACTTTGTAGTCCAGGCTGGCCTCCACCTGCCTCTGCCTCCCCAAATGCTGGGATTAAAGCCATCATGATCTGCTATTTATTTATTTATTTATTTATTTATTTATTTATTTATTTATTTATTTAATTACAGGCATGTGCTACCATGGCCGGCTGAGACAAAGTCTTCTATAGTTCAAATTAGCTTTAAACTCCTGATCCTTCTGTTTCTCCCTCTTGAATACTGGGATTATCCCAGGAAAGTACAGTGTATGAGTATGTGTGTGTGCGTGTGGAAGTGTGTATTTAAGTTTTTTAAAAGATGTATTTATTTTTTATCTGATGTGGATGAGTGTTTTGCCTGTATGCATACATGTGTTCTGTGGGTACCGTCTTTGTGCCTGGTGCCTATGGAGGCCAGAGGAAGGAAGGACTCAGATCACCTGATTCTGTTATGGATGTTTGTGAGTACCATGAGGGTTCGGAGAACTGAACCTTGGTCCTCTGCAAGAACAACAAATGTTCTTAACAACTGAACTATACCTTCAGCTCTTGTTTTTTAAAGGTCTAAAAATAAGAGCCTATAAAACTTTGGAGCTGGAGAAATAGCTCAGAGGTTTAGAGCACAGGCTGGCCTTACAGAAGACCTGGTTTTGGTTCCAAGCATTCACACAGCAGCTAGCAAGCACTAAGAGTTCCAGTTCTAGGGAATCTGGTGACCTTGTTCTGACTTCCATGGTTAGAAAGTACGCACACAGTGCACATGCATACACACAGGTAAAAATTTATACACATAAATAAATCTCTAAAACAACAAAGGCTGAAAACCTTTATAAAAGAAGCAATAGTGTTTTGTGACACGTGAAAATTATGTTAGAGTCCAATAAAGTTTTATTGGTATACAGCCATTCTTATTTGCTCTAGTATAGTATCTACGGCCACCTTCAACTTCAGTGACTGAGACCATGCAATATACCAGTGCTGATGTGTAGCCTTCATTTTGTCTCTTGGCTTATAGAGTCTAAAAATGTCCGCTCGCCGGCCTTTTACAGAACAAGTTTGATACTTCTGAATTGAGGGATTGTTTTAGCACTGTAGGCAAGAGCCCTGTTGTGCAATGGAGAAAACAGGATTAATGTAAGAACTGTTTAGAGGTAGGCTGGGTACGTGAAGTACAAAGGAGTCTAGGCTGGCTTACAGCTCTCTGGCTTGAGCAACTGTGTGAATGGTCGTTCCAGGAAGGCAGAAATACCAAATATCAGGGCCAGGAGGACAAGGGCTGGAAGAGCTGGACTTTTTAATGGAATAGTCAGACTGTTGGACTTCTCTAGTTTATCATTGAAGCAAAGGCCTTAGAAGTGATACCACAAGCCCTTTGGAGTCCGAGGCTGGCAGGGACTTTCTTGTTCTAAAGGTGAGCAGGTCCCAAACTCAGTTTCTATTTGGAGTCAGTTCTGAGTCCCATGAAACCTGAGTTAGGCGCCTAAGAATGAGACCACAGATTCTACAGGCCTTGGGAGGCTCTGCAAGGATAGGCCACCCAAAAGTAAGACTATAAAGGCTTCAGGCTAAGGGGCTTGCTTTTGTTTGTTTGCTTTTGAGGCTTGCATTGAGCTATCCCCAGATATCAAGATCCCCTTGCCTTCATGGCCTCACTGATTATGGCATACCAGTCAGAGAGGGGAGGACCTGTTTCTGAATGGTTACAGAGCCTTTAGTGTTGTTGGATTCTTGTTGGAGTTTGGGGGTAGCTGCTGGCGTGACCAAGATCATCCATTGTATTGTTCAATATTGTCTGTTTTCTGGAGAACATGGTCCAAGGCAAATAGCAGGTTTCTTAGACAGGCTATTTCCTCAGTGGCCAGGAGGTGGCACTAAAATGCCATGGTGGATACCGAGGTAGGGCAGAGCTTTGCTTGTGGGAGGGGCGATCCTAACCTGTTGGTCTTCTTTAGGCTGGCTCCAGTCTATTGGGACTGGTAGAAAAGGTGATAGTCACAAAGTGACCTTATTCTCTCCTTACTACTACGAAAAGGCCTTTGTTTCTGGGGTGAAGAGACTCCCTCAGGGCAGGAGTGATTGCAGTGTGTGGGATGGACAGATGCCCATGCAACCACCCTCTCCTTCTTGGCTCATGTCATTTCCTCCATCTTATACACTATGGATTTACAGAACTCTTTCTTCAGAGGCCTGCAGGACCCAGACTCCACCTGGATTTTACACTCCTTCTTGCACTCCTGGATACTCTTCAAACCCAGTCATATTAGCGTATTAGGTTGTGAGAATTTTGTCTTCCTGGTCTGAGGGAATAACACTGTAGACTTTTCAAAGCCAGATCAGAGGTACAGGATAAGACCTGGGTGTTTCTGGCCTTTACCTGTGGCAGCCTCTTCTGTGATGACACTGGTGGTACAGCCATTTCGTGCTTTTACCAGTTTGCCTCATCCTTCTGATACTGGCAAGGGCTCTACTGAAGACAGGAGGCATGCCTAAAGTCATTTGGTGGGGGGCATGTCAGGACCATGGTGACAAGTGTGAGCTGCTACTCCTATTGTTGATGCTAGTCCCATCCCCTGGCTTCAGTAGAGGCAAGTTCCATTGACCCCAAAGCTTCACTTCTTTCAATGCTGCTCAGCTTCCTCAGCCCCTTCACCTCTACGCCTTTGACGAAGGCAGGACATTTATCCCTGAAGGGGCCTTAGGAACCACAGGGAGCACAGTGTCTCAGCTGACAAGCGGGGGTGGGGGGTTTGCTGTGCTGGTGGCGCAGGGGTATGGGCTTTACACCTGACGGTTATTCCTGCACAATTGTATCTCCTGTGCCTTCTGGCCAGCTTCTCCTTGTCCACCTAGCGGGTTAACCTTGCCCACGGTGTTGGAAGATTCCATTCCAAAGGTTATGGGTGATGTGAGGGTGAGTGACTGAGACATTTGTCACCCCATTGATTACTAGGGTTGATTTGCCTGATCTGGCTAGCTAGGCAGGTGTCTTCTTCCTCTCTCACCCCTCCGTGTTCACTCTGGCCAAAGCTGTACACTGAGTTCAAGAGGATGACCTTCCCAGGTAGAGGAGGCCCTTCTTTTGGTCAGTGGTATACCAAGAGATGCACACCCCAGCTAGAACCTCCAAACAAGCTCTCGAGGTACAAATGCTTCTGGGAGGAGAAGCTAAATGTGTGGGGTGAATTCCCATTGGTTTCTCTGCAGGGATTTTTTTTTTTTTTTTTTTTTTTTTTTTTGCCCCCTCAGACTTTAGCCTGTACCAGAAAACCTCGAGGTTGCTGGTTTCAGACAGCTGGTTTCCATCCTCAGAATGCCCCTTTTAGTAAATTTGTGGTGACCCCCAGATATTTGCCTATGTAAGTTCCCAGGTGACAGTGATGCTCCTGGTCTGGGCTACTGTGAGCTCAGCTGGCTTCGGGGAGTCATGGCAAACTACTGCACTATCCAGCCTAGAAGAAGATCTTTGCTCATCTGTGTACCCTGTTGGGCTCCTGTGCCCAACCTCTAGTTAAAACATCAGACATCAAGGTTTCTGCTGGGCTTTTGTGGCTGGCAGCATATCATGTAGGCTGCCCTACATCATTGTTGGAGAAGTAGTCTGTGACTCCCTGGGAAGAGAACTGGCATCTAGTGACAGTTACTCTAGGTTTCTGCGCTGTGCGCTTTCTTTTGTTCCTGTTTTCTTCTGCATTGTCTCCCTGTGACAGTGACAGACTTTAGTGGCTTTGCAGAGTTCTGTATGTTTCCCAGCAAATCACTGGCATTAAATTGGCCTTGGGACTCCCAGCCACTACTATGCTTTGCTGACCACTGCTCAGGACAGTGGGGTTAATCTCTTTAGGTTCCTTTTCATTAGACTTTGGGAACCTCCCTTACCGATATAATGCTGTGGCCTGAGGGTTACCCTAATGGAGTGCTTTGGCCTAGAGGATCCTAGGTCTGTCATCTCCATAGTCCAGGGTTCACGAGGTTGTGGACTACCTGGAAGCCTGGGTGCTGCCTCGTGGGCTAATCCTAAACAATCCTCCTGGGTCTCCGGGTCTTAGTTTCCCCATCTGCAAACGGGAGTTTGGAGGAGTTTTGTTCTCCCTGGGTATGATAAGGCCCCAGAGCAGATATATGCAGAATATATAGGGGTGTTTCATCTAGTCACCTCATTTCCAGAGGTCAGATGTGCCTGGTTTAGCACCACTCACCTGAGCCCTGGATGCCAGGGTGCTGGGGCCCACAGGCTTTAGTCGCTCTAGCCCTTCAGTGCTGTCCCCTGGATCCACCTTAAATGCTGTATGCAGCCTACATTCTGCAAGCAGTACTTCTGCCTTCCCTGACCCAGCAATCCTGGCCCTGGGGCCAGGACAGGGAGGAATTCCTCGTGGTGCCTGCTGGTTACGTGGCTTTTATTCACAGACTCAGCATATGCTGAGGATGGAAGGAAAGAACAGGGGACAGGCAGGGCCTGGAGATTAGGGTTGTAGGGAGGCCATGCAGGGGTTGGATTGGGAGTATACAGAAGAGAACCTGCTGGCTGGGCAAGGCTGAAGGCAGGCAGCATGCGGGAGCTCTGGCTAGATCTGCCCAGAGCAGATCCACCCAGGGTACGGCTGTGAGCCAGGAGGGAGGGATGGAGATTACTTTGGGGCAGTGAGAGAAGAGGATGGGTGTGGGACTGGATAGCAGGCACCTTACCCCTCCCCCACCCCAACCCCCCCACCGGAAAATGGCATAGAGGACCGGTTAGGACACCTGACATTTGGTCCTGCTACTGCTTTGAGGCTTGGTGTGTCTAGCCAAGCGGATCTCCTCTGGTGTTATTGTCCTGCTCACGTGTAGACAGTTGCCTTGGAGGTGACCCACATGGGGATGACCTGGGGGCATTTGTAGGAAGCCTGGACAATCTTGGAGATCGTGCCTAGGGCCTACCCAGATGGGCTCTGCCTGTGCAGGGAGAGATTTCCAGCCAGGGGTCACCAACTCCCTTCTGTCCCGAACTTTTCTCTCTGTGCTTGGTGTCAGCTCCCTCATGTAGATCCAGGGGGCGCTGTCTCCCACTGCAATCCAGGCCCCTTGCTGTGCCAAGGAAGACTGCGCAGTAAACTACTGGCCCGCCCTGCTGGCTCCTGACTTCCTGCCTAAAGGCAAACAGGAGTCCAAAGCCTGGTTCCTCCTCCTGGGCCTTCTTCCTGGTGAAAAGCCCATTCCCACACAGCAGGGATCAGAAAAACCAGTTCCCCGGGTTTCACTCCCTGTATGGGAATAGCAAAGTTTGGAAAGCTGGCAGAGACTCTCTGGGCTGTCCAGGAAGGTGACCCAGGGGCCTGGGAAGTCAGGGGAGGTCTGAGCAGAGCCCTGGGGCTGAAGATGTAGCCCATGGACACTTTCCACCGGCCTCTCCCTGGAGCTGGGGTGAAAGGATGCAGGAGAGGGGGGCCACTAGCACTGGCGGGAGGGGGTGCGGTGCACAGAGCCAGGGCGCTTGGGGATCTTGCGCCAGCGCCGCTTGTCCCAGCGGCAGAGCAACAGCAGGCGGAAAGTGTCCCGGAAGGCTTTGTTGCAGAGTGCGTAGCACATGGGGTTGACAGTGCTGTTGACATAGCACAGCCAGTAGCCCAGCTCCCATAGGGTCTCGGGAACGCAGTCCTTACAGAACGTAGATACCAGCACCATGATGTTATATGGTGTCCAGGTGAGGATGAAGGCTAGCAGGATGGCACTCAGGGTCCGAGCTGCCTTCTTCTCCTTGACCAGTGAGAAAGTCTTTCGCTTGGCCAGTTGCTCCTTCCCTCGAGGTTTTTGCCCCTTGCCACCTCTGTCTCGGCCTTTCTTGGTGGGCCTCTTGACTGTATTTGGGGAGCTTTTGGGGGGCTGCTTGGTGGGTGCCTGTGCTTCAGGATCTACCATAGGCATCTTGATCACCACTTCTGAGCCGGGCTCCTCGCCCTCAGAGGATGTGAGGGACTCCATGGAACCTTCATCCTCCTCTTCTTCCTCCTTCCAGCTGTAGGCCTGCAGAAGCCTGGGCGTCCGGCAACAGCGACAGCAGCGTCCTGGTGGTGACTCTGGCGAGCCCTCAGCCCCTGGCTGTGACCTCTCTGAGCTGCTGCTGCTGCCACCACCTTTGCCCGGTGTCTCAGAGCCCTGTAGGGCTGCCAGCTCCCGGGCTCGGTTTTCTGTCTCCCGGTAGATGCGCCAGTAGAGCGTACACATGACTGTGACAGGGAGGTAGAAGGCGGCCATGGCTGTGCCGAAAGTGATGATGGGTTGGGAGAGGAACTGTATGTAGCACTGCCCAGCCAGCACTGTCCGCTCCCCAACTAGGTACTGCCAGAAGAGGATGGCTGGGGCCCAGAGGACAAAGGAAACCAACCAGGCCAGGCCAATCATCAGAGCTGCCCTGCGGGGTGTACGCTTGGCTCTGTAGCTCAGGGGTCGGGTCACTGAGAAGTACCGGTCAAAGCTGATGAGAAGAAGATTCATGACGGAGGCATTGCTGGCCACATAGTCCAGGGCCAGCCAGAGGTCACAGGCCAGTGTGCCCAGAGCCCAGTGGCCCATGAGCAGGTATGTGGTGTAGAGGTTCATGGAGAAGGTGCCAATGATGAGGTCAGCACAGGCCAGGCTCAGCAGGAAGTAGTTGTTGACTGTCTTGAGCTCTGTGTTGACCTTGAAGGAGATGAGTACCAGCAGATTGCCTGTCACTGTAGCCAGAGACAGGAGGCCTGTGGTGATCCCGATGAAGGCCACTTGCCAGGGACCTTTTCCTGGTGCCAAGACAGTGATGTTAGGGCTGACAGCAGGGGCCACTGAGGTGTTCATTGCAGCCAGGCAGGATGAAGGGGCAGCCCCTTCCTTCAGTCACAGGTTTTCCTCAGAGTAAGGACATCACCTGAAAAGAAAGGAGACGGGATTGGTTGGGCCACTGGGCATCTCTGGCATCCGAGTGGGAGAATAAAAGAATACAGCCCCTGACCTATCAGAGCACCAGGCAAGACAGCATTACCATCACCTCCAGGCACTGGCACCTACTCACAGAGGTTAACATCGTGCTTTCCAGACCAAGGAGATTTGCCAGCTATCTGGGGTGGCCCTTAAGCCTAGAGATTTGCGTCTTCATTCCAGTTTCACCATTTAGACTCTGAGCCTCAGTTTTCGCCTTGGGAAATTACTGCTAATTCCTGTCTTCAAATTTTTAAACAATATTAATTTGTTTTTATTTGATGCATATGAATATTTTGCCTGCAAATATGTTTGTGCACCATAGGTAAACAGTGTCCAAGGAGGCATCAGGTCCCCTGGAACTGGAGTCACAGACATTGTGAGCTGCCTTGTGGGTGCTGGGAATTGAACACCAGTTCCCTGAAAGAGTAGTTGGTGAGTGTTCTTAACTGTCAAGCCATCTCTCCAGCCCCTAATTCCTGTTTTCCATAAGTTTCATGCAGCAGGAATTGGGAGAGCTACTTTGGGTACAGTCCTGTGAAATTTTCCAAGTATTTCACTAAACCTTATTAAAGTCTTCATTTAAGGAGGGCTTGCTACATGCCAGACACAGTGCTAAGCACCTAATCAAGTTATCTAATTTAACTGTCCTGCTCATCCTTAGCAGGAAGGCCCTTGTCATCCCTTTCTTGCTGGAGGCAATGGTGACTGAAAGGCTTCAACCTCTGCTATAGCCACAAGATGCTGAGGGGGATCAGAGCCCAGTTCCTCCACTTGCTGTGCATGAGCTGCTCCAGTGTGATTCTTTTGTCAAATAAAGAGTGATGGGAAGAAGGAGAAGGCTCCAGAGAAGAGGGCTGGGAGCGGTGGCACACATCTGTAATTCTTCACCTGGGAGATGAAGGCAAAAGGATCAGGAGTTTAAAGTCCGTCTTCTGCTACATAGTGAGTTTGAAGATAGCCTGAGCTACAGGAGCCTCCAGAGAGGAGGCAGGAGACAGGGAATGGGGTACATGGGAATGCATGTGTGTGTCTTTATGTCTGCACCTTCTTTCATGGATTGTATGTGAAGTAGGCAACAGGAACAACAGCCTCAGCTACCAGTCAGGTGAGGGTCTGGCCCCAGATGGGATGTGGGCGGCTCCCCTCCCTCTCTCTGCTCTGTTCCTGGGCCCCAGCTGCGAGGAGGGCAGCATGGGGAACAGGAAGATCCCCCAGACTTTCTGGGATCTGGAGTCTGGCCCATGCACTAAAGTTGTGAAAAAGGAAAGGCCAGGAGGTAGAGGAGGCCCACAGCCAAAGCAAAGGCAGATAAAGAACTGAAGGTCCCACTCAGCTACAGCCCAGCTGCTGCATGATTTGGTGGGCCCTTTCTTACACCTCCATCTGCCCACTGACGGGTCCATTTGGGGTCTTCCTAGCCCAAAGCTGTGGCCTTTAGGATTATGCTATTGGGAAGATTCTAAAAGAGAAATGGTGGGTAAGAACTTTCCAAACCTTGGTGTCGCTTGGGGCCTTGGTCTGTGACACAGAGACTAACGTGTTGTGCCTTTGATCATGTATGACCTGGAGTATGTGTGGCGGGGGCCACCTCCGTGGCTCTTGGTGAACTGTCATTGTGATAGAGATCAGTGTGTGACAGCATGAGCAAGAAGGCCTGTATCTGTCAGCGTGTGCATGTGTGTCTGAGACACTTAACATTTGAGGGAGTATGTGTGACGTCACAGTTAAATAACCTAGCCTCCAGAGCTAGGCTGCCTGCATTTAATACTACACAATATTAGCTGTGGGAGAAATAGCAACAAACGAGAGTATTGGTGTTGCCAGGGTTTTTAATTTGTTTTTGTTTGTTTCTTTGATTTTTCAAGACAGGGTTTCTCTGTAGAGCCTTAGCTGTCCTGGAACTCCCTCTGCAGACCAGGCTGGCCTCAAACTCAGAGATCTGCCTGCCTCAGCCTCCTGAGAGCTGGGGTTAAAGGCATGCTTTACCATGCCTATGCCCAGTTTTGTTTTGTTTTGAGACAAGGTCTTATGTAGCCTACATTGGCTTGAACATTTCTTCGTAATCGAGAATGACTTTGTACTCCAAATCCTTCTCCTTGTCTCCCCCACCCAAGTGCTGGGATTGCAGATGAGGCCTGTCTGGATTTGAATCCATGCTTCATCATTTACTGTTTGTGATATTGTTAGTGATGTAATGTAGGAAAAAAAAATCATCCATAGGAGCTGGAGAGATGTCTCAGCAGGTAAGGATGCTTACTGAGCTGGGCACACACCTTTAATCCCAGCACTTGGGAGGCAGAGGCAGTGGGATAGCTGTGAGTTTGAGGCCAGCCTGGTCTACAAATCGAGTCCAGGGCAGCCAAGGCTACACAGAGAAATCCTGTCTTCAAAAACCAAAACCAACCAACCAAACAAACAAAAACAAAAACAAAACAAAACAGAAAGAGTGCTTCCTGCTCTTCCAGAGCACCTGAGTTCAGTTCCCTGCACCCACATGGCAGCTCACAATGGTCTATAACTCCGTTCCTGAGGATCCTACACCCTCTTCTGGCCTCCGTGGGCACCACTCAAATCAGGGCATGGATATATGTGCAGGAAAACACCCATATTCATAAAATAAAAACAAGTACATCTTAAAAATTCTATAATTCACTACAATACAACTCCCATACCTAAGGTTAAGAAGAGGAACAGCGAGATTGTAAAAGCCAGAGAATCAAGGAGTTTGCTGTAGATGCTGTCTTAAATGAATGTCAGAAGCTACACCCATAAGGTCTCACCAACATGACTGACTAAACATGACATGTTAAAGTGGGAGCAGAAAGCCCACAAGGTTTTAAAACTACACAAAGAATTACAGGCAACTAAGGAATGCTGGGAGTGGGAAATCTAGTCTTCCTCAGGGAAAGGCACACCAAATGGTTATCCAATACTAAATGGTCAGCCTTGAAAACATTCATACAGATGGCTCACACCTGTGTTCCTAGCACTTGGGAGGCAGAGGCAGGGGTATGGGATCTCTGAGTTTGAGGCCAGCTGGGTCTACCAAGAGAGTCCAGGATAGCCAAGGCTACACAGAGAAACCCTGTCTCTACCCTCCAACCCCCTTAAAAAAAGAAAACATAGATACAAATAACATTATACAGACTGAACAAGTTGCATTTATGTATTTAGGTGTATACACACATGTATGTAACAACAAGTAAGGAAAAAGGTCATAAACTTGCAAGACAGCAAGGAGGAGTATTATGGAAGGATTATAGGGAGGAATGGGAAGGAAGGAATGATGTAATTATATTATCTCAAAAATGAAAGAAATATTTAAAAATAAATCATTCATTAATTTATTTGTGACAGGGTCTTATGTAGTATAGGCCTGCTTCCCTTTCTGTATAGCATGCAGGAGGATGACTTTGAACTCTGGATCCTGCTTCTATCTCTCAGGTGATAGGAGTAAAGGCTTGCACCACCGTATCATATTTTATTGTTAATTTATTACTATTATTTTGTTTTTTAAAAAAGATTTATTTATTTATTTTATGTATATGAGTGACAGAAGAGGGCACCAGATCACTTTATAAATGGTTGTGAGCACCATGTGGTTGCTGGGAATTGAACTCAGAACCTCTGGAAGAGCAGACAGTACTCTTAATCACTGAGCCATCTCTCCAGCCCTGTTTTGGTTTTTTGAGACAGTGTAGCTCTGGTTGTCCTGGACTTGCTTTTCAAGCCAGGCTGGCCTTGAACTCAGAAAGATCCACCTGCCTCTGCTTCCTGAGTGCTGGGATCAAAGGCCTGTGTCACCGTACTTGGTTTGCCCTTTTCTTTTAAGTGATGTTATGTCTATACCCATAGATTCCTCACTTAGGATGAAGGGATTAACTAAGAGCTTTAAGCTAATAAACTACCTCAAAAAATTGTTGAGAGAATTAAGTGAGTTTTTGAAAATCAAGTGCTTAGAATGGCTCTTAATGTACAGTGAGCATTGGGTCCCCATTAATTCAGTCTATGTGGGAATGAAGGCTCCCTCCTGCTTAAGAGTGTACACTTCTATTAAAAACCTCCCCTAAAGAGGGAGGAATAGTCTTCTTCAGGGATTGAACCCAGTGGGTTATCCAATACCAAGGGTCAGCCCTGAAATCATATACATACAAGTAACACTAAAGGGACCAAGCAGGTTGTATTCATATATGTAGGCATATATACATACATATATGTAAAAATAACAACTAAAAAGAGATCATGATTTTGAGAGGGAGCAAATTCTGGGGGTACAGGGAAAGTATTAGAGGGAGGAAAGCAAAGAAAATGATGTAATTGTATTTTACTTAAAAAACAAAAACACCTCTCCTAAGGTTGGGTGTGGTGGCACACACCTTTACTCTCAGCACTCAGGAGGCAGAGGCAGGAGGATCTCTGTGAGTTCAAGGTTGTCCTGGTCCACATAGTGAGTTCCAGGACAGCCAGAGCTACGATGAGAAACCTTGTCTTGAAAAAAAGAAAGAGAGAGAAAGAAGAAAGAAGGAAGGAAGGAAAGAAAGAAGAACCTTCCTAGAGGGCTTGAGTACAATTTGTGGTAAATCACTTGTCTAGCTTATTCAGCCTTCATAGGGCCTTGGGTTTCACCTCTAACACAGGACAGCAAATCTCTGATCGTGTAACGCTGGTCACCGGTCATGGTGCCTGTTGCTGTTGGACAGCTCACCCTGAGTCGCTGCTAAAGTATTTCTGCACATTCATGCATTAGCTTATTTAATCCTGTGTGTGTGTGTGTGTGTGTGTGTGTGTGTGTGTGTGTGTGTGGTGTAAGGAATCAAACATGGGGTCTAATACATGTTCAGCAAGTACTCTACCATTGATCCTCAGTCACAACTGAGGATTTGTTTGTTTGTTTTTAAGACAGAGTTTCATCTCACATAGTCTGCACTGTCCTGGAACACACTATGTAGTCATGGGAGAGCTTAAACTTTTGATCCCCCATCTCCAGAGTGCTGGGGTGAGAGGCATGGGGGTACCATGCCAGTTTTACATGGTTCAGACAATGGAACCCCATTCTAGGTAAGCACTCTACAAACTGAGCTGCATCTCCAACCCCTCACACTGGGCCTATGACCTAGGCACAAGTTTACAGATAAGGGAACTGAATGAGACCCAAGGGAAACAGCATGAAAACCTGCAGAAGATCACACAGAATCCCAGTCGTCCTTTCCAGTGAAACTTCATTTACAAGAACCTATGACTGAACAACAGCACCAACAGCAAAACAAACAAAAATACGAGAAATCCCAAACAAATACAGCAAAGAACTGAACATCACTGGAGACCAACTCACTAATTTTAATTTTAAAAACATTACACAAAAACACAATTTACCTGCCACCTCCACACCCACCAGCCAGCACTGTGATTCAAGCCCAGGACTTTGTGCGACTAGACAAGCACTCTGCTACTGAGCCACAGTCCTAGATCCTCACACAGTTTGCTATGTACAACCTACACTGGACTTGAACTCATGACTGAGCCTCCTTCTTTAGCCTCCTGAATGCTGGGATTAGAGGCATGAGCTACCACATCTCGAAAAATACGATTTATCTTTATTGTCCAGTTTTGTCACACACTTTCTGAACTACAGTCGAGCACGGGGCTGGAGGCTGAGATCAGGATGGACGGGTAAGGCTGCTGGTGGCCACTCTCTTGGGAATTTGGCCTGCATAGGCACTGTCTTTGATCGTCTAAACTCAGGGCTGTTTAATGCCCAATGCACAAAGGGAATATCCGAGGCCCAGCAACAGCAGATAGGCATTGCCAAGGTCTCCTTGCTCCTAGACTGAGTACGGTCCCCCATGTGTCACCTCTGTGTATTTTGGGGCAACAGAGCTGAGCAAAGGCCTGTAAAGGAACTGGAGCAGAATCACTGGCTGGACAGAGAGGCTGCACCCTCCCAAATGCAGAGGCCTCCTCAGGCTTAGGGTGAGGGGGATGTCTATCTTGGCCACAAAATTTAAAGGTGCCCCCAAACCTGATGGTAAATAAACTAATATTTTATGTAATATGAAAACAAATCAATCTATGATGAATAAAATGTCAAAGGCAGGATTCAGCCCTACACTTGTGGGATCCCATCTTTTTAGCTTTACCTTAAACCTAGTTCCCATGGACCTTTATTTACAGAAAGAGTTTGCCTGTTGCAGAGTTGATGGATTGATAGAAACTAAGTCTCACTATGTAGCCCTATGTAGCCATGACTGGCTGCAAACTCAGAATTCTTATGCCTTAGCTCTCCAAGTGCCAGGATTACAGCCATGCTCTACCAAGTCTGGTTTGTTATCTGATTTTTTAAAAAGTTCCAGGCTGTAGCAAAATTATCTGAGAGGCTTTCACCCAGCAACTGATGGAAGCAGATGCAGAGACCTATAGCTAAACATTGGCTGGAACTAGGCCCTCTGCACATATGTAACAGATGTGCAGCTAGGTCTCCATGTGGAACTCCTAACAGCAGGAGCAGGGTCTGTCTCTGACTCTGTTGCCTGCCTTTGGTTCCTTTCCCTAACTGGGCAGCTCCTTTCTCCCACCCACAACAGGAGAAGATGCACCTAGTCCTACTGTGACTTGATATGCCAAGGTGGGTTAATATCCATGGGAAGCCTCCCCTTTTCTGAGGAGAAAGGGAGGATGGGAAGATGGGAGGATAGAGTTAGGGAAGGTGAGAGGGAGGGACTAGGAGGAGAGAAAGGAGGGAAAGCTGTGTTCTGGATGTAAAGTAGGTAAATAAAAAAATAATGTAATTAATTTAAAAAGGTTTCAGGCTGGATGTAGTGGCACAGATCTGTAATCCTGGCACTCTAAAGGTGGAAGCAGGAGGATGTGGAGTTTAAGGCCAGCCTCGTTTACATAGCAAGTTTAAGGCTAGCCTGAGCTATTTGTGACTCTGTCTTAAGAACAAAAAAAACAAGAAAACAAAACAAATCAACAACAAAGCTGCAATATTATCTTTCTGGGTTATAAGGTTTCTTCTCTCTCTGTCTCTCTGTCTCTGTCTCTCTCTTTTTCTGTGCTGGGGACATGACCTTGTGCATACTAAGCATGTATTTTACTACTGAGTAACACCCTGTACCCCTGTGACCCTTCAACTTTTGCTTCAAGGTGAGTACCTCACTTGACTTGCTCCAGTCTTGGCATCAGGGCTGAGGACCCACGGCTCTGGGATGAGGCTCAGTGGTATCCCTTCTTCCATTGTTATCAGTACACTCTCTCAGCATTTCATCATCTCCTGCCCCTCACTCCCCAGCTGCTGGCTGGGTCCGGAAGCAAACACACAGTTAAAGACCTCTGCTCTTCTTCCAGTCTCCCTGTCCGTATCTGCTTGTCACCTTCCCTGTCTTTCCAGCCCTACCCCCTACTCCAGCTCTTTCCTGGTTCTTAATCTGCTCTGGTGTATAAAAGGGGATTTGGAGCATCCTATCATCTCTGGGAGGTGTGCAAGGTCCTGAATACAACATCTCCAGATGCTGTGTAGAGAGGACCTAATTCCCTGAGGTGAAGCTGAAGGCTCACTCAGGTCCCTTCACTAGGAGCCGAGGGGATGTCAGCTCTGGGTGGAAACATGGTGACCTCTTGCCCATCACGAGCTTCTCTTAGATGCTAGTGGTGACTGCTATGAATGATGCAAGTGCTTTTATTTGATTTAATTTAATCTTTTCTTTTGAGACAGGGTCTCACTGTATAGCCCTGGCTAGCCTGGAACTTACTTTGTAAACCAGGCTAGTCTCAAACTCATAGCAATCCACCTGCCTCTCTGTCTCTGGGTGCTGGGATTATAGGTGTGAACCAGCATGCCTGGCTAAAGCAAATGCTTTGAGTACAGGACACCAGAGAGAAGGGATCCAAATATCCTCGGAGGTGAGGGAAGGCTGGCAGTGTCTTCCCTCAATGGCTATAAATTCCTGCCAAACCTTTTTAACAATCAAACTGGTAGCCACCACACTTAGGACACGTCAGTCACTAGGTACTGGCTATGTTCCTTTGTTTGCTGAACACTCTTATCTCTGTAGAGTAGGTGAGGTAGCCGAGGCTCAGAAGGCTGGGCTGCTTTCTGATGGTCCTGCTAGTGGCGTTGAGATTGTGACACTAACTTGTTTTGTCACTAACTTAGCCAGTTGCTCTGTGCCTCTCTGATGTTTGTCTCCCACTGGGAATGTTTAAGGAGAAAGGGCTGAGGTTTTAGGGAACCAGAGTCAGATTTTCACCCTTTAGACCCTCCACTCTCCTCAGTGATGCAGCTCCAGGTGGTCGTGACCCTGCTTTTCTGTTACAGTGAGAGCAGGGTAAAGAAAGAGTAAGAGTTTCACAATGATCTACTGTAGTCCTTGCTGTGCAGCCTTGGCAGGTCTTTGTCTTAGCCTCTCAGGTGTTAAGATGAGACATCTATGCTATTATCCTTAATCAATTTGTTTTTGTTTACTTGTTTTTGTTTTGTTTCTTTGCTCTTTTTTTTTTTTTTCTTCCCTGTACTGGGTATTGAACCCAGGGCCTTGCAAATGCTAGATTTCTAGCTGCTATTATCTATCTATCTATCTATCTATCTATCTATCTATCTATCTATCTATCTATCTATCTATCTATCTATCTATCTATTGAATAGGGTCTCATGCAATCCAGGTTAGCTTTGAACTCCCTATGTGCTGAGGATGACTTTGAACTTCTGATCCACCTGTCTCTACTTCCCAAGAGCTGAGATTACAGGTGTGTGCCACTATACCCAATTTATGGGGTGCTAGGGACTAAACCCAGGAGATCTGGCCTGCTAGGTGAGTAGACCACCAATGGATCTATATTCTCAGTTTTGTTTTATTTTTTTATTTTATTTATTTATTTATTTATTTATTTTTTTTTGAGATGGTTTCTTTGTGTAGCCTTGGCTGTCCTGGACTTGCTTTGTAGAGCAGGCTGGCCTTGAACCCACAGAGATCCACCTGCCTCTGTCTCACTGAGTGCTGGGATTACAGGCATGTACCACAGTGTCTGACTGGTTTTTCATTTTGCTTTTAAAAAAGTTTAAAATTTCTGGGTGTGGTGGCATGCCTTTAATCCTAGTACTTGGGAGGCAGAGGCAGACATATCTCTTGAGTTCCAGGCCAGCCTGGACTACAGAGTGAGCTACAGGACAGTCAGGCTATAGAGAGAGACCATGTCTTAAAAAACAAACCAACCAACCAACAAACACAAGTTTAAATTTATGTCTGTGTGAGTGTATGCTGTGTGTGAGGGTGATGGTGGAAGCCAGAAGAGGGTGTCCCATCCCCTGGAACCGGAGTTACAGGTGGTTGTGAGTTGCCTGATATGTATGGGTGCTTATAAGTGATTTAGTCTGAGGTCTCACTATTTAGTCCAAGATGGTCTTGAACTCTAAACAATCCTCTTGCTTCAGCCTTGTGAGTACTGGAAGTGTAGGTGTGTACTACCATGACTGGCCTAACTTTTGCATGTATGTGTGTATACCCTGAGTTGTTTTCCCATTACCGATATCAGGCTAGCTGGCCTGTAATCTTCTGGGGGTTCATCCTTGGAGGGGCACCAGGGTTAAAAGCAAGTACAGATGCTCGAACTCAGGCCCTCACGCTTGCATGACAAGCATGTTTGCTCACTGAGCCATCTCTCTTTAACTCTCGATCAGGGAGATGACACTACGTGTTGATGATGGCCACTAGAGGATGGTAGACGTGAATTAACTTGGTTTCTCACAATTGTAACTATCCCAGGCTGAGAGATGTGGATTGCAGGGTGGGTCAGGCAGAAATCCCTTAAGTCAACCCTTAGCTTCAAGCTTTTGTCTCACCGACCTTAGGCAAGCCACTATCCTGATCTGAGAGCCTTTATGTAGGATGGGGCGGAGTTTCTAGTATGAGTATTTGTGTGTGAGGGTGTGTGCATTGCTGAATGAGACTAGGCAATGGTGGGGGTGGTGAGCCCATAGCTTGGTGGGGATGAGCTGGGATCTTGGAGCTTTTCATGTTTTGGGCACAAGAAGGTGTTAAGAAATGCAGAGTGCTTTTCTGCCCAGGACTGTTGCCTCCTGATGAAGACTGTTGGGAGCCTTTAATAATATTACTATTATTATCATAGCAACTGATATTTACTGGCTGCTTGAGTATACCAGACATGGCTCTACGCATTATATGCATAACTTAATTTACTTGTTATAACTCCTTGAGAGTAGATTCTATTATCTCTGATTTACAAAAAGAGGTGACTTTAAAACTCATCAGTGATGCACTCGTCTGCCACGGAGACCCATCTTGGGGAGCCCGTACCCTAAACTGCTCTTGATGGGGTTTGCCGGGGAGTCTCTCCACCCATATCCACTAGCTTGGCCAAAGCCTAGTTTGAATCAGCCAACAGACCTCACTTTAGATTCTGGCTTGTGTATATATGTCATTTATCTGTGTGATGAATTATGACAGTGTGGGGGAGGGGGAGATCTAGCCTTAACTCTGATGGAGAAGAAAGGTAGGGGCTCTGCTTGCTTCATGTACTGCTTTATCTTGGGGCTTGCTACACAGTAATTGCTCAACAAATATCTGTGGAACAAATATGTGAATGTATACATGAAGGGAGGTCCTCCTTAACAAGTTCAGGCTCTGTAGACTGAGGATGAGCCTGTGGGGATCACGGCCAACTCCAGAGCAGGGTCTAGGGGTCCCTCTGCTTTTATGACCCCTTATCCACCAGGACTCTGTTCTCTTGGGCAAGGGTGTGTCTGGCATGAGAGCACAGGGGAAAAATGTGCAGGAGCATCTTCATCTGTTCAGTGGTCCAAGAAAATCCTGCTCTATTGAGAGGCACAGGGAAACTAAGTGAGGTTCACAAATAGAAGTGGAGTGGTGTGTGTGTGTGTGTGTGTGTGTTTGTGTGTGTGTGTGTGTGTAAGTTAATGTGGGCTCCAAGAGTTATGGGATGAGGTCAGAGTCTCTAACACAAGGCAGGCCAGACTGATGACCGCCAGGGCCCTGAACCAATCCCTAGGGACCAGGGATCTGGCTGGTGAGAGAAGGGAGAAAGAAAGGAGCTACTGGGGGAGGACAGGAAGGGGGTGGGCGAAGGATTCCTGAACATTAGGTTTTCCTAAGCATGGTCAAGGAGTGAGAACGGGAGGCTGAGAATGACAGCATTGCCAGGGAAGATTTAAGAAGGAAATGTGGAGCCATCTTGTTATTCTGGGGCTAGAAGCTGTCAGAAAATCTGTCTGGGGCAGAGATAATAATAATAATAATAATAATAATAATAATAATAATAATAATAAT
>NW_026592510.1:26402505-26496695 GCF_907164565.1 Psammomys obesus
ATAATAATAATAATAATAATAATAATAATAATAATAATAATAATAATAAAAATAAAATCTGGCTGGAGAGAGGGCTTTGGGATAGGGCACCCAAAACTTCACATATGTAGGAAGGGGTAGTCCTGGCCAAGGTTCTTGACTACTCACAGCCCAGACAGAAGCCAGCCTTTCTGGGTGGCTCCGTAGGTTAACTTTTCTCTCCAGGTGGCTCTTGATTCATTAAAGGTTCACAGAACTTCCACCCCTGATCCCCTGGCCTTGGAAACAAGGAAGTAAATAAGTGGAATTAATCTCGTGTTTTAGGCTCAAGCCACCACTGGGAGTGCCAGCTAACCTAACGGAGGTCAGTGGCCATTAGTTAAACGCTTCATAAATACACTGATCTGAAAGAGGAGCTTCCGTCCTAGAATCATGGTCAAATTTGCTCACCGGTGATGGACCTTGACTAGTCTTTAACCAGACTGTGAAGAGCCTGGCTGTTAGGAGGCTGTAACCTAGACCTTGCTATGCAAGCGTGGGCCCCCTCATCCTCCTCCCTGCATGCCCCTAGATCCTCACTCCTTGTACTCCTCCCCCCTTTCCTTTCTTTTCTCTCTCCCTCCCCCATTCTTCTAGGCATCACCATGGCATCACAGCAGAGCAGAAACTCAGCTCGACTCACCCACCTCTTCCTTGCCTGCCTGCTTGGGAGCCCAAGCTCCTGCCTTATAAAGCTTGCTACGCCCTTCTCTTCCCCATCATATCCTATCCTCCTGTTCACGGAGGTGGTAGCACAGTGTTATGCTGAGGGCGAACGAGAAAGGGTTCAAGTACCAACACGATTGCTACATCTCCCTTCTGTGGCCACAAGTATGCCCATTTTTTTTTTTCAGCCTCATTCTCTCTGACCGTACATTGGGACAGCTCTGCCTAGACCTTTCTCAACACTTACGACTTTCCATTACTCTTCAAGATCCACCAAAGGCACAGCCACCAGCCCAGCATGGAAGTCAAGAACGATACCCTTTGTAGTCCTGTCCCACCATCTCCTCCTCTTGCATATCTCAGCAGCTATCATGGCTTGCCTACTAGCTGAGGTTAGGGGGTAGAGTGCTTTCCTTAGACATGAAGCAGCAGGTTACCCTGGGACAGGAGACGGGCGGCTGGAGACTGCCAGCCAGTGAGGCAGGGGCATTGGGCCGATGAGATGGAAGTAAAGATAGATATGCACTGTAGGAAGAAGTGAGCCCCTCTCCGCTGGCACTAAAAACCCCAAAGGTCTTCATGATCCAACTACCCATTCTCCAGACACTTGTCTTAGAGGTGGCAACTGCAAGAATCAGTCTTTGGCTTCAACTCACCCTTACTGGAGTCTGGGACACACACGTATGCCTTAGTGCCCTCGTATTGCCTGTGACCTGCCTTCTGCAAGGCAAAGACACTAAGAACACAGGAAGGGCCCTCTGGGTCTCCATGCATGCCATGGCCACATTCTCTGGGTGGTGTGCCTGTCCATGTGCTTATTTGTCTCCATAGAGCACTGGGGCTCTTTGCCTGGTCTCCTGCTGGCTTCTGGCCCAACATCCACCTTGGCATCCAGCTTGTCCATCTGGCCAGCTGTCTCATGCAATACATCTTGGGGGGCTGAAGATGAGTGAGAGAGGTGGGATTCAGGGTTCCCTGAAGGAGGAGAGAAGGAGGCTCTGGGACTGGCAAAAGTATGCCTATGGGGTCACCCTTCAATGAGATGCTGGTGGCAAGGGCTGCCTCTTGCTCTTTCCATTCTGCCTTTAGGGTGTGGGGGAGCTGCTAACTACCCGGCCATCTAATTTCTTCTGAACTCTAGGTTGAGTTTCCTAAGAGGGTCTCCATCTCTTCTGCCAACTGAAGCTCAGAAAAACATAAGATGAATCCACTGAAAACCAGCAGACATGGTGTTTGGAGCAGCCAGTGCTCACTGCTGCACAGCCCTCTTGGCCTCTAGACCCCTTCCTGGCCACCTCCCCTCTTCAGAATCCACCCCCATTTCCATCTCATCCGTGTCCCTGCCCTGCCCCAGAGGACCCCGCTGCTTCTGCACCCAGCTCAACACAGCCCCTCCCAAACCTTCCCAAATGTACTCACCATGGGCCGGGAGAGGGGTCTGCAGGGTCCTCAGCTTCTCTGCTTCTCCAGGGGGCCTGCAGCGTCTCCTGGGACCCAAACACCTGGCTCCCGGGGGGAGCTGCGCCCTGTGCTGGCAGCGGGAGAGGCACAGCCAGTGATTGGCATGTCCCACCCCCTGGCACGCCAGCCTTGGGGGGGAGGGAGGAAGGGAAAGAGAGGGAGGGAAGAAAGGGAGGAAAGAAAGGGAGGGGGAGCAGGAGGGAAGCCTCAGGCAGCATCTGGGGTTGCACTAAGTCCTGGAGTGTGCCCCCCCCTCATCCACAAGGGCACCCACTTTGAGTCTTGAGAGGGAGGAGGCAGGACATGAGGAAAGAGAGCCCAGGAAGGCTAAAAGTCCAGGAGGAGAGAGAAGGCGGATACAGGGAGACAAACACCCACACCCACTGCACACAGACTGGCGGCACACACACACACACACACACACACACACACACACACACCCTCACAAAGGCACACTCTGTTTCCCGGGCTCCTTCCCCCACCCAACCGGAAAGCCCCCAACTCCTGTGCACCATGTCCCAACACACATGCCCCGGTATTCACATGCTTGCTTCCTTTGCACACCCCCACCCAAGAACATGCCCACGCGCCCACCCACCCAGCCACACACCCTGCTCTTCCTCCCTGCTGTGAGGGAGCTAGATTCCTTCTGTTTGAAAATGACACATTGGGCCTCACGTGAGAGGTTCCAACTTGGAACAGACCCAGAGGGATGGTGCACCCGCCCTGGGGCTGAGTGACATGCCCACATGCTGGGCAGAGTGCTCTAGTGTATGCAAAGCCCTAGTGTGAGGGTGTATGGGTGTCTGGTCTGTGCGAAGTTGGAGGCTGTGTTTGTCCCATATGCTGTTCAGTGTCCGGTATGTGTGTATCCCTGTGTGCTCATGTTACCACGCAGCCTGCGGGAATACAGGTGAGACCCTGCCAATCTGGAGCCAGAACGCATGTGCGTGCGTGTGTCTGTACTCAGCGTGTGTCTGAGTGTTGCCCAACTGTGGAATTGGCTAATTTTGACAAGCGAGGCAGCATCTACCTCCCTGCCTGCTCCACCCCCAGCTTCCCCTTGGAAGACAGACAGACAGGCAGACCGACAGCTCTCCTCCCAGCCTGTCAAACTCTGTCTCCCCTGACTCCCACTCTAGTTCACAGGTGTGTACCTGGGGAGTGTGAGCCACTCCTCCTCTCAGCCTACAATTTGGCCCGGAGCCCTCCCCCAGGCCGGTTTGGATTTCTGTGTTGTTTCCTCAGAGATAGAGATTCCCCACCGTGAGGGGTGTGTGTTTTGTCATAGGGACTGGGTCCAGCAACACCCCAGTAGAGACTTCCTGGAGAGCTGACCGTGGAGGAGAATTGGGGAAGCTAAAGGTTCCGGTGTTCTTTGCCCCATGGGCTGTGATGCAGCCTCGGGTGGGAGGCGGGAAGGACCGAATCAAGATCGCCATTATGTAGAGAGAAATGTGAAAGCTGAAGGTGGGTACGGGTACGAGGTGAGCCACTGTTTGGACTCAGGTCCTGGGGACTCTAAACTCAGGGTTTTGGAGTCTGGGGCACAGGGTTGAGGCCCTCCCCAATCTTTCTTTCTCTTCATTTTTCTACCAAGCACCCTATCCTACCGTTGAGTTTGGAGCCCAGTTGCCTAGGGAGCCGGGTAAGGAATAAATCGGCGTCTCTGGAGCTTAGGCCAGCAGCCACGGGGCACAGGTGGCAGGTACATCAATACTTTTGAGGAGCCAGGGGGCCGAAAAGCACCCAGTGTGCCTTCTTTTTGCTCTGGGTCAGATAGTGCAGCTGGGGGCTGTGTGTGTGTGGGGGGGAGGGGAGGGTCGGGGCGGCTAGCTCCTCCTCCCACTCTCGGGGTCATTAAACCCTCGGAGTTAGGTCAGTCAGAAACCAATCAGTCCCGGCGATGGGCTGCCCCCTGCTGGGCCGTCCTTAGGTTGCGGGCTGCGGGTTGGGAGCGCAGTGGGGGTGCGTGTACTTGTGCGAGTACACGTGGCTTAGAGTGGGGGAGTTAGGCCTCCACATCCATTTCCGAGTCTGAATCAAGCTTCCTCTTTGCCCCTTCCCCCAATCTTCTTGCTCTCCCTTTTCTCCCACCGCCTCTGCACATGTCCCTTTAGAAATAAAAACACTTATTTTGTGGGCGGGAGGGGAGGGTGTCCAGCTTTCCCCTGCCTCCTCGTGAGTGCCCCCCATCTTTAGCCCACGCAGCTTTCTGCAGTCTGTGCAGCTTCAGAAGAAGGGGGCTATAGCCCCGTCCTCCCGTTGTTATATCATGCGTTTTGCCTTCCCGTCTAGCTTGGCTAGGTCTCCCCTTACCAGTTGGGGAAACTGAGGCACGAAGGAAGAAGGGAGGCAGCGCGGGGAGAAGCGCTCCCGCCCGGCTCGCTCACCACCCCCGCATTCGCGCCGGATTTAGCCGCAGGGAGGCTGGGAACATTGTCTTTATTTTAAGCCGCCGAGTGCGGCACGAACGCGGCTGCTCCCGACAAAGGGCTTCGCTAAGCGGCTGCAGGCGGCGCACGTGGGGGTCTGGTCCGGCCCCTTTGTGACCCCCCTCTCCAGCTACCCTGACCCTCTCCAGCTTTACTTTCTCTGGGCAGGTGGGGGCTGGGCCCACACTGGACTCCCGGTCTGCGCTCCTGCTGCTTGCTATTTTTGATCAGTGTTGGATGACTCGGCCCAATCATAAATACTTCTAAGTAGAAAAAAAAAAAAAAAAAAAGTGAAGTTGTCACGGGTTCGAATCCGTCTTTAGGTTGGTTCATTCGAACTGCTCGGCAGGTTAGAGCTTGTCTCCAGGTCTGTTTAATCAGTGACATGGGAGTAGAAGTACCTCCCTTGATGGGGCAGTTACATTAAACGGTGGCACCTTCAGTATTTAAAAGAGAAAGCTATTATTGTTATTTATAATAGGTATTGAGCGCTTACTCCCGCGAGACACTGCTAGGTGCTTTACATTAATTAACCTGTCGCTCATTGTTCCGTGTGGGAGGCTTTCTTACTCCCATTTTGCAGATTGAATAGATTCACAAAACGGCACGTGCCTCTGGCTTTGTGGAAGGTTCAGTGTGCCTGAACAATCCTGGGGTTGGGAACGGGGTGTCAGTTCGCAGGCTGCAGTTTGAGGGAAGGGAGGGCTATTATTTTCCTTAAAAATTTAAAATTTTATTTATCGCATATGGTGTAGGCGCATGTCTGTGTAAAACGCCGTAGCGCCCAGGAGGAGGTCAGAGGTTAACTTGCAGGAGTTCTTTCCTTCCACCTTGTGGGTCCTGAAGATTCCGATGCGTCAGGATAGTTTTTTTTTTCAAAGACCTCCATGGGGTGGGGAGCGTTGACATAAAGTGCTGCACCCCTTTTTACTTAAATAATTACCCTCCGTTTTAGTGCAGGACAGAATCTCAAACCTCACTAAACCTTCAGGATGCTGCTTCCATTGTGTTAAAGGATGGAGGCCTCAGGAGGGAAGTTCTGTTCTTTTTGTTCTACCAGGCCTGTGATATGCAGGTGGTCCTTGAGGGCCCTTGCTGAGGGCTGTGGGCCAGAGGTGTCATCACTCCGGAAGGCACCCAGACAACTTGACAGCGCGCCTTCTCACGTCTTCCTTTGCCTGAAGTCTTTCTTAACCTTCCTGGGTCTTCTCCTCCACTCCAAAAGACTGTTTTCTAGATTTAAAAGGAAAAGCTTCAACCCAGGGTGGGGCTGCAGATGGGCTAGGGCAGATGCAGCCGCTACAAAATTATGGGTCAAGAAATCAAGGTTTTACACTATGGTTCTTAGGGTGAATGAACGCAGACACACAGTCTGCTCAACCAATTCTTCACCTTCCCGGCCAGTTAACTCTGGCTCCTCTTGGCAGGGGTGTGGCCCGGAAGCAGTCCCCCCATCTATCCCTTGTCTCACAGCCCAGAGCTGAAAGGAATCATCTGGGTCCAGCAGAGCATTCTCTAACCCCAAAGAGCCCGTTGGTCCCTGCTGTGGATTTAGGTGGTACTCGAGGTCCGGCACTGGGAACTGAGATAACCCCAGACGGAACCTTAGAACTGTGTTCTTAAAAGGTGTCTCAGCTTGCCTAGGAGGACAGGTCTTGGAGCTCAGGTCACTTGCCGCTGCCTTGGAGTTGGCTACACCCTAGCAGCGTGAACCAGATCCCGGGAAGAGGCATTTCCACTTATGCCAAGGCTTCTTCTCAGCTCTCTAACAGTCTATAACCAAAAGCTGCTCGGAAATTTATTTATCTTCCCTTGGTCATTGAACATAGGGCCCAGATCTAGTTCCACATGAAATTGCTGTTTAGGAGTCTGACACAGACCTGGACTTTAGAGTGTTCAAATTTTTTTCGTTACTGGGGGAGGTCCTTTGCCTTGCTCCTGTTGTTCTTTCCCTCCCCACACATTTCCCCCAACAATCCAATTTGTATATTAAATCCCATATGTGTTAGGGTTTCTGCTGCTGCTGAGAAAACACCATGACCAAAAAAGCAAGTTGGGGAGGAAAGGGTTTATTTGGCTTGCACTTCCAGATCATAGTCCATCACACTGGAGGAAGTCAGGACAGAAATTCAAGTAGGGCAGGAACTTGGAGGTAGGAGCTGATACAGAGGCCACAGAGGGTGCTGCTTACTGGCTTGCTCCTCATGGCTTGAGAGACCTGCTTTCTAATTAATGTGCATTAGTTTGAAGGCTTCAGATCCCTTGGAATTGGCATTATAGACAGTTTGTGAGCTGCCATGTGGGTGACTGGGAATTGAACCCCGGTCCTTTGGAAGAGCAGACAGTGCTCTTAACCTCTGAGCCATCTCTCCAGCCCCTCAGCCTGCTTTCTTACAGAACCCAGAATCACTAGCACTGGGATGGCCCCACCCACAATGGGCTCTGCCCTTCCTTATTGATCATGAATTGAGAAAATTCCTTACAGCTGGATCTCTTGGAGTCATTTCCTCAACTGAGGCCCTTTTCTCTCTCTGATGATTCTAGCCTGTGTCAAGTTGACACACAAAACTAGCCAGTACATCATATATAAATTAAACCCAGGACATTGAGGGGTGGGAAGGGCTCAGAGAACCTTGACCTTGCACAGAATTGTCAAGTACATCAGTGGAGAAGGTGGACAGCCACTTCAGAGGAGTGCTGGCAGCCCTCCATCCCTCCCACTGCACCCAGGGTCAGGTGTACCCAGAGTGCTCAGTGGGTGCCTGGGGTTGGATGCCACGCGCCCATTTTTTTCCCTCCCTGGAAAGAAAACAGTAATACTTTCCTTGGCAGAGGCACCTAAGGAGTGGTACACCACTACCACCAAGAAGGTGAGAGGAGCTGGCTGCCCTTTACTGCATGTGTTCTGGCCGTACAGTTCATAAACTGTTTCTAACTTCTTGTGTAGATATATGTATATGTGTGTGTGTGTGTGTGTGTGTGGGCCCTCACAAGTGCAGGCACACTAGAGTCAGGGCACCCACATGCAGGTCAAAGGACAACTTGTGAGTGCCAAAGATAAACTCAGGTTGTCAGGACTTGTAGCTTGCTACAAGCACCTTTACCCATGGCGTCCCATCTGTCTCTAGCCTCACATTTATAAACTCTTCACAACAGACCCATGATACAGGGTAATTCCCTTCTATTTTACTGATAGAACACAGACCTGGAAGGTTAGGTTAGGGTTAATTCAGTCTGCTGTCTTTACCTCATCACAGTTTGTGGTTTTGTTTCTAGCTCAGAGCCTCATTAGCTGGAAGCCTTCTTCACCATTTGTAAGAAGAAAGGACATTCCAGGAAGCCTAAGCCAACGTCCCTCCTGTCCTTCAATCTGCAGTAATAATAACAATGGCAGAGCAACAACAAAAATAATTATTATTATTTTGAGGCAAGATCTCATGAAACCCAGGCTGGTGTCAAACTTGCTTTGTGGCTGAGGGTGACTTTGAACTTGTTTTGCCTGTGTGGATCACAAGAGAACAGTTGCCACACTGGTTTTATGCGGTGCGTGGGATCGAACCCAGGCCTCTTTGAGTGCTAGGAAGTGCTGAGCTCTGCAGCCCCACTATTTAATGGAAACATGCATGCATCAAATTTGTAGTGGCTTGGTTTTGAGTGTTTTACATGTTTTTAATGAATTAAAAATGTATTTTCTAAAAAACAGGATCTCACTATATGTAGTCTTGACTTGGAACTTACAGAGATCTACTGGCCCCGCCTCTGGAGTGCTGGGGTCAAAGTTCTACATCTCCACATCTGGCTCATTGAATATTTTAAGTTTATTTTGTCTTATGCGAGTGAGTATTTTGTCTGCATGTGTGTATGAGCACCAAGTCTGTGCATTCCCGGGAAGGTCAGAAGAGGGCATTGGGTCCCTGGGAGTAGAGTTACAGATGGTTGGGAATCATCATGTGGGTGACTGAACTGAACCCTGGTAGGTGCAGAAACAGGCCACTTCTAATTATTACTTTTGCTTTTATCATAAAGGTTCCCAGATGTCAATGTGTCCACATCATCTGTCCCTCCCCTCCCCCTTTCACTCTCTCTATCCATGTATGCAGTCAGCCTTTGTGTTAAGGCCTACAGATCCTGGTCCCTTGAAGGCCCCTTCTCACTCACCCCTGGTGCCTCCTCTCCGCTTCAGCACTGATAGAGGCCTGACCAGGGTGGAGATAGAGGAGATGAGAAGACCTCAGGCCACCTGTTCACTCAGTCTGTCGAATGCTCAGTGATTAACTCTGCAGAATTGAGTTAGAGCCGAAGCTCCTGGGCTGAACCTGGGAAGGGGGAGGAAGAAGAGGGGCAGGAGTGGTAGCTCCTTGATTCTGGTACAGGTTTGTAAGGGGCTGGAGTCCTGCAAGCTCAAAGGGCTTAGCAGCAGTAGAAAAAGCTTGTGGGAGCCCAAAGGTGTGGCAGCAACCTTTCTTACTTTTCTCATTCTCTTTCCACAGTGGTGGAGCATGTCTTAGCTCCAGGGCATGACTAAGAAAGGAAGGAAGCCATTTTTCCAGGGAGACCTCCCAACAGGACATGGCAGCAAGGCTGGAAGAGAGGTAGGCAGATGTTCTTTGTCTTTTTGGGTTGGATTGTGGAAGACCAATCTATTTGGGCCCCAAGCCTTCTCACTTCTTGGGTGGCTTTGTGTTGTCATGTCTTTCCAATCCATGAAGGACTTTTCTCTTCAGAACATGTCCACCTTGATCTTCCTTTCTTAACCACAGAAGTGGAGTGGTTCTGCAAACTGCCTGAAGAGGCCCTGGGCTTCAGCCATCCTCTTGGGGATGCTAATTGGGGACAGACCTCCAGAGAGCCACTAACTTAAAACTCACACAGAGCCTGGTGTAGTGGTGCATGCCTATAATCTCAGCACTAGGGGATGCAGAGGCAGGCAGATCTCTGTGAGTTCGAGGCCAGCCTAGTCTGCCAATCGAGTCCAGGACAGCTAAGGCTACACAGAGAAACCCTGTCTTGAAAAAACAAAAACAAAACAAAACCCTCACACGATGCAGCATGTCTTACTTCCTCCAGACTTGTAATGAAGGCCTATCCTAAGAGAACAGGCTGTAGTCTGTGCCCAGCATTGTGGTCAATCCTGGGAAGGAAACAGAAGTCAGAGATAGATGTCATGGGTTTCCAGGGCTAGATGGGAAGAGCTGGTCTTGGGAATGCTTCCAAGAGCAGCAGAGCTCACAAACTTCCTGGGAATTGGAGTCGGGAAAAAGGTATAGAGAGGCAGAGGGATGGACAGTAGGTCAATCGGGAGGTCGGCAGGGAGGGAGTCAGTGAGGAGGCTATAGGCCTGGTAGGGGAGGAAGACCTGGCTTAAGAAGTTCTATCACATACTGGGGCACCAGACTAGGCCAAACTGGGACCCATAAGAACCCTATGAAAGAGTGAGTCGTGGCCTCTCTCCCAGCTCTGTCAGTCTATCTATAAATTTGTTACAGATGAAGGCAATGATATATGAGATGGGGCCAAGATATTCTACCATCTCTCATGTTCTCTGAAGATAGTTTACCTGGGGTTTGCCTGAGTTCTGCCTCTCTCCTCAGATCCACCTCTTTGAACTTCAGTTTCCAGGGAAGTAGAACGGGAGGCTCAGCTAGCAGCATCTACTTTTTGGATGACAGAAGATGTTACACTTAGGAGGAAAAGCCTTTGTAATTTTTCTCACAGGAAACTGTACTAGCTAGATTGTTCAGTTGTTCAAGATATTTGCCTGGCAAGCCTGGAGAGCTAAGTTTGATCCCTGGAACACATAGAAAAGACGAAAGGAGACAGCTGACTCCATAGAGTTGTCCCCTGAATGCCACATGCATGCTGTGGTATGTGTGCGCTCCACTGTGCATACCCAGGCACACACACACAGGCACGCACACAAGGTAGTTCAGTGCAAGATAGTTCAGTGAACAGAGGTGATTGCTACCACACCTGAGCGACCTGAGTTCAATCCCCAGGATCCACAAGGTGGAAAGAGAAAATCAACTCCTACAGGTTGTCCTCTGACCTGTACATGTGCACCATGGCATGCTCCCCATTAAATGTAATTCAAACCCCTCAAAACAAAACAAAAAGAGGCAGCTCAGGGAACCAGCAGGGCTTTCTTTCCAGTGGGAACCTACCGGAGCCTTTCAATGTCAAATGTGTGTTAACTTTTGTTTTGAGACAGGGTCCTGGAGAGCCTTGAACTTCAGATGCAGCGAAGGATGACCTGGGCTTTCTGCTTTTCCTGCTTCTATTGCCCAGGTGCTTGGATCACAGGCGTGGGACACCAGGCCCTCCTTTCTGCAGGCTCTTTTTGACGTGGTGTGTTTCACTGGCCTTGCTGCTGAGGATCATGCTTGGTTCACCCCCGACTAGGTACAGAGAAACCCTCCGTCTCTGAAACAGGATAGTTTTAGGCCTGAATTCCTCCCTTCAAGGGCTTCCTTCCCAGGCCTCCGCCTTTCCTGGAGGCTTCCCACCTCTGGGTTGTTTCCCCTGCTCTCCTCAGGGTGCTCTGTTTTGAGTGCCAGGCTTCCTGTGGCCTCCTTGTTTACCTCCATTAAAGACTCAGCCTTTAGTCCTGCTGTTCCTTCCAAGAGTTTTTTCAGTGACCTGAGGGCCACTATTTGAGGCCTTCTGGCAGGGTTCAGCATAGTGGTCACCCTGTCCTTGTAGTTTCCTTGTCCTCAAATCCAAGCCCTCACCCCAAATTTCATAATCTGAATACCAAGCCCAGGCCCCAGCCCTCAACCAACAGGCTCTTGCAGGAGAGTCTATGTTTCCTAGCTCTAAATTCACACACACCTCCAAGTCCCAGTCTTGCTTCCGATCTGTGGCATCTAGCTTTCATCTCCAAAGTAGTTTCTGAGATCTGGGCTCTTAAGCGTTAAGAGACAACCCTTCCTCTCTCCAGCTGCAGCTGCAACCTACTTGGTTTTTGGGCCCCAGGCCAGATGAGGACAAGTATTTAGAGTAATCCTATCCGGTCCCCAGCCTGGTTCAATGCAAGGGAACCCCTTGAAGGCAAAAAAAAAAAAAAAAAAATACTGACTATAAACAGAAACAGGTTAGGCAGGTAAGTGGGATGTCTGAGTGGAGAGTTTAGTTGATTTTCTGTTGTCTGTAACACAATACTATGGACTGGACGAATCATTAAGAAAATAAGTTTGTTTTGGTTTATGATTCCAGAGGTCTAAGGTTGAGGGGCTGCATCTAGTGATGGCCCTGAGGCAGTCCAGAGCATCACATGGCAAGAGAGAGACACAGAGTACTTAGCTTGTGCATGTGTGTGCCTATTGGCCTCCATTTTTCTAAGAAAGATGTAAGTATTAAATCACAGGGGAGGGGCTCCATACTGATGACATTATCTAATCTTGTGTTTAATTTTTTATTAAATTGTGTGTGTGTGTGTGTGTGTAGGTCTGAGAACAACTTGTAGGGTTTGTGAACCCCAGGGATTGAACTCAGCTCATCAGGTTTGGGTACAAGTTCCTTTACCTACTGAGCAATCTCAATGGCCCACCATTATCTAATCTTAATCACTTCCCAAATTTCGCATCTCTAAGCATTAGAGTGGGATTGTTTTTATCCTCTTAATACCTCATTGTGGGGGCTTAATTTTAACTTGAATTTTGGAGGAGACAAGCCACATTGAAACCAGCGCACTGTTCCAGGTCCCCTGCAAGGTGTCAAATTGCTGGGTTCAGAATTACTGGAGAGACAAACTTCCCATGAGGGATTATCTAGGATAGGTTAATGGGGAGGAAGGGCCTACCTAGGAGTGGGCAGCATCACCTCCTGGGCTGGGGTTTTGGACTGCATAAAAAGGAGAGAGCTAGGTGAACACCAGTGTTCTTTTCCCTCTGCTTCCTGACTGTGGATGTGACATCTGCCTACCTCTTGCTGCCATGATTTCCCTGCTGTGACACACTGGTGCTCCACATCTATTAACCCCAGCTGGGAGCCAGAATAAACACTTCTCTCCTCAAGTCGGTTTTGTCAGATCCTTTGTCACGGTGATGAGAAAAGCAACCGACATATCTCCAATATTCTTTCTAACAAACACGGTAATTATTTCACCAAATAACCCCCACTTGTTAAATCGTCCTAGCATCAAATAAGGAGTTCAGTGCTCAAGATCATCTTGAGCAAATGCTCAAAGCAAATGCTTTTTAGCCCTGAACCTGTAAAATCAAACCACTTTATTTACCTCCAATACACAGTGGAAGGACAGACACAAAGCATGTACACTTTGTGATGATTGATCTTGGTTGTCACCTTGACACACCTAAGAATAGAGTGCCTCAGCTAAGGAATGCTTCAGTCAGATTGGCCTGTTGGCATGTCTGTGGGAGCATTTTCCTGATTGCTAATTGATGTTACAAGGGTTCAGAGCATTGTGGATGGTGGCACCCCTGGGCCGATAGGCCTGGGATGTATAGGAAAGGTATCTGAGCGAGTCAGAGAGAGCAAGGCTGTAAGCAGTGTTCCTCCACTGTATCTGCTTTAGTCCCTGCTTCCAGAGTTCCTACCCTGGCTTTCCTTGATGATGGACTGTAAATCAAATAAACCCTTTCCTCCCTAAGTTGCTTTTGATCAGGGTTTCATTCCAGAAACAAAGAAGTAAACTAGGACAGGCTCCCAGAAAAGAGTGATAATCTCAAAGTGAGACTGAAATCCAGCAGGGCAGACATTGCATCCTAAATCTCTAGTCTGCTCTCTTGTACACACTGTACAAGGGGCTCAGCACCCAAGACATTGAGTTGACCGTCCTCTGGCTTTGCCGATGGCAGTCTAAATCACAACTGTCTGGGGAAGGATGACTGTGTGTTGGTGTCAGTGGCTTTCCTGGATGGGTGTGGCTGGAAGTGCTCCTTTTCTGGGGCCTCATTGTGGTTCTATTCCCATTGCTCAATTAGATATCATCCCACTGGTCATTCTTCAAACCAACCCTGTGACAATCTTCTGCTTGGCTTCCAAAGCTTTCCTGTGAAAGCTTTGTGGGAGCTTTCTGAGTGGGAGCCACCGTGTTCCCACAAAATACTGAGATTTGCTGTCTACTGTTGGTATAATGTTCTTTTAAAATGTGTATGCCTTACCCTTGTTAATTCAAATGCTGATTTCCCCACCCCCAACTCTCTGGTTTCAATCTGGATATTGCATTGTGATACTCACTCTTGTGTAAACAGGACACAAATAAAGCAACTAGATACAATGTTGTGCAATGGGAGGAGCCAGAGGACAGGAAAGAGGGGAGGAGCTAGAGAACAGGAAGGGGCGGGAAGGAGGAGGAGCTCCAAGAGAGAGCACGAGGAGAGCACGAGCGGGGAGGAGAAAGCTTGGAGGACTTGGAGCATGAACCAGACCTAAGATTTCACAAAAAGCAAGTATAATGTGGGAAATGTAAATGTTAGGAAACTGAGGGCTTGGAGGTTTAGGAGGGAGTAAATATTGCCCAGCATTGTGTTCTAGGTTAACTAAAAACCCAGCCTCTCTGTGGTGATTTGGTTTTACAGCTGCTGAGGATTAACAGCAGCGTTACCGGAAGTTAAGCCCATAGTAAATATCAATAACTTACTACAACAGTCTACAGAAACTCCTGTGGGCTTGTTTGATGGAGCAGTTGGCTGGGAAGCTGAGGCAACCCCGGGCAGTGCGCCTGTTCAGTCCTTGAACAAATGTGGGCTTTTAGGTCTGTTGGCCCATGAGAAAAGGGGTGGCCTTCAAGAGTTTTGAGACATCACTGAAGCCTTTCCCCTCAGTTATCTTACCAGTTAGACCATGGATTCTCTTATCTGTGCCAGCCTCTACTTTGAAATCTCTCCTAAACATGCTTCTTGCTTTTTATCCTGGTCAAGCTCAGATCTTCTAAAAATTTTTTTACCCTGCTTTTCATTTCACTGGAGATCTAAGACTAGCCAGTAATAATCATGCCACAGTCTGAATGTCCTGTTGTGAAATTTTCACTCAGTGAGCTGGTTTGTTATCTCTAAGTTTAACTTTCTTTCTTTCTTTTTTTTTTTTTTTTTTTTTTTTAGGCAGGTCTCTTTATGGGATCCTGACTGTCCTGGAGGTTGCTATGTAGTTCGGGCTGGTCTGGAACTCACAGAGATCCTCCTGCCTTGGACTCCAGAGTGTTGAGATTAAAAGTGTGCACTAGCTACACTCAGCTTCCACAAAGTCTTACAATATGGAATGATGCACCACATTCTTTTCTGTGGTATAATACAGGTAATCTTTAGTTCAACTTCCAGCGGAACCTCATTTATATCTGAGACTAGGTCTGAAACCTCTTTTTCTCCTGAGCTCTCACTAGAATTACCCACAATGCTCTACGCATCATGCCATTTTTATGCTGTTCTCTACTGCCTCCCCCCACTCCCTGGATGTTGTTCTTCCTTGTTGGTATTTGTTATCTCCTCACTCTCTAAACTTAGGAGAATCTGGCTTCAGCCTGTGGTCCTTCACACCCACTGGCAGGTGAACTTATGTCACCCACACACTGATGATTCCCATGTGTATTTCATCAGCTTGGGCTCTCCTGAACACCAGACTTGTAGATTTCCTCATCTGTGAAAGGGGATAGTGACAGCTCTGCATCCTAGGAATGTCGTGAGGAGTAAGTGATTCAGGCATGGGAAGTGTTGGGAGAGCTTATGGCTCAGAGTGAGTGCTGTGGTTTTAATTTTTCCTGTTAATTTTTTTTTTTTTTTTTTTTTTTTTTTTTTTTTGTGGTTGTGGGGATGAAAATCAGGGCTTTTCTCCTGCTAGGCAAGTGCTCCATCACTGAACTGCACCCCACCCTGGGGCTCACTTCATGGTGCAGCTGTGATTACTGTTATCACTGTCATTGTTCCTGCCAGCCGGCTCCATTTGGACGTCTAGAATCATCTCCAACATGACTCATCTCAACCCCCAAACTTATTCTCTCTGCAGCATTGTCTCTCTCAGTAGATGACAACTGGACTCTCCCAGAAACTTAGGACAAAAATCTTGGAGTCATCTTGTCTTGCTTCTTTCTCTCATATACCAAATTGAATTCATTAGGAAACCCATTATCTCTCCCTGGAATATATTCAGCGTGTGGCCACTGTGGCCTTTGCCTGTGTCATTCTGAGTTATTGCCTCCACACTGTCTTCTTGCTTCTGTCCAGGCTGATCTGTGCTTTGTTCTCAACACAGCATCTGGAAAGTTCTTTTTGGTATGTGAAATGAGTCATGTCCACTAATGCCCTGACTTTGTTGCTAAAGTCTTTTTCTATTTTGACCTGCATGGCCTGTGAGCTGCCTCGGCTTCCTATTGACTGCCTTCCTGTTCCTCAGTTCCACTTGGCCACGTTTGTTCTCAGATGTGCCAAACACTTTTCTGTCTGAAGGACCTTCTACTACTGTTGCTTTTGCCACAGCAGAAAACAAAACAAAACAAAAACAGATCAAGTTTCTTTCTCTTAAAAAAATTAAATAAAACAATTAAATAATAAAACAGTTTTTGTCTGTGTTCCCCAGCACCTTTAAGTTTTCTTTTATGTGTATGGAATTTTGTTTGCACTGTGCACTCTGTTTGCACTATGATCGTGAAGTGCCTGTGGAAGCCAGAAGAGGGCGTTAGATCCCCGAACTGGAATTACACGCAGTTGTGAGTTGGGAAAGAAACCCTGGTTCTTTAGAAGAGCAACCAGTGCTCTTAGGTGCTGAGCTCGCTCCATAATGTCAAGTTTCTACAGATGAAGACTATGAAAGAGTGTGCACAAAGGGTTGGAGGCGGGGGCAGTGGACCATACAGAGAGAGTCCTAGAGACCTTGTTAGAGAATAGATTACAAAAGTCCTTGAGGGCTAGGGAGATGACTCAATGGGCAAAGTGCTTGCCACTCACGTGTGAAGACCCGAGTTTGAATCTCCAAAACATCTGTAAAAACCCAGAGGCAGCAGTGCACATCTGTAATCCCAGTGTTCCTATGGGGAGATATAGAGGCAGGAAAACCCTTGGAAGCTCCAGAACCAGCTGGCCTGGCTTACACAGTGTTGAATAAGAGGCTGTGCCTCCAGCAAGGTGGAAGATTGACACCCAGACTTGCCCTCTTTCTTCCATGTGTGCTCTTGGCACATGCATGCCTCCACTGAAGTACATGAGCAACACACACACACACACACACACACACACACACACACATTAAAAAACAAGTAAATAAAAGTTCTTGAATGTCTTTGACCTGCAGAAAAGTGTGTGAGTGTGTAAGGAAGGATTGAGAGCAGAGTAAAATGAGGGGCAGAAAGCAATCATCCACAGGTATTTTAATGCACATTAAAACATAAAAATGAATGCTCAAAAATGATAAAAATAAGATTTTAACCAGTGGCCTATTTGGGCTTGGATTAGGATGAAGCAAGAGAATTGGGTTCAAGGGTGGTATCTCACTCACTTCACATTAGTCTGGGCCCTGGCCTGCAGGACAGTGGCTCAAGGTTTTTCCTGGATTGGGATGGGAAGCAGGTTGGGTTGTCTGGGAGGGATTGGCCAGACAGGAACATCATGCAGTTATCTAGCGAAAATTAAGAAGTATTTGGTTTGGAATCGTGGTGACATCCATCTGGACAGGAGCTCCTGGCCTGTGAAACGAGTTAGTGAATCTTGTCTTAGAGGAACTAGAAAGCCCTTTATGGGTAAAGAACAAGGAGAGGTGTGGCACTGGGCCCAGGCAGGGATGCTTGGATGAGGCCTTCACCTTGGTCTTGGACACTACTAGGGCTCCTCACAGTTTCTACCCTTGGGTCCTTCCTGAAGTGAAAGTCATCTGGCTCAGGGACCAGGAACCCTGGGTTTAGTTCTGGGCTGCAGATCACATCCATCCTCCATCACTTGATCTCTCCAAGGTCATCAATACTGGTTCCTTCCTGCCTAGGAGGGGCTGGGAAGGATGGGTGGGGTCAGCCTCAGCTACTCTCCTGTCATCTTCCTGGTGCGTCACCCTTACCTTACAGAAAATCCCGGAAACAGATGAGGAAGACAGGTTAACTATGTGCCTGATTTCCGGGACAAGAGCCGGCCCAGGTATGAGGTGACAAACTGCTCTTTAAAGCAGAACCTGGCCTGGAGGGGAGGGATTCCTATACCCCATTCTTCCCATCCCCCATTATTCTTATTTTCCTTTTTGTTCAGGGAGGGGAAGAATCCATGACTGGCTGCCTCGACTTTAACCCTAGTCTCTAATTCTCTATTTTGATGGTCTGTGTTTTTGTTTTTGTTTTTGTGACTCCCAAGTGCTGAGTTAATCATCTCAGGACCCTCTTATTTGCCCCTACGGCAGTCTCTTCCATGCTTTCATGGTTATTTCACCTTAGCTTAGTGTGATGACCAACTCTCAGTTCCTTCCCTGCTAAATCAACAGTTAAACCAAACATACGCTCATTTGTATGCCTTTGCTCATGGTGTATCATCTTGCGCACTATTATTTGAATGCACTCAAACGGTATGGGTAACAAACTCATTCCTCTCACTTGTTATTTTGCTCAGCACTCTTTTAAAGATATTCCCAGGACAACATGTATGTGTATGTGACTATACCACTGTGGGATACATACACCCAAACACTGCTAGTGATGGGTATTTAGATGACCACTTGCACCCACAAACTTCAAACACATGGCAGTGTATGACCCTGTCGATATCTGCTTAGAGCGCTCTCTCTCTCGCTCGCTCTCTGTGTGTGTCTAAGAGTGAGCACAATACTGCCTGTGGCTTTCCAGAATGGTGACACAACTCCCACTAGCCATGCATGTGGGCTATGTGGAGTTACAAGGCTCTTATTCCTGTAGTTATGAGCTCTCAGCTTTATCTGGCTTCCTAATACTTGCGTTTAACTTGGCTAAGAAGAAAGTGGGGAAGTAAATGGTTTTGAAACTAGGAAATCTGGGTCCATTCCCAGTTGGAGCTTGCTGTATGACTGTTTGGTGGGGGTACGATGACACCGTACTCATCATATGGTTAGCTTTGTGGATTTCTTGTCTGTAAAGAAATTTTCCTTTCCTTTGCTCATATTTTACCAGAGTTCTGAAGTTTCTTTTATCTATCTATCTATCTATCTCTCTCTCTCTCTCTCTCTCTCTCTCTCTCTCTATTTATTACAGTTTATTCACTTTGTATCCCAGCTGTAGCTGGCTCCCTTGTCCCCTCCCAATCCTACCCTCCCTCCCTCTTCTCCTATGCCCCTCCCCCAGTCCAGTGATAGAGGAGATCCTCCTCCCCTTCTATCTGATTCTAGTCTATCAGGTGTCATTAGGAGTGGCTACATTGTCTTCCTCTGTGGCCTGGTAAGGCCGCTCCAGCATCAGGGGGAGGTGATCAAAGAGCCTGCCACTGAGTTCATGTCAGAGACAGGCCCTGTTCCCATTACTAAGGAACCCTCTTGGACACTGAGCTTCCATGGGCTACATCTGTGCAGGGTTCTAGGCTATCTTCATGCATTGTCCTTGTTTGGAGTATCAGTTGGAGTTTCTTTTTTCTTCTCTTTTCTTTTCTTTCTTTCTTTTTTTTTTTTTTTTGAGGCAGGGTCTCATGTAGCCCAGGATGGCCTCAAGCTTGCTGTGTATCCAGTGATGGTCCTGAACTTCCTGCCCTGGTGACACTACTTCCTGAGCACTGAGATTATAGTTGGTGCAACCAGGGAGCTTCCAATCCTCCATCAGTTTTAAAAGTACTGGGATTGCAGGTGTGTGCAAACAAGATTGCAAGTGTGTGCAAATGGGATTGCAGGCGTGTACTATCACACTTGCCACTGAAGCACTTTTGCCCCCATTTTCCCCACACTTCCTTTCCCTTTTCATCCTTTCTCTTTTTTGGTACCTCTCTTTCCTACTTTTTTTTTTTTTCTGAGACAGGGTTTCTCTGTGCAGCCTTGGCTGTCCTACACTTGTTTTGTAGACCAGGCTGGCCTCAAACCCACAGAGATCTGCCTGCTCTGCCTCCCAGAGTGCTGGGATTATAGGCGTGCACCGGTTTCTTTCCCTTTGTTTTATTTTCATATAGTCTTGCTAACTCCCTAGGAGACCTTGAATTAATGCTCCAGTGTCTCTGCCTCTTGAGTGCTAGGATTGCAGGTGTTTGCCACAGTTGTCTGGCATAATATGGCACTCATAGTTGTACTTTAATTTTTCACTAAAAACATCTAAGTCAAGAATACTTTTAATTTAATTGTTTTGAGACAGGTTCTCTCTATGTATCCCTGGCTGTCCTGAAACTCACTATGTAGACCAGGCTGGCCTTGAAATCATAGAAATCCACCTGCCTCTGTCTCCTAAGTGCTGGGATAAATAGTGTGTGCCACCACACATGGCTTCAAAGTAATTTTAAATAGTATCCTCTAGCTGTCTGTCCATCTGTCCGTCCGTCTGCCTGCCTGTCTTTCTGTGTGTGTTTGTGCATGCTAGATATTGAAATCAGGACTTTAGATAAGATAGACACTGATCTGCACCCACTGGGGTATACCCTAGTCTTGTCCCATGTCTTAAAAGAGAGTAGAGCTGGGACTGGAGAGCTAGCTTTGTGTTAAGAGCTCTTGCCTCTTTTCCAGAGGACCCAAGTTTGGTTCCCAGCACCTATATCAGGTGGCTCACAACCTTGTAAGTCTAGCTTCAGGGGATCCATCATTTCTAGCCTCCATGAGCTTCCACACACTCCCACATCCACACATAGACATACACATAATTAAAAACAATAATTGTTTAGTATTGTCTTTTTATTTCTTGTTTAGCTCTGTTGCGACAGGTATAGCCCAGGGAGGGCCTTGAACTCCTTGGCCCAGCCTGGTCTTGAATCTCAGTTTGCCCTTGCTCCCCAACTCCTATCCTCCTAAACTTCTGGGATTATGAGCATAGAAGCCATAACACCTGGACACCTGGCTGCGTTTTTATATCTCTGCTCAGAATTGACTTGACGATCTTGGTTCCTTATTCTTCAATGTAAAATTTAAATTTTAGTATAAAAGTTTCTGAGTTCCTAAAAATAATCCCAAGTAAAATTCTGATTATCACACATTAAATTTGAGCAGGAAGTCATTCCAAAGATGAGTATGAAGTGTTTCCTGTCTACTGAGATGGTATTTGTGATCATAAGGAAGTCTTTAATTTTTTTTCTCTCTGGATGGCTTGTGTGTCCTTAATGGCCATTGAGCTTTGGGTGCTGCTCTGAGTAGTATCTTAATTTTCAAAACTATGTTTTTAGACAGTAGTTTCAACTTACTGCCATTGCTGTTCTGATAATTTGATTTTTCAATCCAATATCCTTGCGTGGCTCTTTCATTACTTTTAATTGTTTATCGATTTTGTTGGCTTAACTAGGTAAGTGGTCACATTCTTTCTAGGTAATGGTATTTTAAAGTCTTCTGTTTTTTTCTTTTTCAGCGGCAAATGTGTGAAGTCTCTAGTCTCTTGTAGAGCAATTGACTCTGCTGCTGAGGAGGCTGCACACAGGCAGCTCACATGTGCTTTGTCCCTGTGCTGAGCTGGTTACCCCACCCAGCTAGGCTCCTGTTCTCCAGGGGATTGGCCTAGCTTTTCTATACTTTCTCCACCCCCCTTTTTTATTAGAAAAAAAATTACTTTTTGAGACAGGTGTAGCTCTAGATGGCCTGGACCTCTCTTTGTAGACCAAACTGGCCTCAAACTCATAGAGATCCACCTGCCTCTGCCTCTCAAGTGCCAGGATTAAAGGTGTGCTCCACCATGTCCAGTCTGCTAATTTATTTATTTTTAATGTGTATGAGTGTTTTGCCTGTGTATATGTATGTATACCGTGTGCATACCTGTTGCCCTAGGAGGCCAAAAGAGAGTGTTAGGTTCTCTGGATCTGGAGTTACAGAAGACTGTGAGCCACCACGTGGGTGCTGGGAACTGTACCTTGCTTCTCTGCAACAGCAGTGTGTGTTCTTAATTCCTGAGCCGTCTCTCTAGCTCCTTCCTTGCTATTTCTTTTAGTTCTTTGGTGGTATGTGTGTGTGAGTGTGTGTATGTGTGTGTGTGTGTGTGTGTGTATGTATGTATGTGAGTGTGTCTATTTATGTATGTGTTTGTGAATGTGTGTGTGTCTACCTGCCTGCCTGTGTCCTTTTAGGATACTCAAGTAACAAGTGATGAATTTTAACAAAGATTTCATTTGTAATAGAACTTTTAAGTTTCTGAATCATATTTGTAAATGTATAGGCACCTGAATTTGTAGGCAATGGAGGAGACTTCAGAGGTTACTGAGGGAAAGAGGACAGAGAAGAGGAGAAGAATCGGTGGCTGTTTTCCAAGGATGGGTCTGAAGGAGAACACAGATGTCTGTTCAGCGTTTTTCACTGAGCAGTATGCTGCACACATCTCCTTTGTCTCCCTGTGGAGTCCTGGCAAAGTCAATGATGTTTAGTGACACTTGTGGGACAGATTTTCTCTTTTTTGACAAGAGGAAGGGCTGTTTTTTGCCTCAGGATTGGTAGAGGGCACAGCAAAAAGCTGTGTGCAGGAAGACAGTCTTATATAAGGCACACTCCTCTCCAGATAAACACAACTTTATAAAGGTGTGTGAGGTACCCTCATCCACTCAGAGTGCCCTTGCCCTTTTGCAAGAAGACTCCGTCAGAGTGCTGCAATGGACACATTGTTCAGTGAGGCTGAATTTAGAAACTATGTGATGGATAGACAGCATTTCATGCCAGCCCAGAATTGTGGGGCTATTTAGTAAATGGATTTTGAGCAAATAACTAATTTAAACAAAACAAAGCCAGAATGTTAAATTTCATATATATAATGATAAAACCTAAAATCTCAAATGTGCTTTTGAAGGAAGTGTGGGTAAATAGTTTTGAATTCAAGGGGAGGGAAATTTCTTCCTGTTTTTATTTTGTTTTGTTTTGGGGTGATGGAGTTCAAACCCAGGGCCTCACATAAGGGTTCTACTATGTTGCCAACCCTGGGAAGGCCTTTCTGAACATAACCTAAAACACAGAAAGTGAGTTAAAAAAAAAAAAAAGCTGAGCATGATGTCACATACCTGTAATGGAAGTTGGAGGCAGGAGGATTTCAAGTTTTGTGGATTTCAAGCCCACCTGGGGTAAATAATGTGACACTTTGGGTTGTAGCTTGGTGGTAGAACATTTACCTAGCCTGTGAAAGGCTTTGGGTTTAACAATCAGCAGAGAGAGAGACAGAGAGAGAAAAAGGGAGAGAGACAGAAAGAGAGAGAAGGAAAAAGAGGAGGAGGAGGGAGAAGGAAGAGGAGTAAGGGAAGGAAGAAGAAACAGTTAAAGCAGCGTGGTTGGTGATGAAGCCTGGCGACAGTTCACTGGATTAGTACACATGAGACCTTGGGTTTGCTTCCCAGAATCAGAAGGGAAAGAGGATAGGTGCAATTATATAAAGTAACAAAAGAGCTTCTATTTTCAAAAGAAACAGTATATTTAAGTGTTTATTTTCAACCGAATGAGGTGGCACACACCTGTTATTCCAGCACTGGGGTGGATGAAACAGGGGATCTCTAGGAGTCACAGGCATTGTGAGCTGCCCGACATAGGTGTTTGGGCTGAACTTGGGCCAGAGTGCTGCAGACAGTGAGAGGTAAGGAGGGGTATCTTCCCTTCACACACCTTCCTCCCCCTTAAATGTCATGGTAGACAAGTGACAGGGCCAGCTCTCCTGTGCTCAAGCTCTCAGGGCCAGCACTAAATACTTGAAATGACAGAATTAATTCATGTGAATGCTTACAAAAACAAGTTCATTCGGTATCACCATAACAGTCTTTGCTCCTTCAGCCTGTCCATCACCCATCTGCCAAACTCTCAGGCTGAAGTCATCCCAGAACAGCCCTGCCATGGAAGTGATGTAATTCAGCTGGGGAAGATGGTGTGCAAACCCAAGAGTTCCCTGTCAGGGAGGAAGTACTGGCGTCAAAGAGACTAAGATGGTTACAGGAAAGTCCCACTCTTCTCCCCTGGCATGGCTGGGTTGGGTCTTGCTCTAAAACTGACACATAAGGAGTACCTCCCTCCTTCTCCCCGCCACAGATCTTTCTTATCATCATTTGCTTGAAGAAGATGCCTTTTGGGGTGTCTGTTCAGCCTGTTTGCTGTTTCTGAGCTCTAACTGCTCACTCTCCCCGGGCATCTGCAGTAAGTATTCTTATACCAATGCACCTGTCTCTCTTTAGACACAACTAAAGGCATCTGACTCCAGGATTGGTCTAGGGAATTGCATTCTTATGAATTTGCAAATATGACTCAGACAAGCAGGACTTGTAAGGACATCTAAAGTTGGAGCTGGATGGTCGAATTTGTGCCAATGTAAAAGTATGGTGGAGAAAACTAGAGAGAGGGATGGGGAGGGGAGAGAGAGCAATTAGAGAGCTAGCTGGAAGGAGTGAAGGGAGAGGGATGGGGACAGAGAGAAGGATGAGGCAGTACAACCAGGAGAATAAAAAGGAGTCAGAGGAGAGAGGAGAAGGAGGAGGGAAAGAAAAATAAAAGACCATAATCCAGTCAGAGAGAAGTCATGACAAGAACTCCATACATGTATATCTGTGTGTATGTATGTATGTATGAAACTATATAGCATATAGCTTTTTCAGACTGGCTCTCTTTTTTTGGTGTTTTTTTTTTTTTTTTTTTTGTTCGTTTTTGTTTTTTGTTTTTTTTGAGACAGGCTTTTGTAGCCTTGACTGTCCTAGACTTACTTGAAATGATAGAATTAATTCATGTGAATGCTTACAAAAACAAGTTCAGACAGTATCACCATAACAGGCTGGCCTCGATCTCAGAGATATGCCTGCTTCTGCCTCCCCAAGTGCTGGGATTAAAGGCCTGAGCCACCACACCTGCCCGCTTAGATTGGTTCTTTTGCTGAGTAATATGCATTTAAACTTCCTCCATGTCTCTTCATGGTAGCTTGGTAGCTCAGTTCTTTTTATCACTGAATAATTTTATTGTTCTTTTAAACCAAGATAATAATTCTGAGATTATTTCCTCTCTAGGTGTAATCAAATAGCTCCACAGCCTACAGAAAATTATACTGCCAAAGGATGTACCATTATTTTTAAATTGAAATGAAGAGACATGTCATTTTTTTTCCCTAAAATTAAGAACTTACTTCTGTGTCCTTTTGGATGGATTGTAAAGCTATCATTTTCTTTGTTAACAGACAAAAGGACAAGGCTCTTAGTACCTGAGAGGTAGAGGCAGGTGTATCTGTATCAACCAGGACTACATAGTGAGGCCCTGTCTGGAAGAAACAACAGAAGTCCGCAAAGAATGGACAGAAAGGATCCTGAATGACCAGGAGGGCCAGAGAGTCTCCAGTAGATGTGCTATTATATGTCCAGATGAATTTACCCTTCAGGCAAAGTTACTTGATGAACTTCATATATTTGGAGGGAAATCCTTGTTTGTAAATGTTGTTATTGTGGGATTTGATTCATTCATTAATCGTTTGTGTGGTGTACACACTTACAGTGTGGCATATATGTGTGTCCATTCATTAGTACCTGGGGTAGGGGAAGGATGCTGGGTGCCCTGTTCTATCACCTTCTGCTTTATCTATTGAGCTACAGTCTCTGTCTGAGCCTTGAGCTTGTCCCCCCCAGCCCCCCCAACCTCTACCGCCCCTTTAACCTATGCTAACTGGCCAGCAAACCTCAGTAAACTTCTAGTTTCTGTCCCTGTTATCCTAGTACCGGGGTTATAGATGTGTTTGTCCACACCTAGTGTTTACATGGGTGCTGAGGATCTGAACTCAGGTGTTCATGTGTGCACACTCACCAGCCCCACTGTGAGTTTTTCCAGTATCCTGTGGATGCAACTGTATCCCATGATGCAGAATTTGGGATATGGACACCTGCATGTTTTGTTCAAGGAACAGTGGGATTGTATTAGTTCCTCTTCTGCCACTGTGATAAAGTATCACCACAAAAAGCAACTTAATGAGGAAAGTGTGTATTTGGCTTATGATTCCAGAGAGATAGGATCCATGATTGTGGGGAAGGCATGGAGCAGCAGCAGGAAGCAGAGAGATCACCATTTATCCTTATACAGGAAACAACAGAGAAAGAACAAGAAGTAGATTTAAACCTTCAAAGCCCGACCATAACGCCCCCCCCCCCCCGACCCACCCATGAAGGACTTCAGGGATTCACCCCTTAAAAGCTCCACAAGTTCTCCAAATAGTGCCACCACCTGGGATCCATGAGCCTCTGGAGACATTTTTCTTTCAAACTACAACTGGATTTTTTTTTTTAATTTTATCCAAATAGCTGCAGTTATGTAAGTCTACATACTGTCTGATACAGCTTTTATTTAAAAGATATTGTGATGGTGTGTCAGAGAAAACTGAGAGTTAATTTTAACAACACTTGAATGGACCACAACTGTACACTGTGGGGACTGGGTTAATGATCTTCTGAACAGGAACAGGGTAACAAAAGGATACGGATCAAAAGGAGGTAGGACAGAGACAAGAAGTCAGACACAATGAGAAGAAAATCTGAAGTGGAAGAGATGGCTCAGAGAGGAAAGGTGTTTGCTGTCTAGCCTGAGGATCTGAGTTTGGTTCCCAGAACCTACACGGTTAAAGAAGAGAACTAATGGGCTGGAGAAATGGCTCAGTGTTTAAGAACACTTGCTGCTTTTCCAGAGGACCCATGTTGGATGTTTCACAGCTGTTTAAAACTCTAGCTCCAAGACATGATTCAACTTTTTGTCTCCTTGGGCACTCTCATGTAGCACACACAAGCACACGCACACACGCAAGCATGCATGCACGCACACCCACAGTTGGAGTTGGGATAGACTCCCCTTTTTGTCTTGGTCATGAAGTTGATAAGAATGACCCCAAAATGACAAGACAAGTGGCCACTGCACAAAGCACTTGTGCTCAGTAGATGTGCCCAGCATGCAAGACAAGCAGAGAGGAAGGCCAGCAAGAATGCTGGTAACATCCATGTCCTTGTTCCCATTGTCTCTAGGGTGGTTTCAGCTTGGCCCATCCTGTGGTTTGGTTACAGGAGCCATTATACATCCCACTTATGCTCAAAATAGCTAGAATTGCCATGGAACCATGTACAAACCAAGAGTCCTGATCAACATCGGTTTAGCTAGAAGCTGCTGTTTATTGCCCAGCATTTTTCTGGTGTATATATGTGTGTCTGCATACATGTGTGTGTGAATGTGGAGGCCAGAGGTTGACACTGGGTGTCTTTCTGTCCTTTCCACCTTATTTTTTTTAAGGACTTATTTTAATTATTTAAGAATTATATGTTTATGTGTGTGGGCATATGAATGTGTGAGTACAGGTGCCTGTGGAGTCTAGCAGAGGGTGACGGATCCTCTAGAGCTGGAGTTTCAGGAGCAACTCTGAGCCACTTGATGTAGATACTGGGAACAAAACAGGCCCTCTGCAAGAGCAGTATGGGCTCTTAGCTAGTGAGCCATCTCTCCATCTTATTGTTTGAGTTAGGGTCTCTCATTGAACCTGAATTGGGCTCAACTCCATGGCTAATGAGCTGCAGGGAGCCTCCTGCCTCTATACCTCTCCCAGCACTCAGGGTTATAGGTGTCAATGCCATGAGACACATCTTTTGTATGGATTCAAAGTCATCTCTCTAGCTTCCTGTCTAACATTTTTCATTTACAAGAACAATTTACAGGAGTTAGTTCTCTCCCGTCACCATGTGGTTCCAGAGATCAAACATGGATCATCAGGCTTGGCAGCTGGCGTCTTTACTCACTGAACCATCTCGCTGGCCTAGGGCTGTTTTAACCTACAACTAGCAACTTTTTCTTCTTGTTGTTATATTTTGGATTGCATGTAGACTGCTGAGTCATCCCTCCCAGGTCTTGGCACATTTAAGAGTTTTTTATTTATTTTTTTCCCAAGGGCATTCTGGGACTTGTCTTTCTCAGATGACCACTTGGTTTGTTGTATTTACCAGACACAGCCATGTGGTCCTGGGTGAAATGTCTTCATTGCAATTATGTTTCTTGCTTAAGTAGCTCCTGCTGGTTTGTGAGCCATTTCATGCTTAACATCGCAGAAGGTCCAGCTTCACATTGGGTTATGCGTGTTAGCTGACTATTACCCTAGTGAGATGTTCTTGGGAGGCAGCCACAGGCTTTGACATTATTGGACTAAGGAAAAAGTATCATAACTGTGTTTATAAAATAGACTTTCTAGTGGTCTACACCCAAATGTGGTGGTGGTTGATAGCCCCATCCATGGTGTCCATTGGAAGAGGATTGGATCATTCCTGGCATCCATACAGACATGTTTGGAATTGTCTCAGGGAATGGGGTAACTGTGTATCAATCTTGGTAAGATATTAAATCTAAAAAAAATGTTAAGGAGATTATTATCAAGTCTTCATTTATATGGGAATCCAAAATGCTCGTTTATTCAGATTCTTTAGATGGTAAGAAATCTGAGCTTTCAGATCAAACTGCCTGCTGTTTGGGACAGAAACTCAGCAGGATGGTTGACAGTTTGGAGAGTATAGTCTCTCTTGGAAAGCAGAAAGTGGAGACCTGGACTTGAAAAAGGTGTGTGTGTGTGTGTGTGTGTGTGTGTGTGTGTGTGTGTGTGTATGTGTGGCAAGGAGGGGCAGGCAAGGGAGCTCAGGAAATAAAAAATCGTTTGCCAGGATAATCTGAGTTCAGTCTGCAGAATCCACATGAAGATAGGAGAGAACCAACTCTACAGAGTTGTCCTCTGACCTTCACATGTGCCCTCCTCTTCCCCTGCACCACAATACACTACAAAATAAATTTAAAAAATTAAAAAAAGAAGAAAAGAAGAGGGAAAATAGAACTGGGAAGGTTGGTAAGGTATGGTGGGGTAAGCAAGAATATCTGAGAAACGGAGCAGAGCTAGGATTGGGGGTCATTTTGCAAAATGAGTGCACAGAAGAGACAGGCAGTGGAGGAGGAGCAGAGGGAGCAAACAGAAACACCTTTGGTGTTCCAGCTCTTGGTTCCAGTTTCCGAGAGTCCTGGATATGCTTTATCACCTGTTCTTGAAGTCTTAAAAACCAACCAACCAACCAACCAACCAACCAAACAAACAAACAAACCAAAACATCTATTTTTAGTATTTTAAATTATCTGTAGGTGAGTCTGCATGAGGGTGCAATGCGAGACAATTCTGGCAGGTGAGTGCAGGCACTCACAGAGAAGTCACGGAGAGATGTCTGACTTGGGTGCTGGGATCCAAGCTTGGGTCCTCTGGAAGAAGAGCAGGTGCTCTTTGTTTTGTGTGCATTGACGTTTGCCTGCACGTGTATGTCTGTGTGAGGATGTCAAAACACTTAGAGCTGGATCACAGACAGTTGTGAGCTGCCATGTGGGTGCTGGGAGTTGAACTCAGGTCCCCTGGAAGAGCAGCCAGTGTTCTGAGCCACTGAGCCATCTCTCCAGCCCTGAGCAGGTGCTCTTAACCACTGAACAGTCTCTCCAGGTGCCTTGAATTCTTTTGCATATCTGAAGCTATGCCGCGTTACCCACGGGCTGATTTGAGAGGGGCCGTTTCTGCTTACCAAAAAACCGTTGACACGAATGGAGGTGAAGAATACGGTATCACAGCTCTGAAATTCAGAATGGAACACGAGCCACTCAGTGGCCATCATGATCCAATCCTGTGTGGGTGTGTGTGCATGTGTTTGTGTGTGTCTATGTGTATATGTGACTGTATGTGTGTATATGTGTGTGTGCCTATTTGAGGGGAGAGGCACTAAATCACCAAGATGAAAGGAACCCCACAGCTCTGTTGTCTTTCCCATCTTAGCTTCTTGGCTGTGCTCCATCTCCTGGTCCCTGCTACTGAGAGCAATTTCTAGATGAATTCAGGAAATTGCATTTGTCTCTAAAACTCTGAGCTCAGAATCTCCAGCCTCCAGCCTCTGTTCTCCTTCCTCTGCACCCACCTACCGACCTTGGGGACTTGTCTGATTCCCCAGGGTCCTTTGGCATTCTGAGAAGGTGAAGGTGAGTATTTGGCTGCTATTGCAGTTTTCTCTGGTGTGGGCTGGGTGGAGAGCTGCTTCCTGCAGGGAAAACCATGCTCCCACCCCCCACCCACAGAGCCTCTCAACTTAAACATCTCTGTGCTTGGGGCAAACACTGTAGCTTCAGGGGCTTTCCCCACTCAGACAAACTCAAGTCAGTGTCACACAGTCTGTGTCTGTATGTGGAGAGGGCAAAATGGGACGGGGCAAGGGATCTTGATGGGTATCTTGGCTGGAGTTAGAAAAACGTAGGAAATAAACTTCTGGGTGCTTCTGTGAGGGCATTTCCATAAATATTTGACTGAGGTGGGAAGACCTACTCTGAATCTGGGTGGCTCTGTTCCGTGGGCTGGGCTTCCTGACTGAATAAAAAGGAGAAAACTGGAGTAAAGGCAGTTTTCTCTCTCTGGTTCCTGACTGCAAATGCCATTGTGACCAGCTACCCCAGGCTGCTGTGGCCTGCCACGATGGACTGTATCTCCTCTAACTGTGAACCAAAATAAACCCTTTCTTCTCTTTTGTCAGTCGCCGTGACACAACACCAAGGAAGGTAACTGACACAGATTCAGGCACGGAGGATGGAAAGCGTCTTAGGTTTCCTCACCTAAGTGAGGAAGGAAAGGAAGGAAGGGAAGGAAGATCCAGCTATCCAAGCCGGGCTTCATGACTCCTGTGCTCCTGGCCTCTGTGTTATCAGGGAAGGATTGTTCCCATTGGAGGAGAGAAGAGGATGCAGGAGGCAGCCAGGCCTCCAGGGTTCCTGTTCTTACTGAAGTTGAGGAACTGAAAGGGGAACATGTTGGGGGTACTTGGGCAGAGTGGGAGGGACCAGGGAGTTGGGGTGGATAGGATTAAGGAAAATTATTTACATGTGTGGAATTGTCAAATAATAAAGAAATATTCTATTTAAGTTCCTAATCCAAATGTCTGATATCTTTATAAAAAGAAGCAGTAGGGATGTGTGCGTGTGGAGGAGAGGCCATGTGAGGACACACTGGGAAGGTAGCCAAGGGAAGATGCTTAAACCTGCTGACTCTTTAATAATGGACTTTCAGCTTCTAGGACTGTGAAAAAGTACTTTTCTGTTGAATAAGCTATCTAGTCCTTGGTATTCTGTTTTGGAAACCTGTATATTAGTCAGCTTTCTGTCACTGTAACAAATACCTGAGGTAAGTCAACTCAAAAAGAGCAAAGGTTTACTTTGGCTCACTATTGCTACCATTGCTAATAAATGGCTACAAACTTAGGTTTCCACCAGAACTGGATTTCTGTTTCCTCTTTTCAGTACACCAGTATGGTCAGTATCAATTTATTTTTTAAGGAGAGAACACATTTGTTGATAGCCCACTGGGCATTTGGGAGAGTTATAGAGAAAACTGAGCCAAGTAGTGTGACCTACAGATTAGTCCGGAGAAGACACCCGGGTCTGCAGTTGAGCTGTGGACCTGTCACCATGGGGGAGTTCCCTGTTGGACTCCATTTTCAAGTCACTGTCCCTTGAGTCAAAGTTCATTGTGGATAGGTCTCTTCTGGCTGTATCTTGGTCACATGGAATAAGGGGAAGTCCAAAGTCAAGGGGTCACATCTGGTGAGAGTCTTCACATTGGTGAGGATCCTAAAGAGTCCCAAGGTGCTGCCCAGGGCATGGCATGGCTGCACAGAATCCAGAATTTTACATGTTAGCTGTTTGTGTGGGTGTGAACCAGCATCTCATTGTGGTCCAGTTTTCATTTCCTCATAACCATTGATCATCTCTTGTCCTTATTGCCTGTTCCTGTATCTTCTATAGAAAATAAAAAATAGGATTTTTGGCTGTATTTGAATTGGGGTGTTTGAGTTCTCTTTACTGAGTTCCAAGAACTCTTTTAAAATTTAATTCTGTTTTCTCTTTCTCTCTCTCTGTGTGTACTCGTGTGCACATAGAGAGGTCAAAACATAACTTTCAGGAGTCAGTTTACTGCTTCTATAGTGGACTCCAGGTATAGAATCTATGTTGTCAGATTTGTGTGATACGTGTTTTTACCCACTGAGCCATTTTACTGGCCCTAGAAAGTCTTTTTGCTTACTTATTTATTTTTTGATACAGTTTCATGTGGCCAACTGTGGCTTTAAGCTCTCTAAATAACTGAGGATGACCTTGAACTTCTGCTCTTTTGTGTGCTGAGATTACAGGCATGAGCCAATATGCCTGGTTTGTATTTGGTACTGAGGTAGATAAACCCTCTACCTACCGAGTTACTACATCTCTGCCACTGGGAATCCTCCTTAGACTCTAAACCTGTGGAAGCCGGTGCTTACACACCTCTCTCATCTCTAGAAGCTTTCTAGCTCTCGCTTGTGCAAATTTCCTTGGCTACCTTGCACTTCTCTTTTGCTCTTTTCAACTTTGATTGCCTGACTTTGTTTGGACCCCGCTTCGGTACTGAGGTCCAGAACCTGCTCTCAGGAAGGGAGCCTGGATGAGGGTAGCCTTCATATCATTTGTTCCCTTTCTTTCTTTAAACATTTTATCTATCTATCTATCTATCTATCTATCTATCTATCTATCTATCTATCCATCTGTACAGTGTTCTGTCTGCATGTGTGCTTGCATGCCAGAAGAGGCCACTGGATCTCAGTAGAGATGGTTGTAAGCCACCATGTGGTTTCTGGGACTTGAACTCAAGGCCTTTGGAAGAACAGCCAGTGCTCTTACCACTGAGCCATCTCTCCAGCCCTATTTGTTCCCTTTCATACAGCAAGTCGGCCTCATGCTACCTAGTATCCAGTGTCTGAACTACATTTCCATTAGTTTTTCTTCTACATTTCCTTCAGTTTTCTAGTTGTTGACAGTAGAAAAGTTGTCTTAGATCCTGCTCTTCGTGATGGTTGGAACCCATTCTCAATGCTTTTAGAATAACAGCCATGGTCCTTGTATAATTGCAAGTGGAAAATTCAAGTGGAGGTCAGTAAGTAGCTTTGGGATTGATTAAATTTATGTGCCAAGGACATCATCAAGCCCAGAGGTAGTTCTAGCTTTCTGCTATGCTGCATTTTGGCCCCCTCAGCCATTGCTTTCGCTAGTGACTGCCATACTTGCAGTCATTCCATCTGAACATCTAGCACCACTCACCACTTACATCTAAACCATAGCTGACTTGGGTGTTTACAGACGTGATTTACATCACAGTGCTGGTGTGGGCTTCTCTTGGGGAGGGATTTAAAGCAAAACAGGGTGAGAACAGATTGGAGCTGGTGCAGGGAACTGAGCCTCAGGATCATGCAGATTAGCACTTTATCGGTTAGCAACAGATTCAGCTACTGGTGTTTAACCACAATCTGAGGTGCATGGAGATATCCCCTGAGGGTTTTCTTAAGAGGAGGCACAATGGGGCACAGGTCTACCCAGTGTTTCCTTTCTTTTCCTTTTCTTACCCCTGCTCATCTCTTTTTCTTTCTCCCCTTGAGACAGCACACATCTTCAATTCTAGGCTGGCCTCAAACTCACTGTGTAGCCCAAGGTGACCTTAAACTTTAGCTCCTCCCACTTCTACCTCTTGAGTGTTGAGATTATAGGTGTATACCACCAGGCCTGGTTTGCTAATGTGGAGGCTGGAACTCAGGACTTCATGCCTGCTAGGATAGTACTCTCCCGGCTGAGCTACATTTTCATCCCTGGTACAGTATTTCTCTTTTGCTCCATACCTATGATGAAAACAGTTTTGAAACACCTAAGCAGGGGGTTGGGGGAGTGTGTGTGGGGTTTAGTAGCAGGCAGGTGAGAATTTAGTAAAGGGGAGTCTAGGAGTTCCAAAATATCTACAGGAACAGGGAGTAAAGCAAACCCTGTGAATTTGATTACAGGACCCTTTTCCTACCTAGGCATTACAGTTTTGCCCCAAGTAAAAATACAGTACATGGGAAAATAGAGTCTCTACTGGGTCTCTTGGAGGAAGCTAACAAATGGCAGATCAGTTTCCTGTTGTTGTTCGTAAGACATCATTGAAAATATAGAAGCTTAAAACAGTTTCATTTATTCTCATGTAGATAGAGGCTGCATATCTAAGGTTGCTATGTCAACAGGGCTATGTTCCTTTTAGTGGCTTCAAGGAAGAATACATTTCCTTTTCATTTCAGCTTCTGGAATTGTCATTACTTAGCTTGGAGGCCCACATTACTTCAAAAAAAATTTTTTTTTGGATAATGCTGAATGTATTTATTTGATTGAAAATGAAGTTACTTTAATTTAGTAACAATTAATTGAAGCTTATTGTCTGTCTTGTCTTGAACTGATTTTTATTTTGTGTCCCTTTTTGAGTCACTCCAACCTCTTGATTCTGCTGTTACCTCTACTGTCCACTGAAATGTTTAACTACCCTTGCAATCACATTGGACTAACCAAAATAATTTAGTATAGTTTCCTTACCACAGAATCCTTAATTTAGTCATAGCTGCAAGATTCTCTTTCTGTTTCAGCAATATAATTGAAGGTCCCAAGATGCTGGCTGTGGGCATCTTTGTGGGTTCCTCTGTCCAGCCTCCCATAAGACTTGAAGCTTAGCTGGTGAAGGCTCTGTCCTCTAAATCTCTCTAGGTTCATGAAACTTCTGGGGAGGGGGACGAAAGTATATAAGGAAAGGATTTGAATTTGTCTAAAGCCTGTGTAAGGCCTGGCTTCATGGGGAGACTCCTTGAGAATGTGGCTTTTGGGAAGCACTCTATCAAGACCAGGCTGTTGAGAATTCTCTGGAGTTTGTCATCTTGCTCGGGTCACAGACACACTGACTGAAAAGACACTAAGACAAGAATAAAATGGAAATACTTTCAGATTTGAGCATTGTGGCACATACCCGTAATATTAGCATTTGGGAGGTGGAGGTAGAAGGATCAAAGTTCAAAGTTATCCTCAGCTACTGAAGTTCAAGGCCAGCCAGGGACACATGAGACCCTGTCTCAGTATTTCCATTGCTGTGACAAAACACCATAACCAAAACAACTTGAGGAGGAAAGGGTTTATTTTAATCTTACAGCTCTCAGGTCACAGTCTGTCACTGTGAGAAAGGGCAGAAACTGAAGCTGAGGCCATGGAAGAACACTGCTTACTAGCTTATTTCCCAATGGCTTGCTCAGCTTGCTTTGTTATAGAACCCAGCCCAGGGATGGCACTGCTGACAGTGGTCTGGATCCTTCCATATCAATCGTTAATCAAGTAAACACCCCATAGGCTTACCTAAAACACCCCACAGGCCCTACAGGCCTCTTATGGAGACATTTCTTTTTCAATTGAGTTTTCCTTCTCTCAGATGACTCTGGCTTGTGTCAAATTGACAAAATAACTAATTAGATAAGACCCTGTATCAGGAAAACAAACAAACAAACAAACAAAACAAAAACAAAAACAAAAAGAAACCAAACCAAATTACCCTCAAACAATATCTACCTACAGAGGGTGGCTGAGAAGAGAAACTGAGTTAATATATTCAAGTTGCTTAAGAATGGCCTGGCACATAATTAGCACTCAATGTTGGGTTTCCCTGGCTGTTCACTACTATCCAGCCCTCATGTCTTCTCCTCCACCAGCCCCTGGGCACACAGGAAACAGAGCAACATTAAAAACTCAGAAAACACAGGAAGGATTAGGTTGGTGAGTGGTCTGAACTTGCAGGAAGCATTGCACCTACAATCATTTTTTTTTTGTTGTTGTTGTTGCTAGAAGTTTCCATTTGCTCTAATATCAGGAGAAGAGCCCAAAGCAGAGCCTTTGATTGCTGCTTTCATTTCAGTTTCTTATCAAGTTCTGATTTCCAGGAAGGGAAGGGGCTTAAGGTTGTTTAGCTTTAGAAATGATTGGATACGAGAGGTGGGGGCAGGGAAGAAGAGAGAGAGAGTGACCAAGGTTGGAGAATATAATCTTTTAATTGTCTGAGATTCTTTGCAATGTCCTGGAGGTGGAGGGCAGTGGAGCTGGGGGAATGACCACTGAGTTGGAAGATGGCTGATGAAGAGTGCTTTCTGCTTAAGAAGCTATGCATAGTCAGACTTTTTGTTCCTAGTTGGGTCTACTGAAGTGACCTTTGGGGAGGCAGTTCTCTGAATGGCAGCCTCCACACTTGGATGGTCCGGCTCCTCCATTCATTCCCCCTCCTCATGTAGATGGCAGGAGCTGTAGAACTCTACCCCTGTGGTACTTGTGAAGCCCTTTCCATCCTCAGAGTCCATTCTTCTCGTGTGTTGAGGCCTGGAGTGGCACCATCTGTTTCTGCTGTTCCTGCTGATGTTGCCTCTGTTTTCCTCTGCTCCTGGGGAAAGGAAAGCAGATATCTGGGTTTGAAGCCTCCCATATGGGTCTGAGATGGGGCAGGCTCTCCTCTCAGCTGTGACTAGCCACCTGCTCCCAAATAGCAACTGCTCTTTCCCAGAGCTGAGAGTCTCAAGAAGGATTATGGGAATCTTCCACTTGAAGACAAAGGGACAAAGCTCTGATGTGGAAGAGGAGGCCTGGGTCTGAGCCTCCGAGCTGCCCCAGCCTGTGTGGGTGACCTGGCATAAGTCACTGATCCTCTCTGGAGTGTGCCCACCTGCTCTTCAGGTCCTGCACTGTATCCGGCAGTGGCTGGCCCAACGTCTCTGGTAGGAGGGCAGTGACAGCACTGGCGACCACTGGGATGGCGCCGAAGATGAAGAGAGGCATGGAGGGGTAGAACTCCGCAGTCATGCTCACCAGTGGGCTCACGATGCTGCCAACTCGGGCCATGGTGCTGCCCATGCCTAGGCCTGTCTGCCTGTGGTCAGGTGGGTGTTGGTTAGAGCTCTGGCGTGGGTACCAGTGGCCACACTCAGAGCAGGGCAGTTCTGCCAGCCTGGGACATCTCTGTGACTCCTCTTTCCTACCTGATCAGTAAATGATTCTGTATTTTTGTGTTTGGCTCTTGTTTGTGCTGGAATCAAAGCCAGGGCCTTGCATAGGCCAGGCAGACACTCTACTACTGACCTGCATCCCCAGGCCATTGTGGTGACTTTTTAAACAAAAAGGGAAATTGAGAACAGCTGTGGTCAGAGAACTGGGAGACTTGAAACTGAGTTCTGGCTCTGTCCTTAAGCTGCTGTGTGACCTTCAGCCAACCTCACTACATCTCTAGGCTTCAGTTTCCAGCTGTCACATGAGACCATTGGGTAAGACCAGGGATTCTGGAATGTTTTTTATTTTGATTGTTTCCTTTTCTTTTTTTCTGGCCATGCTAGGGATTGAACTCTGGACCTCACACCGGTAAGCTAGCTGCTCTGTCCCTGAGCTACACCCCAGCACACCTGCATACCTTATGTGTTAACAGCTGTCCCATCTCACAGAGACCTAGTTAGAGTCCCCAGGGGAAGGGACCTGGAAGCTATATGTTGCTTGTGTGTTAAGAACATTCTCTGTGAGGAGCTGGAGAGGTGGCTGAGTGCCTAAGAACACTGGCTGCTCTTGTAGAGGACCTAAGTTCAATTCTCAGCACCTACATGGCAGCTCATAATTATCTGTAACTCTAGTTGCAGGGAATGTGGCGTTCTCTTCTGGGTTCAGTGGGCACTAGGCATGTACATGCTGTACATACATACACCTGGGCAAAACACTCATACATAACATAAAAATAAATAAATCTAAAAATAAATCCAGCTAAGCAAGAACATGAGAGAAGAGGTTAAAAACTTTGACTCAGGAGGCAACTGCACTGCGCTTCCCTGCAGGCTCCATTGCTAGCTGTGTGATCCCGGAGAAGACACCTAACTTTTCTATGTCTCTGTTTTTGCCTGTGTGACTGGAAAATGATAGTGCCTACCTTGACCTGTTATGAGAAAGAAGTGAGTTAATATTTGTGAAAAGATTAAGACAGTACTTGATACACAATCATGCTTTACCTGAGCACTTGGTACACAGCACACACTTTGTCTAGACATTGTAAAGGCATGAGATATTATCCAGGATGCGTCATTGTTCTTATCTCGGCACCGTGACCTCTCAGGTCTTTGACATTTCATGTGATGCATGCATTCAATTCTTAAAGTAGATGTACTATTTTATTTCTTAATGCCTCTCCTATCTCACTATAAAGTGGTGCTGAGTCATGCATATGGCTGGCCTGTTGTCAGGAGTGGTTCTTGTAGGAAGTTGCATGCATGCTCATGACTTTAGTTTCAAATGTACTACTTGGTTTAAGATGGAGTTTAGGTACCGTCACAGCTTGTAACTTGGTTCTGGAGTCTTCAGCTCATTGCCTCTGAGATGTGGCACCATACCCTGTTACAGCTGGTAACAACTTCTACATCATCTCTAGGGTCAGACAAGAGGTGGACAGCCTCTGTCAGCCAGACCCTGATATGTGTAACTGAGTGGTTTTTTATATATCCTGCCTTGATGGATGTTTTTTAGGAGATGTTCTGGATACTGGGATTTGCTCTGGGACTCTGGCTTTAATGTGGGTAAAAGACTGTCTTTCCCTAGACCCTCCATGCACTGGGCTCCCACTCACCGGATCACTGTGGGGTATAGCTCTCCAGTGTACAGGAAGATGCAGTTGAAAGAAGCAGCCAGGCAGCCCTTCCCTAGCACAGCTAGGGAGGTGCGTATGATCGTCTGGTCTAGAGAGAAAGGAGTAAGGAGAGTGGGAGCTTGCGGATTGTGGTTGGAGGTACTGGCTTTTTTCTTCTTCTGAGAAGTTGGGTTATGTCTGAAGGGGTATGGTGGGTAAGACTGAGAGCCAACATGCTGGTGTGCGCTCACCTTTTGGTATTATGCCATTCACCAGGATGCAGATGCCTGCCAGCAGCAGAGAGGCCAACTGCGCAGGCCGGCGGCCCAGAGAGTTGATGACAAGGAAGCACACAAACTTGGCAGGCAGGTCCACGGCACCGAAGATCACCTGGATAAGGTACATACTAACCCCAAAGCCCTGCAGGTCCATGACCAGCCCATAGTAGGCAAAGCTAGTGGCAAACCTGGTGAGGGAGATGGAGAGGAAGGTGGAGCTGGTTAGATAGGCTTAAACAAGGGTGCTGTTAGCTGGGCAGTGGTGGCACACGCTTTTAATCCCAGCTCTCAGGGAAGCAGAGGCAGGTAGATCTCTGAGTTTCAGGCCAGCCTGGTCTACATAGTGAGTTCCAGGCCAGCCAAGAGAAACCCTGTCTTGAAAAACCAAAATCAAGCCAAACCAAACCAAACCAAACCAAACCAAACCAAACCCAACCAACCAACCAACCAACCAACCAACCAACCAACCAACCAACCAACCAACAAAACAAAACAAAAAAACAACCCAAGAAGACAAAACAACAACAAAAAACTAAGGATGCTCATGATATGATTCATAATATACATATGTATACATTATATGTATGTGATATACTATACACTCATAAACACAGTGATGTGTAGGATATCCTGCTTTGGGACCTAGGATCTGCTTTGGTTATTGCTTCTTCAGACACTTAACAACTGCATATTCAAACTGCGAGGTTGCAGGATTGGGGCAGTCCTCCAATCCTGTGCTAACTAGACACCCCAGGGTACCGGGAAGCTTTCACTTAGTGGTTAAGTAGGGTTTATACACTTTTAGTCTTTATCTTATCTGCTGGGCTCAGGGAGGGCAGGTTACTGTGTAAGCCGCATCAAGGTGTTGTAACAGCCGGCATCTTCTGAGATTTTCCTGTATTTCTGGGATGAATATTTAGGGGTTCACAGAACTTATATTTTGGGATAGAACTACAGAGAATACACCCAAAACTGGAAGAGGAGAATTCTTTGGCAAGATTGTTCTTCTGACTATGCTCCACTTAACTGTCATGGGATTACCATGGTGATGCATGTGAGAGAGATAACGGGAACATTGTGCAGGGAAAAGGAGACTTGGGCTTATACCATCTCTGTCCCAAGTGTGTTTTGGGGGATAAGTGTGGGTTCTCTTATGATGTGGTGCTTTTTCCCTAGGCACCATCATAGCAGTAAAGTGTTTTTATTTTCTTTTTCTTGTCTTCTCTTCTCTACCTCCCTTTCTTTTTTCTTTTCTTTTCTTTCTTTTTTCTTTTTTTTTTTTTTTCAGGCTGGCTTTGAACTCACAGAGATCCACCTGCCTCTGCCTTCCCAAGTTCTGAGAGTACAGGTGTGCATCACCATACTTGGCTAGTAAAGTCTTTTTCAAAACATACTGGCTTGACCTCACAGTATGAATCTTTGGAGACCATTGATTTTGATGAAGTGGTCTATACTGGAACAAGTCTGGTGAGAAAAGCTGGGAGATGAGGGACCAGTTTGAGCATGGGCACTGGCTTGAGCTGGAGGACTCTTGTTTCCTTAGGGCCCTCACTACTCCTAATAGTAGATCTGTTGACTTTTCTTCCCCCTCACCTGCCTTTTTCACCTGGTTTATCCATGCCCTCCCCCAGCTTGCTTTCTGTCTTTTCATCAGCTTGTCCATGAGGGTGTCTTTCTGAGCCTACCACAGCATGGAGAGGCAGAGGAAGAGGCGGCGAAGGGTAGGGCAGCGCAGCAGCTCTATGGCTGAGGCCTGGCCTTTGCCTAGGGTCAGTTCCTTCTGTAGGCTGGTCCGGAGCACCTGATGGGATGGGCATAACTCAGGGCCTGAGATTCTTCTAGGGGATCCTCTCAGTCCAACTCCTGAGTCCTGGGCTTTGGGTTGGAGCCCAGGTGGCAGCTAGGAACAAAGTTGTCTTACCTCTATACTCAGCTTAGCTCCCTCTTCCTGTTTCCCATTGATCCGGGCCACTCTCTGCAGGGCTCGGAGGGTGAGGTCCAGCCTTCCTGAGGAGGAGTACCATCGAGCTGACTCAATGAAGAACCTGGGAGTGGGGATGGAGAGAGGGTGGATATTGGCCTGGTCTCAGTTTCAGTCTTCTGGGTTAGAGATATGCAGTAGGGTTTTATTTATGTTTCGGGGACCAGGGCTCTTGCCAAGACCCCTTTAAGGACAAGACAGTGGCCAGTTTGATAATGACTCATCCCCATCCCAGAAGCTCAGCTCTTGGGTGCTGGGTAGGTAAGAGCAGTGCCAGCAGGAAGGTCAAACTGTGGGGTACTGGAGAACTGCTGCCTTCCTCCAGGACAAAACTGCCCCCACAGCCTTGGCTTCAGAGTCTGTTCAATAGAAGCATTGGATCAGGGTCAGCTTTCTGGCTTGATGGATTCTCTGGGGAAGCTTGTGCCCTGCTCTGGGCGATCACCTGTCTCTTGTAGCCCTGCAGCCTTTGGGTATTGCTTCCCACCACAGATCCCACATACCAGGAGTAGATGAAGGCAACGAAATAAGGCAGAGAGACCACAAGCTGCAGGTGGCGCCAGTGGGGCACAGCATAGGCGATACCTGCCAGGAGGAACTGGCCCAGGCTGTAGACATAGCCAATCAAGGTGCCCACATAGGCGCGGGTGTGGATGGGCATCCATTCCACATCTGGAAAGGGGTTAGAGTAGAGTAACCAGGCTGCTAGTTGGGAAGAGGCCCCTCTCTTGCTCCCTCCCGATCATGCTCTTCCCCAAGGCTCTGTAGAAGACATATGAGTGAGATTGGGTGCCAAGGTAGGGAGAGTGGAGACTTAGGTGGGGGTAGGAATTGGGAGTTAGATTCAGGATCCCCAGGAACTGCCTTCTCCATGCTCCTGCTGCTTTTTGGCCCTGCCCCAAAGGCCTGACTACAGCCCCTTTCCCCGCAGAGTTTCTCTGACCACTCAGTCTGTTCTCAGCAGAAACCACTTCCTTTTCCCTCAGTCCTGGGCTGGCCTGAGTAGTGCTCAGTGGTCCGAGCACTACTTTTTCTATTCTGGAGCATCAGTCCAGGTAGGAAGGGGACCACTGCTCTGCTAAGGTCTCAAGAGGATGGGCTGGATTCCCGGTGGGCTTCTGATTCTGCTGCTGGGATACAAGTGAATATTTATATTGACTTTGCAGCTGGAGCCTTAGGCATACCCCACTTCTATCTAAGGCCTAGCTAGTTCCATGGATTTCTTTCTGGGCTTGAGGGATGACCACAGGTAAATTTCTTTTCTTCTTCCTAGCCTCAGATTCATTATCTGGGAAATTGTGCGTGAGTGCGTGCGTGCGTGTGTGTGTGTGTGTGTGTGTGTGTGTGTGTGTGTAACCTACTAGAGGAAGCACACTGATGGTCCATGAACTCACTGTTCTTAGTCACTAAGTGTATTTGGTGCATACGATGCTGGCCCATCCTTGTTTAGAAATATTAGACTAACGGCAATGTTAAAATAATTGTGATTTTTATATTTAAAAAAGTGAGAGATATCTGGGTGTGGTGGTGTATGCCTGTAATGCCAGCACTTGGGAGCCGGAAGTTGAACGTCACGAGTTGGAAGCTATACGGTAAGACCCTGTATCAAAACAAAACACCACCACCAACAAAAACAGTGAGATATGACTTCTTGACTGGGAGTGCCTTTGGTATATCTAAGTAGGATTTAAAAAATACATTTGTTTATTTATTATTCTTTCTTTGTGTGTGTGTGTGTGTGTGTGTGTGTGTGTGTGTGTGCATGCTTATGGTATGGCAAATGTGTGGAAGTCAGAGGGGAACTAACTTGGCAGTAGTTGATTTTTTCTTCTGAAATGTTGGTCCTGGGGATCAAACTCATGTCATCAGACTTGGTGGCAAGTATCTTTACCCTCTGACACATCTTGCCATCCCCTTTGGTATTCTTTGGTATTTATCCCAGACTGTCCTGGAGCTCATTAAATAGACTAGTCTGGCTTCATGGTTGGGACAGTCCTGCCACCTCTGACTCCTGAATGTTGGGATTATGGGTGCATGCCACCATGCATAGCTCGTCTCTCTAGCCTTTGGGTCTCCTTTGGGTATAGTCTTCACTACTCCTAAGGTCTCCTGTACCTGGCTTGTCTTGGTCACTGTGACCACGGAGTCTGCAATCTTATTACTAAGTGAGGAGTCAAGATGGCGTGAGCTGGGGAAGGCAGTGTTGTGGTGACTGGAAATGCAGATCTAAGGGAGGTTTTGGGTTGAGAGAAGGTGGGGTATAGGAGGGGAGGGCTTCGGGGAGGAGGCCGGAGGGACTGGGAGGTGAGAGGGGACATAGGTGAGCAGTCCTCACTTAGTGTCATGCAGTTGATTGCAATGCTAGCCAAAGACATGCCCGAGAGGAGCCGGAAAATGCAGTAGATTGTATAGTTGGGTGCATAAGCTGCACAGGTTCCTGACACAGCTGTCTGCAGGTAGTTCAAGATCAGCACCTTCCGACGGCCCAGCCTGTGGGGAAGGGAAGACCTGTGTGAGGAGCCTGAGGACTGCTGGGAACCAGGCTAAGGTACATAGAAGAGGAGTAACTGCCTGGGATAAGGGCCCTGGCTGCAGTCTTCTGAGGACCTAAGAAGAATACTTAATCTTGCACTTAAACCAGCCACCCCTGCCTTGAATCCAGCCAGGGCCCCCCAATCCCAGTTTAGCCCAGCCCTTTGGCTTACCCAGGACTGACCTGTCTGCCAGGTAGCCAAACATCATGGCTCCCAGCAGCACTCCCACCATGTACAGGGACTGGGCTAGCTGGCGGAGGGCCCGATGAGAGCACACAAGGTTCCACTGTGGGGAGAGGTAAGCCAGAGTTGGGCAGAGAAGAGCTTGGATGCGGGGCAGCCCCTCACCCTCTCTTAGGAATGTCCTCTGGGATCCATGTCCACCCTCTTTCAGTCATACTTCCCTCTGCTGTTTGTCTCACACTTCCTCTGAGCTAAGAACCCTTGAAACACTCAGTAGCTTCCACATCCACCATCTCTACAAATACAATCCTCCTGAATCTTTTTATCTCATCTTCTGAGCTTGGCTCCTGGAGAACTTGACACTCTTACTCCCTCCTCCCTCAATCCCCGTGTGTGTGTGTGTGTGTGTGTGTGTGTGTGTGTGTGTGTGTGTGTCTGTGTGAGAGGCAAAGTGGTGTCACATGGACAGAAAGCCCCAAATTCTTACCTCAGTCACGATGGTTGAAGGGAAGGTGCTGTTGTCATAAACCCAGCCATCAATGCAGGGCTCTGTGACTCCAGTGCTATTAGCCTCTGTGCCATTGTGAAAGGGAAGTCCCCACTGTGGGGAAGTAAAACGGAGGCAAGGCTTGGGTTGTCCCTGTTTGTCCAGGGGCAGCCAGACCTCTAGACCTCCATCTTTGCTGAGGTTGGTGTTGACAGGTGGACGGCAGTGGTGAGTGGGGATGGCGGCAGTGAAGTTCTGCAAGGTGTTGTGGGAAGCCATCAGCAGTAGGGGAGCAACCACCAAGGTGACCTGGATCAGCTGGAAGCGGCCGACGCCCCCCACCTGCTTCAGGAGGTCATTGAAGGCCATGGGGCTGGGCCAGGCTGAGTGGTCAGGGATTGAGGACCTCCAGTCCTGGGACCTCTGTCTGTCTGCCTGCTGCCCTTTGCCTGAGGAGTGGGGCTGCCGCTGCCTCTGCAGCTGAGTGACTCCTGGAGCTGGAACTGAGCCGGCTCTGTGGCGGGACAGCAGGCTAGTGGGTCGCCCCTCCTTTCTCTCTCCCCTGGTTCTGGCCCTCCCTTGCCCTTGCCTCTTTTCTTCTCTTCGGGGGTCTGGACAGCTCAGCTTTCAGGGTCTGCTGGAGCCCTGACTCTTATGCAGGCAGCTTTTAATCTTTGTCCTGAAGACAATGAGTTAAAGTGTGACTTGGTGTCAGAAGGATTAACCCTGTGAGTATTCCTTGTGTCAGTGGAATCTCTCCAAGTGGGTATAAAGGGCAGGAGAGGGTGGATGAGACTCAGAGTGGATTCACTGGGGGAGGCCATTTGGGCATCTGGATGCAGAAGGGGACAAGGTGGGACCTTCTGTCTTTCTTCTATTGAGGAGTATGGGCTCTGGGAAATGTGGTGGCCTCCTGAGGGGTTTCTGTGAACACCACAGTCTGTCTTCAGGATAACACCAGAGAAAGCATGGCAAGTCCCATTGAACCCGAACATATTGGTGATTAATTTTTAATTGATGTAGCCCTAATATTGCATAGACCATGTTTATATACCAAATCAATTATGTATTAATTTGAAATTCAGATCTGACTGGGAATCTTGTATTCTTATTTGCTAAATTGAGCAATCCTGGTCTTTGGTCTTTCAAGAACAGCTCATGTCTGGCAGGACCGTGGCTTTGTGCTGCTGGAAGAAACAACAGGGGTCAGAAGTTGCTCTTGAAGACATGGGGACCAAAGGTAAAATTAGACATAATGGGAATCACTCTTCTGGATTATCAGATTTCATATTCTTGATTATTCTTTTTTCTTGTTTTTAAAGATAGGGTCTTATGTAGCTCAGGATAGCCTTCAGGTCAATATGTAGCCAATGCTGGTCTTGAATGGCTCCTCCTCCAAAGTGCTGGTATTACAATGTATACAATCACACTATTTACATTAATTAAGTAATTGACTGGTGTGTGTGTGTGTGTGTGTGTGTGTGTGTGTGTGTGTGTGTGTGTGCGATACAAGTTATACATGGAAGTCTAAGGACAACTTGTAGGAGTGAATTCTCTCTATCATGTGGGCTTTGGGGGATTGAACTCATCATCAAGCTTGGCAGCAAGTGCTTTTACCTGCCATCTTATTGGCCCTGTTTCCTCCTTTAATTATCTTGATTCAAAAATTTTCCCTTGTTCTTGTGTTTTCTTTATTTCTAAAAAACTATTTTACTTTATTTCATATGTATTGGTGTTTTTGTCTGCATGCATATCTGTGCATTTCATGCATATCTGGTACCAATGGAGGGTGTCAGATTTCCTGGACCTGGCCTTAGAGACAGTTGTGAGCCATTATGTAGGTGCTGGAAATTGAACCAGGATTCTATGCAAGAGCATCCAGTGCTCTTAAGCATTGAGTCACCTCTCCATCTCCCTCTTCTATTTTTTTTTTTTAAATGAGCATGAACCTATCTTATTTTAGTACAAGTCTAGGACCTGATTAGAATTCCCTCAACAGTTTTTGGCTCCTTTACCCTGGTTACTCACAATCAGAGGCAGTCTTGACCAATAGTTGGATATTTCTGTTGGATCCGATTGGTTGGATTCCAGACTGGGGAGGCTTAGGGCAGGCTGCTATTCTATGGCTTTGATTTGCAAGATGCGTCTGGTATAAAACCATTGAAGCCTGGAGTCATTTCTTTTCCTGTCTTCTTACGCTGTCTGACCAGGAGCAAGTTATTAACTCCTGTCTACTTCTGTGCCTGTGTTCAAGACAGAGATGATTTTCATGTCCCCTTTATTTTGTTCTTGGAAGGTTAAGCGAGCCAACAAAGGTAAAGAGTTTAAAGAAGCCTTTATCCAAGTATCTAGGTCTGTGTCCATAGTTCTAGTTCCTGTGGAGCCTGAGGCAGGAAGATTGAGCTCAGGAGTTTAAACCCAGCTTGGGCAAGAGGATTAGGATTTCAAACTTAGTCCTGGCTACATTGTGAGTTTGATGGCACCTTGTACTTCATGAGACCCTATCTTAAAGAACTTCCCACCAGGAAAAAAAAAAAAAGGCCAGATAATATGCTTATGCAAACTGCACTTTTATGCATCAAATTGGGTAGGGGTTTACTGTCTATTTAGGTCCTCAGACACACGATGTTACAGTACGGTCTTAACTTCAAAGCTAGCTTCCTCCTCCTCCAACAGGGGTTTATATCCCAGGCTGATTTCAAACTCACAGTTCTCTGATCTCAGCCTCCCAAGTGCTGGGATTATAGGCCTGGACCCTCTATGTGTGGCCAAAAGCTGAACTCTTAACTGTGGCTCTACGGTGTGTCTGCTGCCATTCTAAAGGGGTTTTGAAGGTAAGCTAACTTTGTATGTAGAGAAGAGAGCCGGGGCGACTGTAATTCATACCAGCTTCCCACTCCCAGCATGTGTTGATTCCAGCTTGGGCTCAATGGGTGTCCAGATGCCTGATACATTCTCCAGGCCAAAATATATACAAACCTGTGGCCTGGGGAGGCGAGGACAGCTGGACAAACAGCTTAGAGCCTGTGGGGTCAGTTCCCTGCCAAGACTCAGAGCTGTCGTAGGGAAGTAGGTGGAGTGCTGAGGGTAGTAGAGCGATCTCCTGCAAATACCCTCCCTCTCCAAGCTTGTGCCTAATCCAGCTCTGGATAAGAACTTCTTTCTTAGCTCCTGTCCTAGTTAGAGTTACTAATGCTGTGACAGACACCATGACCAAAGTAACTTGGGGTAGAAAGAATTTATTTGTTTATGTTTCCATATCATAGTCCATTACTGAAGGACAGCAGGACAAAAACCTGGAGACAGGGTTGATGCAGAGGCCATGAAGGGGTGATGCTTCCAGGCCTGCTCCTCGTGGCTTGCTCATTCTGCTTTCTTATAGCACCCCAAACTACCAGTCCAGGGATGACACCACCCACAGTGGGCTGGGCCCTCACTCATCAATCACTAATTAAGAAAATGCCCTACAGGCTTTCATACAGCCGGATCTTAGGGAGGCATTTTCTTAATTGAGGTTCCCTCCTCTTTAATGACTATAGCTTGTGTCGAGTTGACATAAAACTAGCCAGCATAGCTCCTGACCAGTCCCATGTCCGGCTGAGTCTATAAAAGGCTCCTTTGGAAACTCCAGGAACTGAACTGTGGCAAGATCCCAGGATTTTCAGATCTGGGGACTGTCTCTTGTTGACCTTGTGGGCCATTAAAAATTTAGAGATGGGACTCCTCTGTGTTAAATGGAGCATTGGCTTAAATTCCAGTTATGTTCAGTGGGAGGGTGTCAGCTCTGGGAGTCTGGATATGGGCAGAAGCTTATTATTATTATTTTTCTCAGAACCACATACCACTGGAATTGAGAGATGTCACTCAGCTGAGAACATCCCATGACACAGATAAGGAGGCTGAGGCTCAGACAGGAGCCAGAGCTTCAGATGATCACACTGCAAGCCCTAAACTCACCTCTTTTGCCTCCTACGTTCTCCCTACCGCATGAGTTGCCTTTACATAGGCTAGATTTTCTGAAATAAGTGCTGACTTTGTATAACTATAGTCTGTTAAGTCAATGGGATTCAAAGTGTGGAGCTACATGTGACTTTTATTACTTTGTGACACCTTTCAAATAAATAATTTACAGATCAAAGAAGACACTCTGGATCAAATCATGTTCTGGAAGCAAGGGGTCGAAATGACCTGGAGAGTTCAGAAGACTCCAGCTGCCTGCCAGCATCTGAGCCGGAAATTTCAGAGCCAAAGTGAACCTTGTGCCTTGATCTCGGCTACCCCAGCCCGCAGGCAGTATACGCCCATCTAAAACTGCTGTTTAAAAGCTAGATGTGAACTGGGGGTGTAGCTCGTTGATAGAGTGCCTGCCGTAGCATGCAGAAAGTCCTGAATTCGATTCCCAGATCACATAGCATGGGGCACTGTGGCACACAAGTGATCCTAGCACTTAGGGGGTAGAAGCTGGAAGACCAGAAGTTCAAGTTTGTCCTCAACTGGCTATTCAGAGCATTGGATGCAAAACCGGACTACATGAGACCCTGTCTCAAGAAAACAGCAAAAACTCACAAACCAGATATGAGATCATTCACCTGTGAGGTGACTCAGAGGGTGTTCCATATTGGGTGGCAATTCACTGAGGCACTTGTCCCTGCTCAGGGACAGAGAGAAGGGAATAGAGGAAGCAGGAAGGGCTGAGGAACAGCAGTAATGCGTACAGGAATTTGGTGTCTCACCATAAATCCTAACAGCAACAATGAGAAGTGCTTTCTCGTCGTTTTCCTTTTCCTTGCTGTGTGTCTGCACCCTGGAGCGGTGCAGGAATGGTCATGGCTAGGGCATTCCAGGAGCCATCCTGAATTCTGGGCCACTAATAGATGGGGAGCTGGTAGGGCCAGTGATTCACACTGAGCCCAGTTCTTTGTCTGGTGGAGACCAAGTAGGAGGTATTGCTGGCTCCATTCTGAGCTAATTCTTAGGCTCCAAGGTTGAAACCTCATCAGTAGACATCAGGTTTTAAGATGAAGCCTAATAATCTCACTACAAAAGTCAGGTCGCCCCAAATTGTCTAAAGGTTGGCAAGGGAGACTCCTGCATCCAAACCAAGTGTAAATGGCAGCTTCTGACGAAGCTGGGTGACAGGCTGGTGTGGGTGGTGTTTGAGGTGGGTGGCAGAGGGATCCTTCTGTCCTTTCACTCCCTCTCCTTTTGGCTCTTGCTTCCTTTCTCAAGCTTGCTCCCGACTTCCTATTTTCATGAAGCCCTTGCCCAATAAACTACTTTACATTCAAATCCTTGTCTTGGGGTCTGCTTCTGGGGAAATCTACACCAAGATTCAACCATGATCTCAATTCACCATACAATCTGTAGGGCACCTAACCCAGGCTTTTGAGCCTCAGAAATCCTTTGGGAGGAAATTACACAAGTTGAGACGCCCAAGCTAAGTTATGGGAGGGCCAAGTGCAGTGGGAGTCCGACAGGAAAATTCTAGTCCTGAGTGAAAGGCTGCAGCAGCAATGAACACAAAGAAACTGAGTGGAGGATGGATTTCAGCGTGTGAAAGTGGAGTGTTAAAACTGAAATCGCTGCAGCAGGTTGGGACCTGATTCTGGTGGGTCTTGTAAGAGGGTTGCTGCTTTATCCTCGTGAGAAATCACTGAAAGGTGGGGGCAGCGCGCAGTGTAATCCTTTTCATGTTGATTAAGCACCCTCTCAGATCTCTAAATACATACTCAGGAGTAGTGATTAGCTCTGTGGTTGATAATGAGAATCCATAGAATGGGTTGGCGTTGTCTTATATGATCGCCAACAGCCACTGCTGAGTGCTTGAATGGAGCTGATCCAAGCTGAGTGTCCCGGCTCATTTTTTTTTTTGTCAAGTTAACAGAAGTTAGAAGGAGGGAATCTTAACTGAGAAAAATGCTTCCATAAGACTGGTTGTAGGCTAACCTGTGGGGTATTGTGATTAATGATTGATGTGGGAGAAAAAAGCCTATTGCGGGCAGTGCCACCCCTGGGCTGGTGGTCCTGGGTTCTATAAGAAAGCAGGCTGAGAAAGCCAAGAATGAGCCAGTAAGCAGTGTTCCTCTATGGCCTCTGCTTCAGTTCCTGCTTTGAGTCCTGCTCTGACTTCCCACAGTGATGAAGTGTGACCTGAGCATTCTAAGATGAAATAAACCCTTTCCTCTTTGAGTTGCTTTTGTTCCTGGTGTTTCACCATAGCAATAGAAACCTTAACTAAGGCAAGGTCTCATGTAGGATTCTGGAACTCCTTGATTAGCAGGTCTTGGGAATACAAACCCTTGGAGAAGGACGAAGTGACTCTTGTCATGATGTTCCGCTGTGGCTCTGAAGAAACAGTGCCTAGTGAGCATGAACCAAAAACCTCAAACTGGGAGGCCAAATAAAGCCTTTCTTTTAAGTTGTTTACCTCAGGTATTCAGTCATGATGTTAGAAAGTTGACTAACACAGCTCTACTCTCAGGAAATGGGTTAGTGCCTGATGAAATAGCTGGAGGGAACCAGCTTTGTGGGGATACAATAACTCACCAGACACTGAACACTGATCACTTGACCTTGGTTGGACTTCCCAGACTCCAGAACTGTGAGCAATACATTTTTGTTGTCTAGACAATCCAGCCTGTGGTAGTATACAGTTATCCTGAAAACACACACTAGGACACATGTATGTGGTCAGAGTAGCCCAGCTTGCATGCAGCCCAGTGCCCAGTGTGTGTGTGCTCACATGTCCACATCATCACTAGCCCTCTTTCCCCACCTGTTTTCCCAAGAAACATGACCTGAGTTACTCATTTAGTTTATTGAAATTTCCCACCAAGGAAAGAGTTTTACAAAGGAAATGGGAAGCCATCAGAACTTCTAGGGAATCTCAAGGGAGAAGGAGTTAGGACAGTGGAGGACAGTGGCCAGTACAGAAAGGGTAGGTAGAAGAATTGGCAAGGCCTGGGTTGTAGGGAGGATGAGTGCAGGGGTGAGTATGAGAAGCCTTGTGTTTAGAGCTGTGAACAGGCCAGGTCTGGGTTGTGGGCTATGGTAGAGGTGCTGATGGTAGAATAACTTTACTGAACTCTCAGAAGTTTTTGTTCTAGAAGATTGGGGCCACCCAGGGCCTTCCCCAATATCCAAGGTGTCTGAGGAGCCCTGGAAGGATCCTGCTTGGGATCAGTCTCTGGAGGACAAGAAAGAGGATTCTCTTGTTCTCAGCTGGGGTCCTATCCACCAGTCTTCAGAGGAATTGTCTGGGATGCCTTTTCTTCTTCTGGCTCCTGCTTGGTTTTCTCGGCTTGCTGGTGCCTAGGGATATAGAACTTAGGAAAAGCTTGGAGCTCTGGCCTGTTTGCTCAAAGGGAAGCCTTGGGAGCCAGAGGCAGACAACTCACCAATGTTGTATATCCTCAATAGTCTCTGGTAAGGGCCGATTGAGGGTCTCAAGCAGGAAGAAAGCAGCGCTGCCTCCTAGTAGAGCCATGCTCCCAAATATGACATTAGGGATGAAGAGATGCACTTCACCCGTGATTTTCACCAGTGGGGCTATCATACTTCCCACTCGAGCCCACGCGTTACTAATACCCATACCTGTTTGTCTGGGAGGGTTCAGAGAAGGAATTAGCAGCCTGTGCAGACAGCTTTTAAAGGACAATCCTGTGACCCTTGGATAGATGGCAGGAGGAGGCCATTCCATCTGTTAGCCCCTGACCCAGCTGTATCACCTACCTGAGGACCGTAGGGTAGAGCTCACTTGTGTAGAGGAAGAGGCAGCTGAAGGAGCCAGACAAGCATCCCTTCCCAAATACAGCCAGTGCTGTTCTCAAAAGCTGCATCTCTGCATGGGAAGGGGTTGGGGGATAGGCATCGGTGTTTATGAGCTCCTGAATGTTCTCACTCCTTAGCAGACTTTGTTTTCCTTTGTGCTTTGCTTGCCCAGAAGCTCATATGAGAAGGGAAAGGTGAGGAAGAACCCATCTGCTACTCCTAATGCATTGTCATGTAGGCCAGTTGAATTGTTTTCTAGAAGAGTAACCTGAGCCCTATAAAAGGTAGGGATCTGTTCAAGGCCAGCACAGTGAATTGGAGGAGGGTTAACAAAGCTGGAGTTCACTTTCCGGACTGTGACAGCTTCTTCCAGAGGGTCCTAGGTAACCTCAACCTCTCACCTGAAGACACAAAGATAAGTGCCAAGATGGCCCCTCCTGCCAGGAGCAGAACAAAGCCCTGAGTGATCCGCCGGCCCAGATAACTTATGGAGAGTATTGTGATGAACTTGGCTGGGATGTCGACCCCGCCAAAGATGACCTGGAGAACGTAGATGTTGACTCCAAATTCTTCTACCCCCATAGCCAAACTGTAGTAGGCAAAACCAGTAGAAAACCTGAGAGAGAGAGAGAGAGAGAGAGAGAGAGAGAGAGCCATTGGTCAGAATCTGCAGCCAAGCTGAGGTCTCTTCCCAGAGCAATTCATGGGTTACCAGGATGGCAAATAGTTTTTTTTATTGTGGCGTCTATACAGGCTGCTTGAGTCCACTTTTTTAAATTAAATTTTTATTTTTTATATATTAATTACAGTTGAGTATACTTTTGAGTCTTGTGAGATTGTGTCTGAGTTCAATGAAAAGTGCTGGGGTTGATTGGTCATGTCTGGCATGCTCTAGGGTGTTCATGGCAAAGGGGCCCAAGATTGGCTCCATAGAATAACAGGACTGGAGGGATTCTCAGAGACCAGAGGAGGCAGGAAATGATCTATTTTTGTTCACTGAAAGTACAATATCCAGAGAGGCAGAGGTGACAGTCAAGCTGTAAACAGTGAGTGGGTAACTCCTCCTCTCAGAATTATGGCAAAGTGTGGAACAAATTTGATCCTGGGGAAGACTAGGATGGAAAATGGTTTCACAACCAGGTCACAAAAAGGTTTGGGGAAGATGTAGAATCAGTCAGAAGACGAGACTTGGGGGGGGGGCACATAATTGCTTCCTACAAGTTTGAAGCCTGCAGGGCCAGTTCTGCTCTGTGTGGGTCCAGAAGGCAGAGTTAGGCTAGAAGGCTTCAGTGACAGAGAGGCTGATTATGTGGAGAGTGCTGTCACCAGAATGTGCACTGAAGGGTCTAGAGCACCTGCTCTTTGTGGGGTAGTGCAACCACAGAGGGAGGCAGACCCTCTCAGTTGATTCTGGGACTGAAGCTGGGCTTGGAGGCCCCTAGGAGGCATTTCCTTGATTTCTCTTGCTGGTAGCCTAGGCTTTGCCCTGATGGACAACTCTGTGCAAGGCATGGGTAGGGAGAGGTGGCAGGTTACCAGGCCAGGGAGAGACAGAAGGTCACACGGCGCAGGATGGACACTCGGAACAAGTCAGATAAGCCATATTTGACCTTGGCTGAGGTAATATCTTTCTGCAGGTTGAACTTCAGCTCCTTGGGACATGGGAGAAAGAGGAGTGTTGTTACTGGGCCTCTTTGGTGGAAAGGAAGGAGGTTCAGATCTAGTTCTTCTAGAGGATTAATTGGAGGAGCCGGTGGGATATAGCTGTAAACTAAGGAAACAGAGGCAAGAAAGGTAGACGTGGTTGGGCCCCAACCGCAATCCTTCCCCACCTACCTCCACGGTGAGCTTTTTTCCTTCCTGCTTCTTGCCATTGAAGGTTGCCACCCTCTGGAGTGTCTTCAGAGCCTTGGAGAACTTTCCAGACAGAACCATCCAGCGTATGGACTCTGGTACCCACCTAGGGGCCAGAGTCAAGACATACTGGCTCCTGTTCCAGAGTCTCTTTTGAGATATCTGCATGGAGTCCCTGGGATAGGAGGTCCAGAAATCTCATGCCCTTTCCATGGAACTTCACACTGGCCTGTCTTTGTACCTGGGATGCCTCCAGTTAGTACAAATTTCAGTACTGGGTTGCCCCACATCTAAAAAGCCTTCCTCTGTCTTCAATCTAGGTCTCTTGTTGGATGTCTTCCTTAGCTAAGAGCCCCAGGGGCTAGGCTAAGGTAGGTGGTGCTTGGGGAGGGGATAGCATACCAAAGGCTGGACAGCTGGAGGGTCATTTACCTCTGCTTCCCTAACCTTCCTTGGTCTGGATTTCTTCAGGGCCTTTGGAGGGTGAACATTGATTACTTGGCCTCAGACCCCTGCTCCCAGCTTTCTGAGTCTGTTCCTCATGGACTTAGAGATCCTGTTTCTACCTTGGCAGTCCTACTCTCACCAAGACTGTGAAGGAGTTCCTCTCATGCTTCATAGCCGAGCCCAGGACTTGTCTCCCTGAGAGTAATGACAGCAACTGCTCCCAATCAGCAAGCCTTCCTGTAGGCCAGCCCCATAAAACCTAACGGAATCCTCAGCATCATCCCCACCTTATCTAGAAAAATCTTGATGCTCAGAGTGTGTGAGTCCTGCCCCAAGTCACAGAATGGAGGGCCCTGAGCTCACAACTGTATTCTGTGAACTATCTGCCCATTTTGTCTCCTGACGCTGACTGCTTCCACCCCTGGCTGTGCATGTGTTTCTGTCTCCACTCCATCCTCATCCTCCTCTCTCTCACTTTCAGACTGCTGTTTATTCTGACAGTTATACGTTCATATCTAAGTTGAAGTTCCATATCAAGTCTGTACTTTTTCATATAACCTTCCCCAAGCCTCAGTTTTCTCATCTTTGAATAGGGACAATAATGCTCCTATCAAACACCACAAGGATAAGAGACAACATTAATTATTGTTCAGAATGGGGCCTTGTGCTTAGTTATAAATAGTTATGCTAAGGTTTCACAGCTTTTCCTTGGAATGCTTGTGATGTCCAGTGCTTGGGCTTCAACAGCAAGCTATGCAGGCTATTTCCTGTTTTTCTGTGTGGCTTTGGGTTGAACAGGTTGATAATGAGTTCTCAGCCCATTCTGGGTCTTCCACCAAAGCACTTCAGTTCTTACAGATTTCCAGGCTGAGACTCTGCTTTGGATATTCATTTGTACTGTAAATCTAAAAAATCTCCCAATTATGTAGAAACTTCTTTTAAAATGTCTTTTAGATTTCTTCCCCAAGAATCCTCTAGCCTGCATAGTACCCTTCCTTCTGTCCTTAGCCTTACCATATGGGTCTGTGTGACTGTGTTTCAGGGCCTTTTTTTTTTTCCTTCCCACAAACTTGCACCAGGCCTGTCATAGACACCTTCTATACTTTTCCATCTGCCTCCATATGAAGTTGAGGCTTTCCTGGCTACCTGTGCTAGCGATGGACCATCCATCGCTAGCCCACCCCCATCCATCTCAACTCATGCCCCTTATTCAGCCACAGGCAGCCCTTAGTGCTTCCCACACCTGCTCTGTCCTACAGTATGCTTCAGCACATGTAGCCCTTCCATGCTGGAAGACCTTCCTTGACTCTGGGAGCTGGGCACAGAGGAGTTGGATAATCAGGATAGGCATGGAACCCTTATTTGTCCCTGGTGGAATTGGGGATAGAGGAGGACAGCAGAGGGCCACATACCAGGACAATAAGGAGAAGATGAAGTAGGGAACAGACGTGGTTAACTGTAGCCAGCGCCACTGAGGAATGGCATAGGCTAGGCCGGATAGAACGAATTGGCCAAGGGTGTAGCAGTATCCAATTGTTGTTGATGAGATGGCCCGCATTGAGGTGGGTACCCATTCCACATCTGTGGGAAGAGTCCAAGGACAAGATTAGGGTCTTGTCAGGTCCCAGGTACCTCTCTGTGAAAGGGTATCAGCTTCTGCCTCCCAGGAGCTACCCTCATCTGATCCCAATGGTTCAATTATCACCATATTGCCCCTGAAACTCAAGGAAATAGGACTCAAACTTGGGCTTCTTTCCTCCCCAACTCACCTTTAATATGTCTCAATACTGGAATATTCCCTTACTTTCCACCTCAACTTTATCATCTGTCACTCTGTTCTGTGTATGTGCTGTATAAGGTCATATGCCTAGCAGAGTACCTAGACCTGAGGCAAGGCCTATAGCGTCATAGCTGCTATCATTAAGTTTGTGATTGCTGTTAAACTCAGAAGGGTCTTGAGAAATCAAAAGTAGGGCCTTTTGGTTGATTCAAACCCACTCTCTCAGCTTTTGGCTGGTGCTCCCCAATCCCTTGCTCCTCAGGCCCCCACTGTGGCTCACTCAAGATAACCGTGCTCAGAGTAATGCCCGAGATGCTGCAGCCACACAGGAATCGGAAGATCATATAGACAGGGAGGCTGGGGCTGAAGGCAGCGCCTGAGCCACTGGCTGCCAGCATTAGGTAGCTCCAGGTCAGGATGGGCTTGCGGCCAAACCTGCAGCTCAGAAGAGAGGAAGGGCCAGGTTAGCCACTGTGTGTCTGCCAAATTGAGTGACTTTGCAGGCTTTGGGGCAAAGGGCTGAAGGCAACCCCCAAGCCTCACTCATGCATTAGGTAGAACTTATAACTCCCTCACCAGACAGAGCCTTGCTGGTAATTGCTATTATTCAACAAATTTGCAGTAGGAGCATTGAGTTAATGAGTTACTTCCTCCATTTCAGCTTAGCTGACTGAGCAGAGGTCAAAAGACCATGTATCTCTAAGCAATTCATCTGCTCTGGCTTTACACTATGCAGGCACAATACTGTGTTCAAAAACCTGGGTCAAGAGCCAGATGATTCAAGTGAGGACTCTGGAACAGAGAAGGCTATGGCCTGGCAAGGGAATGGTATCTGCCCAGAGAGGGCCATCCTTCCCACCTTCCTCAGCTTTTTCTTCTTTGGGGTACATGAGTAGAACAGAGTCAGGAGGGGATATACATGGAATGTGCTCCAAGCCTCACCTGTCTGACAGTTCTCCAAACACAGGCCCTCCAATCAGTATGCCTGCCATGAAGATCGACTGGGCCATCTCCTTCAGTTTGTTGGAGCTGCATACCAAGTCCCACTGCACAAGAGTAAGGTAGGGCCAGCTCAGCTCAACACAGTCCAGTCTCCCTAGCCATGCTCAGCCTGCACCTACACAACACACACACACACACACACACACACACACACACACACACACACACAGGCACTCACATGCCTTGGCTTCCATGAGCCTGGTCTTTGACTCCCAAGCTCCAGTTCTTTCTGCCTGTGGGGGTTCCTTGGGCCCTTGACCCACGATTGTGTAATGACAACATCCCTCAAGTGTGTGTGACCTGTTGTATGGTTTACAGAGGCTGCTTAGCTGCTCCATCGACCTGTTCTTATCCTCTTCCATGGTTCATCTGTGTCTTGCAGCATCCAGTTTTCCCTCTTCTTTCCCCCATATATTCAAGGCTAGTCCCTTCACCTGTGTCCTTGACCTCTCCTCCTCTTATAGTCCACTCTTTTAGTCTTTCCCTCCCTTGTATCCTTCCTTTCTCTTTTCTCTTAACTCCCCTCCATCAGTTTTCTGCATAAAATTTCCTTTCTACACTTTCTCCAATTCTCTTGAACAGGAAAGTACCCTTGCTACCACCCATCCTCCTCTTCACTCAGTTCTCAGTTCTGTCCTGACCAATAAATGCACTGACACTGTGCTCGCCAAAGTCACCCACAGTTTCTTTATCACCTATACTACAGACCTTCTGCCTCTTGACCTGCCTTAGTCCTTGGCAGCCTCCCTCCACCTGGATCCTTTTTCCTCTTGCTTTATGCCTTCCCATCCCTGTCTCCTTTTTCCCTGGCTAGCCCATATAGTTTCCCAAGACTCCCTCTGGATCCTTTTCTCCATCTACTTTCCCCAGACAATGCCACCGGTTTCTAAGGCTTATATTATTCTTTATGCCAAAGAGCCCAAACCCTTTTCTGCAGCCCATCTTCTCTTCTGGCCTTCAGACCATCAGAGCCTGAGGCCTACTTGAAAACACTACCTGGATGACATCCCATGAACACTCCAGACTTAACAGGACTTGTCATTTCCATTCTTTGTAAGGTCCCATGCAAGCCAAATAGCAACCCTGTCTTTTTAAAAGATTTATTTTTTTAAATTTACATGATTTTGAGTTGATGAATTGTAATTATGTTACATGTGTGGAGAAGAACACTGCCATGTTTTTGATACATGTGGAAAGAATAAATCACACTCCAAGGAAACCCATCCATCACCTTTCCTACTTCATATTTTTTTTGGTGATGATTCTTTTTTTAAAAATAATTTATTTAAAATTTATTTTATGTGCAGTAGTATAAAGGTGTCAGATCCCTTGGAATTGGCATTACAGACAATTGTGAGCTGTCATTGGGTGCTGGGAATTAAACCTGGGTCCTTTGGAAGGGCAGACAGCAGTCTTAGCCCACTGAGCCATCTCTCCAGCCCTGATGATGATTCTTTTAAAGTTTCCTCTTAGTTGTTTTGATATTTAATCCATTATTAAGATTATAGTCACCCTGCTGTGCAATAAAACTCAAAGCTTATTCTTCTCATTCAGCTAAAACTGAGTATCCATTGATGAGTAGCTTCCCTGTGTCCATTCCATACCAATCTTCTAGTCCCAGCTTCTGACAAATACGATTCTATATTCTACTTCTAAGAATTCCACCTTATGTGGGAGGGACACAAGAAGAGAAGAGGGAGGAAGGGTGAGATTGGGAGGGGAAAAGGGAGGGGGCTACAGCTGGGATACAAAATGAATAAGCTGTAATTAATAAAAAAAATAAATTAATAGAAAAGAATTCTACTTTATAAGAGAGCATGCTGGTGTCCCTCTTTGACTCCTCCTTTTCTCTTCCACCCTGTAGAGGACACGATGTTCTTGTGCTCACAGTATGCAGTAGGGAAACCAGGAATGTTAAACACGCAGGGTTGTCTCTTCAAAGGAAGAAGAGTATAGCCTGTTTTTCTCCCAGAAGGCTGAGAATGCATGTAGTAATAGCCTGGTGACCTGTGCTCTCTGCAGGGCCAGGCCACACCTGATTTCCCCAGACTGCTAGGCTTACTTTACTCATTCTGAGAGACCAAAAGATTAAAAATCAGCTATTGGGGGGGGGAGGGTGGGACGGGGAGGGGAGGAGGGAGGGGCTTATGGGGGATACAAAATGAATAAAATGTAATTAATAAAAGTTAAAAAAAAATCAGCTATTAAGGCCTGAACTAGGTGGGTGGAGAAGTCTAGTAATGCCCTAAGGGGAAGGACAGCCTTACTGCATTCTCCCCCCCCATACAGTTGCTAGGAAACTGGCCCATCCCCCTAGGGAGGGACACCAGGTCACGGGGTTCCTATAGCCAATCAGTTCAAAATGTAGCATTTTGACCAATAGATGCTTGTCAGGCAGGAATCGCCCCTGCCTTGGGCATGCTGAATCTTTAAATCACCCAACAAACCTGAGCATGGGGTGCTCGGCTCCCACCGCTTTCGCAGTGGGGGTGTGGGCCCAAGCTGCAGCTTGTCATTTACAATAAAAAGAACCTCATGTATTTACAGCGGAATCTGTTTATTCCTGGTCTTTTGGGGTTCGCGAACTGGGCAGAACATTTCTCCCCAGACCAGTGGTTCTCAGCCTGTGGGTTGTGACCCATTTGGAGGCCAAATGACACTTTCACAGGGGTCAAATATCAGATATCCTGAATATCAGACTTTACATTATGTTTCCTGACAGTAGCAAAATTACAGTTATGAAATTACCATATATAATTTTGACAGTGGCAATGAAATAATTTTATGGTTGGGGGTCACCACAACACGAGGAACTATATTAAAGGGTCGCAGCATTAAGAAGGTTGAGAATCACTGCCCTTATCTTGAGCCTTGTTTCTCAGTCCACTTGTAGAACTCATCTTTATGGAAGAGACCAAATGTATTTTGCAAAGAGTTAGATATAGTCATTACTTAATTTTTATTGTGCACACAAGATTGAGTTAATTGACACCAGAAAAATTTTCCAAAATTCTAATGTACTTAAATATGCTTAGAATAAACTTTGAACCAACACCAGCTACTGAGTCCTTTTGAACTGGATCTCCTTGCTTCACACAGATCAAAACTCTGCTGGTCCTGGTGTTTCCAGAGACCCCACCCCACCCCACAATCACTTGATCATCAAGTTTCTAATATATATATATATTTTTATATATATATATATATATATATATATATATATATATATATATATATATATATATTTAGACAGGGTCTCTCTATAAAGCCCTGGAGGTCCTTGAACTCATAAGCCAATCTGTCATAGAATTTACAGAAATATGTCTGCCTCTGCCTACTGGGTGCTGAGATTAAAGGTGTGTGCCACCATACCCGGCTGCATTCATTTTTTTGGATCTGGATATCTCTGTTTTTCAGATTTATTTATGAGTATTTTGCCTGCATATATGTGCACATATGTGTGCTTGGTGCCTCCAGAGGTCAGAAGAGGATGTCGGATCCTCAGAACCTCTGGATGGATGGTTGTGAACTGCCATGTGGATACTGGAAACAGAAATTGGGTATATACTCACTCATATAAACATACAATATAGAATAAACCCACTAAAATCTGTACATCTAAACAAACTAAGCAAAAGAGAGGACCCTAACTAAAATGTTCAATCCCCATCCTGAAAGGCAAAGAGGATGGACATCAGAAGAAAACGAAAATAGGAAACAACCTCGGAACCCGCTACAGAGGGCCTCTGAAAGCCAGAAGAAAACAGGAAACAACCTTGAAACCTGCCACAGAGGGCCTCTGAAAGCTTCTGCAGTATAGACTGTCAAAGCAGATGTTGAGCCTGATGGCCAACTGATGGGCAGAGTGAATGGAATTTTATCTAAGAAGTGGGAAATAGTAAGAGCTGGAGGGAACGGGAACTCCACAAGCAGAGCAACAGAACAAGATAATTTGAACACAGGGAACTTCCCAGAGACTCATACTCCAACCAAGGACTATTCGTGGAGATGACCTGGAACCCCTGCACAGGTGTAGCCCATGGCAGTTCAGTGTCCAAGTGGGTTACATAGTAATGGGAAGAGGGACTGCCTCTGACATAATCTGATTGGCCTGCTCGTTGATCACTTCCCCCTGAGGGGGGAGCAGCCTTACCAGGCCACAGTAGAGGACAATGCAGCCACTTTTGATGAGAACTGATAGACTAAGATCAGAAAGAAGAGGAGAACCTCCCCTATCAATGGACTTGGGGAGTGGCATGCATGCAGAAAGGGGAGGGAGGGTGGGATCGGCAGGGGAGGAGGGAGGGGCTTATGGGGGGATACAAAATGAATAAAGTGTAATTAATAAAAAAAAAAAAATATATATATATATAAAAGAAAACCAAAAAAAAAAAAAAAAAAAAGAAAAGAAATTGGGTCCCCTGCAAGAGCAACAAGTGCTCTTAACCTCTGAGCCTATTCTCCAGCCCCTCTATTTTCATCACAATTGCCTTAATATAGGCCTCCTCCTCTTGCCCTTGAATGAATAGTGACAGCTGATGTTTACAGAGGGCTCACTGTAGCAAGCATTGTCCTTAGGTAAGCTTTTCTGTACTTTAATTTCTTTAACCCTCTAAGCAACCATGTTATGTTCTCATTTTTACAGGGCAGGAAACAGTTTCAGAGCAGATTACTGTGCGAAGCTTTTAACAAGTCTTCCCTACTCTTTCCTTAATGACATGAATGGCTTTTAGGTTTCTACTTTGCTAAGAATATTGTTTGGTGCTCTCTTGTCGGCTAGGTAAAGAGACTCACTCCCTTGCTGTGAGGTTTATAAAGCCTGCTATGCTTTGGCTTGGTCAACCTGCCTGCTCTAATCTCCCACTAATCCCAGCACACATTCTTTGCTCCAGACATCCTGAATTACTTGTGTAATGAAGTGAAGAATGTTCCCTAGAAATGCCTCTCAAGAGTGTTTCGGAAGTAAAGTATGAGGAGAGATCATGGAGCCTAAGGAGTTCTTTTCTACCTTTTTCTTCTGGAAGTGAGGCAGGATGGGGGTGGATGAGGATTCCAAGTCTTCCAGGTAGCTTCAGCTGAGCCAACACATCCCCTACTCTGGGTAGACAGGATTTCTAACAGGGAAGGGGGTTTATGTGGCGCAGTGTGAGGGCAGAGGAGGAAACAGAATATAGGAGGAAGTGACGGAATACAGGAGGAAGAGAAGCATGACGGGAGTCTCTAAAGACAGGTACTTTATGACATGCCATCTTAAGCCTTTCAGGAAAATCTAAAGAAATGATCTACTGTCCACATAAATTAGCTCTACTCCTCCCTTCACAGTAAAAAGCACAATCCTTCTATGATGTGGTAGTTGCTGGGAGTCATGTGGTTCTTGGTAAGTGGGAACGAAAGGTGGCACTTCTACCTCATTGTCTTAGCAGGGACTTCCTAGCCGGGCTTACACACACTCTCTCCTTTCTTAAGGGAGGGAAGAGTGATGACTGGAACAATCCCGGGAGGCAAGTACTGAAGGTGGCGGAGCTGCCGCTGGTGGGGGTCACTGGTTGGCCTCTGGAGCAGATCTAACCATCAGCCTGAAACAGTCCTTCTTTCAGAACTCTTACAGAAGAAACTCCTTTATTAGTAATAGTTAAGCTGTGACTTATTGTTGAAGCATTTGTTATAACCACAAAAAGTGGCAGATGAAAATGGAGTTCGTATGACCCTCCACGTCTACCTGAGAGGCCACATGGTGTACATTCCAAAGTCTGTGAGAAAATCTGCCTCTTTTGTGTCTGGTGGGATGGGTAGTACCTAGCACACCAACTCTGTGCTAGTGAGGAAAGAAACCTCCGATGTTTACAATCTGGTTGGAAAATTACAACATGGTAGTACTGTCCTTCAGTAAAAATTAGAAGCTCAAAATAGGTACCCTGTGGTTAAATATTAAAAAATAAAGCAAACTTCAATCACATTGTAAATTGATTTTAGAAATTTCATGACTAACAAAGCTCATCAGAAAAATGTGGCCCTGACTGCCCTGCAGAGCAACACAACCTATAGATTGCAGGTCTGAGACCCACAACCATTGTAAGTTGATTGTATCCCCTCAAAAGGAACACACTGAAGTTGTAATCGCCTAGAATGGAAAGCCAATTGTTTAGTTATTATTAGCTGAGTTACAGTAAGGCCATACTGGGCAGGAAGGAGTACTGTAGGAAGAGAAGAGAGAGGCATAGATGGGATAGGATGGAGGTGGAGCTTAGAGTGGTGGACCCACAATTCTTGCAATGCAGAGGCTTGCTAGCAACCACCTGAACTAGAAGAGACAAGGGAGGATTCTTTGTAGAGAGCATACCGATGCTGTGGGCTTTGCACTTCTAGTCTCCAGTTCTGTGAGATAATAAACTCTATGTTGCTTTAAACTTTAACTCTATGTTGCCTGGTTTGGGGAAATTTGCTGGAAATGAATAAACCACGACTCTGTGATGTGTGAGACATCTATTGGCCTGATAGGTGGTGATGGGAAAGGGATTTGGAATAGATGAGGGAAGCAGGTGCGAAAGAACTGGATGGGTTCTTAAAGGCACCCCAAGTTTCTGAGGGAAGAAGATTTTAGAGAGCATCCTGGATGTTTTCTGTGGGGCGCCTGTGCAAAGCCCCTGAGAGGGTCCTGTTAGAGCCTGTAGCCGAAGGCTTGACTATTCAAGCTTTCAGGAGTGCTTTCTGTGCTGCCTTTGATTGGGCCTCCATAGGTTGGTGCAGTCCTTGGATTTAATAAGGTTTTACTCTGAGTCTAAAAAAAAAAAAAAAAAAAGGTTCCTTTCCTGTTTTTCATGTGTCAGGGTCGCCTTGCTCAGGAATGTTGCCTGCCCTTTGATAATCTTTTCTGAGTGTCAGGGGCTTCTCTGGTGGTCAATTCATGTATGTGATGTGGATGAATGTCTAAGAAGTCTGGCTCCCAGTATAGGTAAGGTGCCCCTTGTCTCCCCAGCTCTGTTTTTACTGCCAGCAGGGAAAATGCTAAGAAAAAGCCTCATAGCTACCCGTTTCCTTGTTCCGCCTTCTTACCTTCTATAGCCACTCTGAGGCAGAAGACATTTCACTTGACTGTTTATCTCTGGCAACTATCAGAGTAGTTGGTTATAATATATGTTAGTACTCATTTAATGAATAATAAATGAACAAAATATTGCCTATTTTTACTAATGAGATGGGAAAGAGATGGGAAAGGTTACGTGCTAATTGGAGAAAGCCAGACGTTATCTTCTTGGTGCTTCTCTCCTTCCCTGGGCATGGCCTAGACTTGTATTTCCCATCAGCTCTTGCCTATTCTGCACAGTCTTCTTGCTCTTCATAGCCTAGTCCTGCACTGGGTTTCTTTCCCCAGTCTTATAGCATAACCAAGCCCTAAGGAACTGGTTCTGGAAGGAAAGGACAGAAACCTCAGCCTTGTCTTTCTGCCTGGCCCAGTATGACAGGAAGGCGGTAGAGAGGAAAGAGAAGGGCAAGCCATGGCAGAACAGTATCACAGAGCTGGTGCTGCTATGGCCTCATTTTCACAAAGAGTCTGTGGCTCCGATGATAAACAGCTTGCCCAAGCATGGCTTGGATCATTTCAAGGCAGTGACTCAAGCATAGGTCTGCAAGATCTCCCATTGAATGTCCTTGATCAGGACCACAACTCCCAGATGCCCCACAGTGTGCTGTGTTCTGCCAGAAGGAAGGCTTAAGCATGGGAGCTCTTGTTCTGTTAGACAGCATGGCTCAGTCTGGCATTGTGTAATGGTCAGAGCCCACTGGTCTGGTCAAGGTCCGAAGATACAGGTTTAGGAGTTAGGGCAGCAAGAAGAGTGGCCAGGAAGGTCCCTCAGAGAGTAAGCAGACTGGATGATAAATAATCACCACAAGCATGCAGGAGGCAGACTACAGTCAAAGCAAAGGAAGGGCTTCCTGCTGCACGTAGACAAAGTTGACTTAACCAACGTCTCACATAATGTCCCTATGCATCAGAATGAAAGTTTCCTGAGGATCTTTTGGAGCCAGTTCAGACCTTAGGGTAGTTGGCCCTCTGCATTTTCACACCCTTGATGGAACCTGTTTCGGGGTCATGAAGACCAACCAGGACAAGCCAAGTATCTTGGCAAGTATCAAAAGGACATAAATCTTGTTGCTTAGGAGCTGTGTATTTTGGGACAGATTGTGTATAGTTTGTGTGCATGTGCACTTGTATGGGTGTAGATGTTTGTGTGTGTGTATCTGTGTGCACACATGTGAAAGCCAAAGGTATTTTCCAATTGCTCTCCACTAACTTTTTGAGACACAGTCTTTTACTGAACATGGAGCTTGCTGGCTGGTTAGCTGAATTGGCTGACTTGGGAATCTTTCTGTCTCTGCCTCCCCAGTGCTGGGATTGCAGGTGAGAACTGCTATACCCAGATTTTCTATGTGGGTGCTTGGATTGACACTCAGGTCCTCATGCTTATGTGTAAGCACTTTACTGACTGAGCTATGTTTTCATCCCTGGACAGATGTTTAGTTTCTATGTGGTCAGAGTCCTCAGCTGTATCTGTAGGTACTTGTTGGCTACTTCTTAGAGCTGTGAATGAGTTAAGGAATGAAGAGCACCCAGCCCTAAATCTGGAAGACACTGTGAACTCAAGTCACAGTGAAATTATTATTATTATCATTGTTGTTGCTGTTATTGTTATTATAGTCACATGTCCAATTACATGTGTCATGTGATGCAATAGGTAGGGCATGGTTCTGGAGTCAGGGTCTCCTGGCCCACCATCTCAGCTGTGTAGGATCCCAAGCCCTGAGCCATATTTCCAGCCCTGGATAGATGTGGTCAGGGTCCATTTTCTATAGAATGGTGAGGATAATACCTGACTTGCCTGCTCACAACAGGCAGAAAGTGAGGCCGCAGCTTTGGGGCCTACGCACAGTAGGTATCCACTGAGTGAGTGCTTGAATTTCAGGAACTGCAGACTTGCTCTAGGCCCTGTCAGATTATCAGGAGCTTCTTACAGAGTGGCTGCCAGTGGGATCAGGCTGGCTAGAAATGTAGGCAGTGTGAAACTCCCAAGTCCTTTCTGGGGAGTGAGATCAGGGGCTGAGAAAGAGGTGGAAGAAGAGGGAACCTGAAGCAGGGCCAAGGACAGCCAGTGGAGTTGTGAAGCAGGACTGGGACTGAACAAAAGAGACTGACAGATAGGTGTCCTGAATCTGGATATTTGGTGATGAGGATGAAAGACAGCAGAGTGGTGGTTGACCAGGGGCCCTGCAAAGGTCCTCTCCAGGGTAGAGATCATGGGATTCTTGTGGTCCTGGAAACAGATCAGGAAGGTAAGAGGCCCAGAGAGGAAGCCCAGGGGCTTTAGAAGGGTGTGCTTTGCTCACTTGAGGCTCAGCCAGGGCCCAGAGAACCAGAGGCTGAGCTTCAGTGTATGTGAGTTATACTCCAGGGAACCCAGAGATCAGGATCCAGGCCCTTACAGACAAAAAAAAGAAAGGCTTTTGTTTCCTCCTAATGTCCTAGTTAAAGCTCCTGGGAAGTCCTGATTGCCTCTATGACATGGGTGGCAGAACGGCACTCTACCCTACCCCAAGCACATGGAGTTCGTAGTTGCCATGGCTGAATGAACAGAGGATCAGAATGCTCTGTGTTTGTTCTTCTAGTTGGGTTTTGCCATTAATGTTCCAGTGGCTGGGCAGGGCAGAGACCCTTCTTATGGACTTGTCATGGCAGTGTCTCCAGCGAATTAGAGCTTAATGCAGAGCTAAATGAGGTCTGACATGGGCAAGGGTGCAACCTCCATGAGGACTACTGCAGATCTCCTGTGCTATGCAGCTTCACATCATCCCAAGGAATGGCATGGTGCCTGGAGATTTGCCTGGCACAGAGGTAAGTTGATGCCTGATAGGGTATGAGGCTCTGTAACCTCTGCTCTTGGCATGCTCCTGGGAGCTGACTTGAGGAGTGACCTGGAATGGAAGCTGTTTCTCTGCGGTTTTTCTGTAGATGCAGGAGCTTAGTTCATCACTAGCATTATTTAAGCACTTTTGTATCCCTAGTCATGCGAGGGCAGATATAGGTCGGAGAGATACTGCCCCTGTACTGGAGGAGCTACCGCAGAGTGAGATGGGGCATCTGTGGACAAATCAGATCACCCAATACCCTCAGGGGGGTGCACAGTGGATAGTCAATCTCATGGATTACCAGCCAGGTTCTGTGCAGCCTTAAGGAGCATGGACCCTGGAGCCCTATCTCAGGCACTTGAATTCTCCACTCAACCCTTTGTGAATGTTGTATGTTGGCTAGTGACCTGTCTTCAGTTTCCTCATCTATCCAAACAGAATCATCAAGGTGCTCAAGTGAGAGGGTTGTGAGAATTAAATGAATGCATGCACACACCTATACCCATCTGGCTGGCACTTGTAAACTCACTCACCATGTTCATGATGAGGCCATTTCGTTATTCCTTGTAAGCCTGCCTTTTCTTCCTTCACTTCCTTCTCCACCTTCCTCCCTCTTTTTTAATTCCATCTCCCACCCCCGACAGGATCTTCCTGTATATCCCAGGATGGCTTGGAAGTATTTAGCCTGCCTCAGTCACCATGCCCAGCTTTTCTTTTAGGCTGTTTGTTCCTTCAGTTCTATGTTTTTAGAAGTGATGGGCGGTGCCTTTTATTCCTTTCTATTGCCTTCGAAGATGCATAGCAAGCTACACATACACTGGGAAAATTATGGGCATGTCTTTGATGTCCTATTTGCTTTTTACCTCCCCTATCTGTTCCCAAGTACCACAGATTCCAATTCCTTATTTTCCTCTGCTTTCTAAATCTAACATTTCACCTATGTGTCACCTCTGTTCTGTAGTCCTATGCAGCTTGCTACCAGATTACCCTGAGGCTGGACTAAAACCTTCCCTATGTTCCACTCTGTTCCTCAGAGTGAGGCTCCTCAGAAGATGACCCAAACCTGCCATACTTCTTCTTAAAGGCTACCACATTCAATAGCTTCTCCTCCCTTGTGGCATAGGCCACATTTGCCTTAGTGACCACACTAGGCCCTCCTGCTCTCCTCTCCTGCCCCATGTCCACAGTCTCCATGCCTGACTGTTCTTCACTCTTCTTCAGTCTTTATGTGTCTGTGATTTTGCATTTGAGATGCTGTGCCTTGTATCTGGGGTGTGCTGCCCACTTGCACGCACTTCTCTTTTACATCCAAAGCAAGCATGACTCCCACAAGCCCTCTAGGACCTCCTGAACCCTGTGCTGGTTAGAAACTTCTTCACTGGGTTTTCAGAACCTTAAGATTATCTAACATTTATTTATTCTACCCATAAATATTTATTCCTCGAGTCTCTCCTCTGTGCCAGGTATTATTCCAGGTACTGGGGACACAGTAGTGAATTCTGTCTCAGGAAGCATACAGATCCTACCAAACCACTGGACCCCTAAGGGGTGAACCTGTGTCCCTTCTACAAGTAAGCATCTGGGAGACTAATGTCTTCTTTAACTCTGGTCTCAGCATTCTGCACTATAACACCAATGTACCCAGTGTTTTGGATACTTAATACATTCTGAATACTATGCTTGACGCAGGACAGAAAAATAATGGATGTGACAGGCAGGAAGAGGTATAGCCTAGGGGACATGAGTATAGCAAATGTGTTACCCAGTGCTCATGCTCAGACCCTGAGCCTGCTTATTCATAGTATGACTCTGAGAAAGCCTCTAAGCTCTCTGGGCTTCAGTCTCCCCATCTGAATGATGAGGTTTGAAAATAACTACTTTAGAGCTGTGAAAAAGTTCAAAACTGTTAACATTTGTAAGAGGTTTAGAAGAGTGTCTGGCATATAACAAATGCTTTATAGATTTGTTAACTACATGGATAATTATATAAATGATGTACATGGTCTTGGATTTAATTCCTCTCTCTTCCCACAGAGGAAATGGAGATAAAGGGACTGCATTCCCTGGGATTCCAGGAAGCTTAGGCCCATAGCCTGGCAGCCGTGGAAGTGTATTTGCAAAGCAAAGGTCTTTTAATGAAGCAATGTTTGGATCCTGCACTTGTGGGGATCACAGGGTTTCCCTCTATTAAGCCTCCTTGGAGTCTTATGGCCAAGGCTTCCCTTGAACTTTGTACTTAGGGGTATTTTGCCTTAAATTCCAGCCATGAAACTGACTGTGTGCACAGCACTGAACAATCATTTTTCTTCCCCAGTCTGAGTGCCTAACCTCAACAGCAGCAAAACAGCCCTATGCATCCACACACCAGAGCTGCTGAGCACCCAGATGTGCCTGGCAGTCAGTTGACATTCAGTAAACACCGATTCCTGTTTCTTCATCTTCTTCCTATCACAGTCTCCTGACTGACCTGTCAGTTTGTTGAAGGATTTGATTTAACTCTAGTTCCTGGAAATGACAGGGGAGAGTATCAGCCACTCCAAGAAGGGTGCCTGGGAAGTGAAGCCATAAGTGCCTCCGTGGGAGACTGACCTCTGGATCTGCTCGGGAGTCTTTCAGCCTCTGCACCGTGAAATCCCTTCTCTACCCACCTAGTCCTGAAATGCTTTCCACCGGATGGACTGTTCCTCAACTCCTCCTTCTCTCCTTCCCTTCCTCCCCCTCCTCCTCTCCTTCCTCATCTAGTTAACCCTTGCCTGTTGTGCTAATCTCAGCTCCAGGGATACTTCTTTAGAGTGGCTTCATCCAATGCCCACTCATTCCTGTCCCTATAACTAGTCTAACAGTGGAAGGTCACAGTCCAAGGTCACTGCATAGCAAGAGCTAACAAGTCATTTTACACTTCATGTGGTGTTTTCATCCACTGATGCTACCCAAAAAGGCTATAACGCCCCACCAGGAGCAGGGACTGTAGAGTTTTGAATCCCTGGAGCCCAATATTGTGCTGTGGGTTGTCAGAGAAATGCTTGAGCTCTAAGCATGAAGGAACCAAACCATTCAGTTCATGGGATCCTTCCTCTTTTCCCAGTCCCCTGTCCTCCAATCCCAGGAAGTGGAGGCCCCCTGCCTCTCTTATCCAAAAGTGCTGTACAGTGTGGGAGTACCTAAGGTAAGGTAGAGGGTGAGAGGGTGCCAGACATACCTCTGTCACAATCGTGTCTCTGGTTCCGTTGTAGACCCAGCCATCCAGGCATGGCTCGGTGGCCTCCTGGGTGTCATTGGGAAGACTGGCATTGGGCAGATGCACAAAACGGAGACACTTCTCAGGCTTCCCTTTTGGGCCCAAGGGGAGCACCCAGGGCCCTACAGAGGCGTTGGGGGGTGGGCGGCAGTGGTGAGGAGGGGTGGTGGCTGTGAAGATCTGTAGCAAGTTGTGGTTGGCTATTCCGAGGACTGGGAGGGCCAGCAAGGTCACATGCAGGTACTGGAAGGGGCCCATGCTTCCAACACGGTCCAGAATCTCGGAGAAGGTCATGGCACCAGGCAAGATGAACCAAAACTGTAGGCAAGGCATCAGGCCAAAAAGAGGTATGTGTGTGTGTGTGTGTGTGTGTGTGTGTGTGTGTGTGTGTGTGATATGTAGGCCTGAGGAACATTGTAGAACCACATGCATGAAGATGTACCTAGTTACATGTGTGGAGCATGTTTGGAGTTGTTTGTTGCATGTGTAAAGATGTGGGGCCCTGGTGTGTGGATGTGTAAGGTGTACCCAGCTGCATGGAGGATATTAGAATCCCAGGGTGGGTGCAGAGGTATGTGCCCATGAAGGCTGTATGAAGGCAGACATGTGGCCCTGTGCTTATCTGTTATAGATGTGCATGCATGAGGCTGCACAGGCCACATAGTAGGGAGCAGGGGTCCAAACTTGGATGTTGGTTGCATGGGCTGTAGGTGGGTGAGGGGGAGGATAACACACCTCCCTGATGGCTTCATGTGGGCTGGGAAGGATCTCCCCAAGCTCAAAGCCTCCTTGCTGTTCCCTGGGGTGGGTTCCCTGTGCTGCAGTACCAGAAGAATCCAAGCAGGTCCCCGAAGGCATTAGGGGGTTGATCAGTTACCTTGAGGAAGCAGGACCCGGCTTTGGGGTGTTCTTGGGTGCTAGACTTGGGGGCTTTCAATCCCATCTCACCTGGTGGCTGGGGTTGCTGGATCCAGCGGGGCTGGAGGTGGATGCGGCAGTGCCTGTGCTCTGTCCTAGGGTCCGGCAGCCGCTGTGGTAGGACAGATCAGCTCTAACAAGCTGTTTGTGTCTCCCCCAGGGGGCCTTATATAAGGCATAAGCTGTTTCCTGGGCTAATGTTTGACTTTCTTTGGAGGATTAACATCCGGCAGGGAGAATGCTGTGCACCCACCAAGCCCAGCTCTCCTGAAAGAAAGGGCTGCCTCTGCCAAGGCTGGTGGGGGTGGAGAGGGGGCTGGGGAAGGGAGTGAGCCTAGAGGGCTGCTGGTTGGACAAAGGGTTGAGTGGCCCAGGCCACGTTTCCTAAGAGAGATCTGCTAAGGGATTCCATTTTGAGGGTTCAGGGACCCTCCGAGCTGATGTTCAGAGGACCAGGAGAACAGCCAATGAGAGAGGTGCCACTGCTGTGAGAGGCAGCATTCCTGCAACGCGCTGTCTTTTCCTGTCTGGGGTCTCTGAGTAGGTGCCTGGAGAGTGTTAGGACGCACCCAGACAGAAAGTCCCAAGCACTGGTCCTTATGGTCTCAGAGGTGCCATGCCTTGGACTCCTGGAAAAACCAGGGCCATCCCTGTCTTAGTCTCAGACACAGTGACCATTCTTCCGTCCATGGACTCACTTACTTCCCCAGATGCTTCTCTCTGGCTTCTCTCTGCAGTCCCTATGGCTCTGTTTATTTCTCTGAGTATGGTTTAATTACCTAATAATATGCATTTCTTGTACAATACAGAAACTTAGCAAGCCAACACAAACTGAGTAAGTACATTCAGTCTCACCCAAGAGCCAACCGGGCAGGGAGTTCTGTGGTATGTTCTAGTCTTTTCTCCTTCAGACTCATATTTAAGACAGGGTCTAGCGGCCAACTTGAAATTTGGCTGACACTCATGGCAGCCCCACTGTTAGCCTAGCATAATCAGTTAGGAGACTGAGAAATTAAGTAACTTGCTTAGGGTCCTCAGCCAAGAAGTAGGTCAGGGGCATGGCTTCAAGCCCATTTCTGTCCTTAAGCATCTAGACTCTCTCTTTCTCTCTCTCTCACTTTCCTTCTCCTCTCTCCACCTCCCTTCCCTCTTTGGGTTTTTGAGTCAGGATCTCACTATATACTTCAGGCTGGCCTTCAACTCATAGCATTTCGCCTGCCTTAGTCTCCTCCCAAGTGCTGGGACTGTGAACAAGCACTGTCACTTCTGGGTTTCTATGAAGTCTGCAGGGCATTGTTCATTGCTTCTTCCCTAGCAAAGTTGCCTTACCTGCAGTGCCTTTAAATCACGACTGGCTTGCTTTTGGCTGACTGTTGCTATTTCCTGAAACCCGGGAAATATCCTGTCCCACCTGCTCTGGGGGCCAGAGAAGGACCCACTTGGAGTTCTCTGGTATTTTTTTTTTTTTTTTTTTCTGGTAGAGGTCTCCCATTTTCCTCCTGAGCCCCTTTCTTAAAGGTGGCATCTAACCCCCAGGCTAGTCCTGGGATCCTTCTGCTGAAGTGCCTGCCAGCTTGTAACTCTACCTCAGGGCAGGGTCAGCTGATGAACCCTGCTCCAGCCCCTCCTCTTTGCTTACCACCTGGACTCAGCAATTATTGATGTTCTCTGAGTGGCCGGAGGCAGGGTGAGATCTGGAGTCATCAAAGGAAGATTAAATTATACTCCAAGGATGCCAAGGGATTGTTTTAGGAAGGTTTTGACTGTGAGACTTGCAGCAAGCTGGGCTGCTGCAGCTAACCCCCTGTTCTGGGTGTTCACCCTCATAGAGATTTTCTGGTTCCTAATTGGCCTGGGTTGTCCTCTGTTCCTGTCCCAGTGGGATGTTGTTTAAAGGAGCCTGGTGACTTCCCTCAGGCTGCTGGGGTTGAGCCAGAGTATACATAGCCCAACTGCCCAGTGAGGGGCCTCTGTATCCGGGCAGTGCCCCCAAACCCCAGTAGATGTGCCTGGGTTTCTGATCCCTTAATCAAGGCTATTGGGGGTTGTCTGATGCAGTTGTGTGACCTTGGGAGAAATCACTTCTTCCTGGGCTTTTTATCTTCATTAGTTAAGTGGCTTTGAAAAAAAAAAGCAACAGAACCTCTTATTCAACAGTATATTGGATACATAACATCTCTACATAAAGTATATAATAGAGTTGTTGCTTCAGTGAAAGGGGGAGAGAGAGAGAGGGTAGCCAAAATGAAAACCTCCTTCACCTTTCTTATTCACTCTTCTCCTTGGTGTCTTCTCCCAGGCTGCCTCTTCCCTGATTCAATGCATTCAAATTGACTTTTTTAAAAGAAATTAGATACTTAAGAAATCTTATATGCTTCATGCATTTTTAATGGAAATAGGTTTTTCCTTCTATTTTTCCTCTCACCCCCTCTTTTTTTCCTTTTCCTTTTTATTTCAGTTCTTTCAGTCTCCTTTAAGCTGAAGCTGAGGTCAGGTTCCCCTGTAATCTGTCAGGTCTCATCAGGGGGGTGTGCCATGACCAAGAAGGATACAAGAAATTCTCTAGTCCTTTATCCTCATCTTATTTGGGCGTGTGGTGGAGAATTGAGGCCCAATGCAAAAAAACACAGGCTGGATCTCCAGCTTCCTTGGCACCTTTCTAAATCTTAATTTCTCTGAGGCAGGGGAGCTGTTGAAAAGGGGAAGTAGGGATCCCACTGACTTTTCTGTGGCGATGTACTCTCTGACCACATATCCTCCCAGCCATGGCTTGAATATCTGTGGCTTCCATGCTGTGGCTATGCTTATGTCCAATGTGCTTCTCTGAATGGACAGCATTTCAGAAATAATTATATCACAAAGGAGACCAAGCTCTAAGATGACCAGGCTGGAGGACTAGATCAAAATGGGCTGCCTGGAGGCGCAGGAACCATCACCAGGCTTTGATGACTGGATAGGGTAGTTTAACAGGTGGAGTTGGAAGGGAAGAGTAGTGAGCCCAGGGTGGCTGTGGAGAACAAAAGAGAAATGGATAAGTTCACTTGGGCAGAACCTCTGCTCTTCTATCTTTGGCCTCAGGACCAGGACATCCCTTGACAGTCTCAGAGGATCTGGAGATCTGTTGGTCTTCTCTGTTCTCCAGGAGTATAAGGAAGGAAGCGTCTGAAGCCTGAACCTCATGAGGAATCAGGAGTTGGCTGAATCAGGCTCAGTGGTACCCAGTTCACTTAGAGGGAGTTTCTCACCTCTTACAGTTAGATTACCAGGCTGGCTGCCAGTAGCTGCTGCCATCCTGTTCTGTCCCCTCTCAAGGGTTTGAGGCAGGGACTTAGCGTGTCCTTCCCCTGCATGGCTGCTTAGAATGCTCAGAGATGAGGATGGTAAGGCTCAGCTCCCAAGGGCCAGGATCTGTATTTCTCAAGTGGGATCAATCACTAACTTATTAGAGACCCCAAATTCAGTTCTTGTCCCAGAGCAGCTCCAAGAAAACATGTGATCTGTGTGGGGTGTCTTCATGGGTAAGAGGATGTTTCCTGCCCTTAAAACCCAACTCCTCGGCTTGGAGACATGGCTCAGGGGTTAAGAGCACCGGCTGCTCTTCCAGAGGTCCTGAGTTCAATTCCCAGGAACCACATGGTGGCTCACAACCATCTATAATGAGATCAGATGCTGTCTTCTGGCGTGCAGGTGTACATGCAGACAGAACATTGTATACATAATAAATAAATAAATCTTAAAAAAAAGAAAAACCAAAAAAAATTTATTAAAACAAAACAAAACTCAGCTCCTCTTCTTTGTAAAGACCCAGTCCACAGTCTAGGAAAGAAGACTTTCCTAGGGTTGATTGCGGATATTGACTCTTCCTTTTGTTGGCTGGACTTGAGCTAAGTGATAATCACCCGTTTAAGCCTTAGTTTTCTTGAATGTAAGATGGGGCTGTAGTGTTATTGCGGTTTTATATAAGGTATATAATATAAACCCACAGAACAAAACACATGGAACTTACATTGGGGATCAGGTCTGAGGGAACAGGTCTCAGGGGAGCTGAGGCCTCATAGAATGAGAGAAGGAAGAAAAGGTTCTTAGAGGGCAGGAGTGCTGCCTGCCATAGGGGGCACAGACTGGCAGGCTTTTGCAGTGAGTGGGCCTCTTGAGATCTTCCTAGTCAACTGTACTAAACAGACTCTGGCCCAGCCACTTCTGCCTGAGTCCCTCATGCAGTCTGGGCCTCAGCTGTCACCTCAGGTGGCATAGGGCAGGTTCCAGGATCTAAGATCATATTATGGCAACAGGAGCCTGGTGGCTGACTAAGGCTAGGAAAGGCTCTTCATGGGCAGCTCCAAGGGAATGGCAGGGAGAGTCACCCCCTTCTGGTTTACACCACAAACTGCACTTCTTCCTTGAAGATGGAGGATGAGTCCAGGGCAGTTTTATATGGATTTGGAGGGAGTCGGCTTCCCTGTTCCACACTGGATAAGTACCCTAAGGATCTGGGGGAGAAGACCTGGTGCCAGTGTCACACACCTGTAGTCCCAGCATTCAGGAGGATGAGGCCAGCCTGGGTTATAGAGTGAGACTCTGTCTTAAAAACAACAAACAAGCCACACTAAAACACTCCCCCCAAACAATCCTCAAAAATCGCAAATAACAAATAACATCGAAAAACTACCAGTAACCCAAAACAAAAATGATGATTATAACAAAAAGAACTCAAGTGAGGGGATCCCAGGCTGGGGTGTTTAGCTCCAAGATGATGGGACAAATGCCATGGTCTAAATTTCCCCAGCATAATTTTCATCAAAGGTATTATGGCTAGGGTTGACAGACTTCAATGCTCAGGGGCGGAGGGTATGTGAAGAAATTGGGTGGGTCAGGTGTTGGCAACAGATTCTCTCTCTCTCTCTCTCTCTCTCTCTCTCTCTCTCTGTGTGTGTGTGTGTGTGTGTAAAGGAAGGTGTCCTTAAAAAGCTAGAGAGAAAGAAAGATCCATGAAGAGCTATAGAGTGTGTGAGCATGTGTTTGTGTACCTGTGTGTGTTCGTCTGTCCGCGATGAGCTATAGAGTGTGTATATGTGTCCATGAAGAGCTGTAGAGTGTGTGTGTGTGTGTGTGTGCATAAATGTGCATCTGTGTCCATGAAGAGCTGTAAGCACACGTCCAGTCTGAAGGGGGTAGCTGCTGCTTCACACCAGCTGCTGTTGCCATGGGGATATGCAGGCTTTGGGTTGCCAGATCCTCAGATATTTTAAAAATAGCTTGAAATCTGGACTTTTTTGTACGAAAAAATTCCAATTGTGTAGGCGACCCTTCCTCCCACCTTCTGGAATCCCGTTGCCTTCTCTGTTCCTATCACTTGTGGGGGCCACAGGCTCCATGCAGTGATTCCTGGGAGAGGAAAGGAGGACTGTCTACCGCCTTAGACTTGCCTCCTCCTTGCTGGCAGTGATGGCCATTCCTGCTTGTCAACTTGACTATACCTGGAATTAAAGCCCAGTCAGTTGGATGCATCTATGAGGGATTTAAAAATTTTTTTCTTAATTAAATCATTTGAAGTGGGAAGACCCATTTTTGGTCCATATCTTTTGAGGTAGGAAGATTCACCTTTAATCTGGATCACACCTTCTGCTGGGAGCCTATATAAAGGACGTGGAAGAAGGAAGCTTGCTCTTTTGGCCTACTTGTTCTCCATGTCAAGTCCATTTTTTCACTGGCATTAGAGCCTCCTTCTTTGAGATTCCAGTGTATACTAAAGATTGGCTGTGACATTCAGCTTCTCAGACTGAACAACTACTGGATTCTTTGACCTTTGTTTGGTAGCAGCCATTGTTAGATTAGCCTCTAAGCCTTTCTAATAAAATCACACACACACACACACACACACACACACACACACACACGGAGAGAGAAAAAAATCTATGTATATAAAATTTTTTTTAAGTTTTGTTTTTCTAGAGAACTCTGACTACTACAGATTTTGAATGTAAAGGTAACTTATATTCTCCTGATATAATTGTTATCTCTTAGGCTTACTGCCTCTGTCTGCTAACCTAGGCCTAACATGGAAGTTTCTAGTCTTCATACAATCTAATCTAGGCCTAGAATGCTTTCAACCTCTGAGAGTTACTGCTGATAAGCTCACCCTTTCTAGCTCTTTCTGAATTCTGACTGGCTGGTTCAACTCAGCTGGTCTAGCTCAAATTCCTCTCAATGCTGGCTGATTCAATCTAGCTTTTCTCAGTTTCTCACTGAACTGCTCGCTTGGCCTCAAACTAACTCTAGCACTCTGTTCTAATCTTCTGGCTCCTTCTCATTCTCTGGCTCATATGTCTTCACCTGCATCTAGCTTGTTCTCTCTACAACCTGTCTCTATAAAACTCTCTCTCTCTTTCTCACTCTTACTCTTGATCTCTCTGTGCTGCTCCCTTTTAAGTCACCTCTCCTTTTTCTTTGTTCTCATGAGAGTTGGGCATAGCCTATGCTGTCAAATCTTTCTCTGATTTGTCACTTTTTCTGCCTGTCAATTAGACATCACTTTCAAACATGGCTGCTTCCTTCTACAAACTAAATTTACCTTTATTGTTTGGGATTAAAGGTGTGTACAAAGGGTGTGTCTTCATTCCAGTAAGATCACACAGACCTAGAAGGTCTTTGAATGTGATCAGAGAAGCCATGTTGCTGGATTAAAATTTCCCTACACATTTTGGTACCAGAAATGATTCTAGAGCAACTGAAGATATAAGGATGAATTTTTAGAGTGTCTGAAATAGGCTTTCCAATTTTCCAACACCTACAGTTGCTGGAGAGTACCAAAAGTCCATGGTGTGAACTATTTTACAAACTTAAGGAAAGAAATGCTTTAGGACCAAACCTTTAGCAGAGTGCAGGGAACCATAAGAAAGAAGGGGGAGTTTGTATGACATGGAAAGGATAGGAGCTCCACAAGGACCACATATATCTGGGCACAGGGGGTCTTTTCTGAGACTGACACCCTACCAAGGACCATGTATGGATATAACCTAGAACCTCTGCTTGGATGAAGCTGGTGGTAGTTCAGTAACCAATTGGTTTCCCATAGTAAGGGGAACAGGGACTATCTCTGACAGGAACTCAATGGCTGGCTCTTTGACCTCCCCACCCCCCAAGGGAGGAGCAGTCCTGCTATGCCACAGAAGAGGACTTTGCAGCCAGTCCTGAAGATACCTGATAAAACAGGGTCAGATGAAAGGGGAGGAGGTCCTCCCCAATCAGTGGACTTGGAAAGGGGCAGGGAGGAGATGAGGGAGGGAGGGTTTGGGAGGGAATGAGGGAGCGGGACACAGCTGGGATACAGTTAATAAAATGTAACTAATAAAAAATAAATAAAGAAAAAATGCTTTAGGTTATCCTTCCATCAATTGTGAGAGACAACAGATTTGGTGACTCTGTATACAAAACTTTTGAAAATGTTGGAAAAATAAGGAAAATGATGATAATGCTGGTTGGTTGCTCCTATAATCTCTGGATAAAGTAACAGAGGAAATGAATGTTCTCTATGATAAAATTAACCAACTTCTAGCATCTGAGCATACAGTGAAAATCAAGGAGCTCAGTGATAAAACTGACAGGTTCCCAATGAGCATAAAATCTAAAGGTTTCCAAGTGTGCCCTGGAAGAGAATCTTCTCTCCAGCAGCCACAGAACTCAAGTTGCAGAAGGTCAAACTGAAGCCTTTGTTTTAACATTGGCTTAAATTCAGCTCACAGCTGCAGATGGTGTTAGCAGTAAAACTAAGGATGTTAATGGGTACAGAACGGGATCCTGTAACTTAGGATAGAGATATATGGACCCCATTGAAGCTGAGAACTTTGTTTTGTTTTGTTATTTGAGACAGGATTTCTCTGTGTAGTCTTGGCTGTCTTGGACTCACTTTTGTCGACCAGGCTGGGCTTGAACTTATAGAGATCTGCCTACCTCTGCCTCCTAGAGTGCTAGGATTACAGGTGTGTGCCACTGTGTCTGGCTGAAGCTGAGAACTTTGAACATCAGATTCTCAAGGGTTTATCTCACCTGCAAAAAGTGGACTCTCCACCCTTAGCAGAAGATAGACGAACACCCCCATGTCCTGAAATATTGTCCTTTCTGCCTTTGACTGAGGAAGTTAATCCTTCATTGTCTGCTAAACCAGCAGTGGCTTTCTCTGAAAAAAAAAAAAATCCAGGCAAGACAATACTGAGGTCCCTCGGGGCCCAGCAATAGTTACCGTTAGCCCTACAATCAGACTTAAGGATAATCAGGCTCATGGAGGGAAGATAGAAAGTGTAGTCCATGCAGAGGTGCACTACACTTCTAAAGAGCTTAATGAGTTTGCTAATCATTCAAGCAGAAGTCTGGGGAAGATATGTGGGATAATGGTGGAAGGAACATAAAACTAGATCAAGCTGAGTTTATTAATACAGTCCCTTTCAGTGGAGCTTCTAAGTTTAATATGGAAGTCACACAGTTTAAAAGGTGTCAAAAGTTGGTTTGAATGGTTGGCTGAAGCATTTGTCAAAAGATGCCCTACTGAAAAGGAGTTGGGGATGCCTGGTATTAGTGTTGATTAGGGATTTTAAGGCTCAGGGAAATTGCAATGCCAGGGTGAGTACACTGTACAAAATCTAATCCTTTACAGTGTGAAGGCTCAGAAGACATGCCCCTCATTAATCCAACAAGACACAAAATAGTGAGGGGGTAGCAGCACATTTGGAGAGTTTTGCTGTCAAGCCTTTTTCTTGTGCCAGACCTTAGGGTTGGAGACACTGCTGCTCAGTTGGACGAACTAAATGCAAAGGGTTTAATTGGGTCTCAAAGTAGCAGGCCGGGTGGCAGCAGTGAATTGTCAAAGGCAAGGTGCTCATAGTTGTTGAAATGGGCAGCACAGGCAAACCAATGTCCACAGTGATCTAGCCTGTAATGGGCAGCACGGGCAAAGTGAATGTCCCAGAGGCATGAGTCATATTGACCTTTGGTACTGGATCATCAATTGGTCTTAGTGTTTCCAGACATGATACAGATTCATGGGCACGTAATTGTGGATTGGCTGGGACTTTGGAAAGAACATGACTGGAAAATTGGTGAGGAAGACATCCGGGGAAGAAGTATGTGGACAGATCTCTCGAAATGGGCAAAGGATGTGAAGATACTTCTGTCCTGTGTAAAAGTTTACCAAAAAGTGAGTTCAGCAGGAGAGGAGTTCAGTAGTCAACTAGATAGGAAGACCCATTCTATGGATAGTCAGCCTCTTTCCCCAGCCAGCCTTGCCATTGCCCAGTGATCCCAGGGATAAAGAGGCCATGGTGGTAGAAGAGATGGAAGTTATTTGTGGACTTGACGACATGAACTGTCACTCACCAAAGCTAACCAGACTACACCCGCATTTGAGTGCAGATCTGTCAAGAGCAGAGACCAACCCTGAGCCCCAGATATGGCAGGATTCCCTGGGGTGACCAGCCAGTGATTTGGTGGCAGGTTGAATACATTGGACCACTTCCTCCATGAAAAGGGCTATGCTTTGTCTTTACTGTGTGTGTCCACTTCTCCCTGAGGTGCCGAGATGCCACCGGCACCGAGTTGGGAGGGAGGAAGCATGCACTTCTCCCTGGAGTGTGTCCGGGCACAGCCAAACTCTGAGCTGAGAAGGATGGAGCGCAGAGTGGGGTCCCGTGCTACAGGATTTTCGGTCCGGCCGGGGGTGTGGGAGATCATCTATCCCGCAAAGAATCACAGCTCTTTGATAAGCATGCAGGAGAGAAAGACCCTCTCTGCAACACATAGTGTCACAGCTCTTTTAGCTGGGCTGCGGGCACCAAGTCTGGTGACCGCTAGAGCTCGAGGCTCCAAAACCGAGCCAGGCAGAGCAGGACCTGACTTAGGCGAATAAACTGGCTGCTTGGGGAACAGCTAGCAGCCCGGCTACTGCAGATAAGCTTTGCAGCGAGTAGAGTAGAAGGTGATGGCAGATTGCTGACAAACTGCAGAAGCTTGCTGCCTTGGTGAGCTTCAGAGGCAGCTCCCGGGGTGGCCGTGACTGGCTGTGGTGGTCGAGACAAGAGTCTGACTATCAGGCGAGTCCAGGGGTCCAGCGATGAATTCTTCGGAGGGAAGGGGAGCCCTTCTTTCCCAAGTGTAACAGCTTGATGAGAAACAGCCAGTCTCAGAAAATTTCACGTGTATGAGTGTTTCCTAAGTCTCAGAAAATCTTTGGTGAGATAGGTGAGGTGTTTATTCCACGTGAACAGGGGTTTTATAAACCTTGGGCAGTAGGAGGGGTCTTTGAGGGTATCTCCCATTGGTTGCAGCTGGCATGCTGGTGATGCCCTATATATATCCAGGTGCCTGCTACGTGACTGACTGCCAGTGACCACCTGGTTGGGGGTTAGGTTCATGTGCTCCATGCTCCGAGGCAGGCACAGGAAACAGGGAGGGAGCCATCCCATTCCTGCCTGTCTCAGGATGAGATTTTAAATCTCAAGTTTGAAATTTCTGGAGTTTGAACATGCTCCACCTTGCCAGTCCCATGCCAGTTCTTCTGGTGGCACGGTTCCTGTACCCCACGTTATCGCAGTAGATACTTATTCTGGTTATGCATTTGTCTTTCCTGCATGTAGTGCTTCTGCCAAGACCACCATTCACGGGCAGAGAAGTGCGACAGTGGGCCCACAATCCTGGAATCTACCATGTTCTACACCATCCTGAAGGAGCTGGCCTGACAGAAAGAAGGAGTAGCCTTTTGAAGAGACAGTTAGGTGGCAGCAGCGTGGAGAGCAGCGGCGGGGTTCTGTAGGAGGTGGGTTATCCTTTACTGCCCAGTATGTGATATGGTTTCTCAGATAGCCAGTATTCACAGGTTCAAGAATCAAGGGGTGGAAAAGGGAGTACTTCCACTCACTATCACCCTCAGTGACCCACTAGGAAAAAATTTGCTTCCTGTTCCCACGACCTTAAGTTCTACTGGTCTATAAATTTAGTTCCTGAGCAGGGAGCACTCCTGCCAGGAGACACAACAAATATTCCATTGAACTGGAAGCTCAGAGCCCCTTCCCCCCACTGGCCACTTTGGACTCCTGATGCCCTTAAGCCAACAGGCTAAGAAAGGAATAACAGTGTTAGGAGGAGTGGTTGATCCAGATTACCATGGGGAAACTGGATTGCTTCTCTGAAATGGAGGTAAGAAATTTTATGTCCAGAGTGTAGGAGATCCTTTAATGCGTTTGAACAGATATTTGTGTTTTCTTTCCTCAATTTCTTTTTCTTTTTTAAAATAAAAGATCTTTAAAAATTTCAACTGTGTGAGTGTTTTCTGTATGCATGTATGTATCTGTACATTGTGTGTACGCCGCCCACAGAAATCAGAAGTCATCGGACCCCCCAGGACTGGAGTTAGGATGGCTGTGAGCCTCCACGTGGGTGCTGGAGACGGAACCTGGGCCCTCTGCAAGAGCGACAAGTGCTCTTAGTCACGGAGCCATCTCTCCAGCCCCTCAGTTTCTTTATTGAGTAATGTAACACCAGTTAAGAGAATCTCAGTGGTTATCATACTTAAGTTTGAGATGCTAAAAGAATGTCTCTCACGGCACAGTGCCATGTTTTCTAAAATTTATAATACATCTGCAGTTGTGCGAGCGATACTTATATTGTGTTAGGTGTAATTATGATCTGGCTAAATTTATAATGTATTTTTGGTGGTACGTGGGATAGTTTTATCTTGTTAGGTATGATTATGACCTGATTAAATATTTATCCAGCATCTGGGCTGGGATTTCTGAAGAAATGAGCATTGAAGAAATGGACAGAAGAATGAAGAAGATGCAACATCGCTTTGGGGGCTCACAAACCCGCAGAAGGAAAAGGGAGGGAACAGGAACTATGGAGTCTGTGCCAGGTGGTAGACCCCCTAGAGACACCTTCCCGCATACTTCCCTTCTCTCTGAGGTCTTGAATTCACTCCGGGATGCCATCTACAGTGGGGATGGGTAGATTTGGCACTGAATACACTCCTTCTTGGCATCTTCATATTCTTTGGTCCCAAGGCAAGCTCCTTAAATGTCACTTCCTTAGAGAGAGGCCTTTCCAGACCAGGCTGGTGCAGCCCTTACCTCCATCTTTTTGTGTGCTACAGCATGTTCTTTAGAGCATCCGTGGATGCCTGAAGTCATGTGTTTTCTTGTCACCGGCCTTCTCCTGTGGACTGTAAGGCTGTGAAGGCAGGGTCTGGCTCTGGTATACATGTCACTGTTCAGTTTCATGACAGGAATCTGGTGGTTTCATGTTTAATAGAAATGCTCTGGGGACAAAAGACTACGTGGGAGGCTTTTAGACAAGGTTCTGAAAGTCTTTTTAAGATTGCAGTCACCTCCCTTGCTTGTGGAGTACGTGGATAGCAGAACCCAATTCTCTGTCATCCTTTTGAGGGCCAGGAAGCCCTTGGGTGGTTTTTAGAATGCAGTCTTAGCAGAGTCTTAGCGTTCTCAGGTGTGAAAATGGGCACAGCAACAGTGGCTTCGGCTCCAAAGGGCTATGAGAAGGGTGGGTGCTTCTGTGAGCGCTGTGTGGTGGTAAGCTCATTTCCTGTGGTGGTTCTCCGTGTCCCTGCATCTTTGGTCCTGACTGGAAGCTTGAAGTTTACTGACAATTCTCCTCCCCCAACAAACAGTGTGCTTTCCCAGCCTGCTTTCTTTTTGCCGGAGGCTAGTGCACAGGCTTACTCCACAGTGGGTCTCCCTCAGCGAAATCAGTGAAAGAGGAGCTGAGTGACAAAGATGAGCTGAGCTGCTGGCAGCAGATGATATCAAAGGGAAGATGCCATAGATGCTAGAAAAGATGTTCTGAACCAACTCAACTGTCCCTAGGCTTCAGGTTTCCCTTTAGGAAAGGCAAGGGGTCTTTGTGAGGTGGATTGGTAGAAGCGACTTGACCATGATGAAGGCAAGGACAGACAAAACTTGGAGTCTACGTGTGGAGGACTTGGCAATGGGGTCCAGACTCACAGATGCTGGACCAAAGAAGGGCATCTGAACCTGGGGCTGAGGGTGGTAGAACAGCACATGGCATGCAGCTTAGTGAATTTACATAGCTAAAGATGCAGAGTCTATCACCATAGATGGGGTCTCAGCCTGATAGTCCACTTCAGGGCTCTGAGCTCACCCCAGTTTCTTCAACACTGTTGATGAAATTTCAGATAAGTAAGCTTTATTGAGTTTGGTGCCACCCCAAGGCTGGGAGAGAGGGTGTCTAAGTGGGAGGAGAGAACCAGACACCAAAGCAATGGGAGGGTTGAGTGCTGCCACTGTGTTGCTTTATCACTTCCCACAAGTCAGTTAACATTTTTCTTTTTCAGAGATGGCAATGGAGCCCAGGCCCTTACACATATCAGGCATGTGCCCTGCTACTGAGCTGCTTCTACTGCCTGCCTGTCACATAAGTGTGTGTGTGTGTGTGTGTGTGTGTGTGTGTGTGTGTTCTTAATTTGGGTTCTTTTGCTGTGATAAGCATCATGACCAGAAGCAACTTGGGGAGGAAAAGGTTTACTTAGTTGTAGTCCATTGTTTACCAGAAATCAGGACAGGAACCCAAGGCAGGACACCCGGAGGCAGGAGCTGAAGCAGAGGTCATGAGCAATGCTGCTTCCTGGCTTGCTTTCTATGGCTTGCTCAGCCTGCTTTTGTACAGCTCAGGACCCATGGTGGCACCACCCCTGACTGGCTAGGATTTCCCACAGCAACCATTAACCAAGAAAATGCCCAAAGACTTGCTTACAGACCAGGCTTATGGAGGCATTTTTCTCTCCCTTTTGTGTCAAATTGACAAAACTACTGATAAGCACAGGTGTCTTTCCTTAATCACTCTTCACCTTTATTCATTTGAAAAAAAAAAAGATTTATTTATGTATGTGAACATTTTTCCCCTATGTAAACCACCGTGTTATTATGGATGTGAATTGCCACATAGATACTGGAACTTGAACCCAGGTCCTCTGTAAAAGCAAGTGCTCTTAACTGTTGAGCCATCTCCCCAGCCCCTCCTCTTTTTTTTTTTTTTTTTTTTAAAACAGGGTCTTTCATTGAACCTGAAGCTCAGCTATTCAGCTAGGCTGGCTTGCCAGTGAGTCTCAGGAATTCACTTATCTCTGCTTCCTTCAGCACAGAGGTGCCCAGCTTTTTATGTGGGTGTTGGAGACCTGAACTCAGGTCCTTATGCTTGCATAGAAGGCATCTTACCAAGCTAGCCATCTCCCCAGCCCACATAAGCTTTCTGGATCTCAGCTTTCCCGTCTGCAAAACACAGACAATGCTGCCTATACTGCAGGGTTGTGAGGGGCCACGAGACAGCTCATGGTTATGATACTAGCCTTGTGTTCCTGGCACAGGGTAGGTCCTTAGTAACTGGTGGCTAGTGACGTGATTGAAGTCAGTGGGAATGTCTTAAGGGCAGGGGACTTGTCTCTCATTTCAGTACCAGCACCTGGTACTGCGTGGGCACTGAACAAATGTTTGTCAGATGAATGAACAAGATGAATTTGACAGGGATAAATGTCAGTTCCTGCACCCAGATCCAAAGACCCAGCTGCACAGGGATGCAGTGTGTGTGTGTGTGTGTGTGTGTGTGTGTGTGCTGTCTCAGTACCAGCACATGTGAGAAGTGTGGAGGGGTTTACACTAGTGGAAATTCTGGTCAATGTGAGGTGGCTGCCAAAGAAATAGCTGCAGCAAGCTCTGGTGACATTATCAGAGGCCCTGTGGATCAATCTCAAGGGCCATATACCATTCTGTGATAAAGTGGGGAATAACGAGGCCCAAGACTCACATCACAGAGAAATTCAGGTACTGAGCTTGGAGAAGTTGACATGAGCACCTTGGACGGCATTCAGACCTTGCCTGTTGCACTTCCTCTGGACACTGTATTGACAGCACCAAGCTCCCATTCCCTATCTGTGAAACGTGCAAGCTACAGGTTAGCCACAGCATGGTTGCTGGGGAAAGGCAGGAATCAAGCTCAATCCTCGGTGGATTCACTCCCCACCCTCCTCTCTGAGCTCCCTGTGTGTGGGCGGCTCCTGGGCGACAGCTTGCAGGAAAGCTGTGGGTGGTCGGTGGAGTCTTTCCATTTTTTTTGGGGGGGGTGGTGGTGGTGGTGATGGTGGTGGATGAGGATTGCAGGGGTGGCTTCTCCGTGCCTCTTTCCTCCAGCTGAATTCAATTGACAGATTTGAAAGACCGGTTACCTCTCTGGTCCACGTCCAGACACGGCCAGCTTGTTTTGCACGCGCGGGATTCTGTCCTTACTTAATATGTGCAAAGCTAGGCTTTTGGTTCCTCTTCCACCAACAGCCCTTGCTAGAGTGCCGGCCTCGTGGTCCCTATGCGCCCTCAAGTGGCTTCACGGGTCAATGCACTGGCCTTCCCACGGGGCTGGAAAATCATGTTCCTTCATTAACACCAGATGAATGAAAAACATATTATGATATATGTACAATCGAATTAGTTATTAAGAATTAAAAAGTATGTATATTTCATCACATGCTACAACATTAATAAGCCCTCAACATATTTTTCTTAGTGAAACAAGATACAAAAGGAAGGCAGATAACTATAATGTTGCTTATAGGAAGCACTAGAAAATGAAAAATTAAAATATGCAGGAATAAGAGTAGAGGTATTACACAGGATGAGAGGGCTTAGAAAGGGAGCTGCTGCTTAATAGGCATAGAATTCTGTTTCCCATGACAGCATTCTAGAGATGCAGAGCGGCGATCATTGCCCAACCCTGGATATGCAGAATGCCCCGGAGATGTACTAGCAAACAAGGCGTGGTGTCTGTGCATGCCTGCAATCCCAGTTCTCCGGAAATGGTGGCAGGAGCAGACATAAGACACTCTCTCAAAAAAACCAAAACAGGGCTGAGGGATGACTTGGATTTGGGATGGATAAAACCAGGGCGTTAGGTTTTACAGGATCTGCTCCAGATAGCAGACCCCTGGAGCTCAAAAGAGCTGTGGTTACCGCACAAGATGAAGTCAATCAAAATTCCGGCATGGATGGGAGGGGCTCCCGAGGTCTCACCCCCAGCACAGGAGCAGTTTGAAATTGGTGGCTGCTGAGGGAGAGAGTCACTTCTCTTTCTTCTGGAAGGTTGCCCATGCCCCAGTTGCCCGCCCCGCCCCCCAGCATATTAGCAGCACTAATTGGACTTGGGGTTATTAATTACAATTAAACAAAATAAGACATGAAGCTAGGAATGAGACAGGGCTGAAGGCACTAAGAGGAACTTTTTAGTGGTAGGGGTGGACGGATATGAGCAACATGTACAAATGTATAAAAATGTCAAAGAATAAAGTAAAATGTTACAAACTTAATGAATGCAGAATAAAATATAGAATTAATACAGAGTGACATTTGCCATTTTTATCATGGGCAATTTCCTGTGTGTGTTTGCATGTTCATGTATGATTTGCCACTTTCTTAAATACAGAAGACAAACAGTGCTATCCCTTAAGAACATAACCTAGTGGGAAAAGAAAATTACCTACAGGTTAGCTTTTTAGGGTCTGGTGTGAAGTGGTGAGGAGCAGGCAGTTTGAGCTGGTTTATGTAGACAGAGGTCAGTGTTGGTTATCCTCCTTGGGCTGTCCACCTTGAGACAGGGTCTCTCTTGAAGCAGCTAGGCTGGCTGCCCAGTGAGCGTCAGAGATCTGCTAGTCTCTGCTGCTGGTTTACAGACACATGCCACTGCACCCTGGTTTTACAATCCACAGGTTCTTGGGATCCAAACGAAAGCCCTCAAGCATTTTACTAATTGCCTAACTGCCCTTAAGCAAACACACGCACCCAGGATGTGTGTGGGGGTCCTGCTGGGTTTTTGTTCCTAATGTAAATGGTTTCTTGCCTCACTCTGAGTGGTCTGAGCTAGGCTTCACATTCTAACATATGGAACAGCACAGTTCCTAGGGAGAGATGAAACTTGAGCATATGTTTTGATATCAAGAAGTGCTGGAGCAGAGGAATTTGAAATTTTGCTAAGTGGGTCTTTTTACAATGTTTCTGAAATAGAGTTTTGACTAATTTAACCCTTTGATAGAAAAGATAGTACATTTTGTTTACGTTTCCTACAAGCATGAGCAGCATCTTTAGCAATAGAGACCCCCTCCCTCCCGACACCCATTTCTGTTACGTCTTATCATCTAGTTCTGTTGGGAGCCAAGAGCAGTGGCAATAGCCTGCCACTTTTTTGTGTTGTTTTGGGTATCTCTGGAGCCTTGTTGACTAGCAACTCTGAGGGAGATATCTTGTGCCTGGCACTGAGATTTTCATTTAATAACTCATGACTTTGGGAATAGTGTTCTCCACCCATGCTTAGTACTTCTGTTCAAATTTTTCTTTTTACATTTATTATGTTATTAAAAACTAGCTTAGAAACTAGTGGGTTTTCATCAGTGATGTATCCTGAGTTTTGGCTAACCCACCCTGCCTTGTTCTCTCCCCAGTAGCCCTAGCCTCACCTAAACTTTTAACCTTAAGCATTCCTCTCTTCTCCTTTCAAGTCGCCTGTGTTCTACTGTCCCCATTAATTAATTTTGTTTCTTGGGTTGGAAAATCATTGGCTTCTATACAGTTTTTTCAAGCATTCTTTATTCTGGTTAAGCTTTGACCACCTTCTCACTTCCTACCCTTACCTAGCTTCATGCTCGAACCTTTCTGCCCCCAGTAGTTCCCTTTTACATTCATTTTGCTACTTTTCCTCCCTTAATGCACGTATCCCAGTGACCTGATTGTAGTTTCCTGGCTTCCGCATGTACTCCAGATTTAAGCACACACAACAAAAGATGAAAGGCTAGAATCCGCATATGAGAGAGAATATGTGACTCTGTCTTTCTGGGCCTGGGTCACCTCACTTAGTATTATATAGATACTAATACTATACATAATATATAAATATATATATATAGTATACTTATATAGTATACAAGTATATATATATTTCAGTTCCATTCACTTGCCTACAGATTTCGTGATTCATTTTCCTTTACGGCTGAGTAATATTCTACTGTGTATATGTACTGCATTTTGCTATCCATGCCTCAGATGGCCATCTAGGCTGTTTCCATTTTTCTAGCCATTGTGAGTAGAACAGCAATAAACATGGGGATGTGGGTATCTCTGAAGTAGAAGGCAGAGTCCCTTGGATATTTGTTCAGGAGTGGCACAGTGGGGCCATATGGTGGCTTTCTCTTTAGTCCTTTGAGAAACACCTAGACTGACCAGCATAATAGCTGCAGCAATTTACCCCCCCCCCAACAGTGTACGAAGGTTTCTTCTTTCTTCACCTCTGTGCCAGCGTTTGTTGTCATTTGTGCTCTTAAAGGTGGCCCTTCTGACTGGTGTGAGATGCAACCTTAAAGCACTTTTAATCTCTGTCTTTCTGCTAGACAGGGATGTTGAACACTTTTAAAAGTGTTTATTAGGGACTGAAGACACGGCTCACTGGCTGCTCTTCCTGAGGACCATTCTCAGCACCCACAAGATATCTCGCAGCCATCTGTAAGTCCAGTTTCAGGGGAGCTACAGATACCCTTTTCTGGCCTCTGCAGGCGCCAGGCACACACAGGGCACACAGCATACCTGCAGGCAAAACACCCCACACATAAGATAAATAATGAAAAGATTAAAAATATCGGTTAGCCATTTCTAGTTCTTCTTCGAGAACTCCCTTTTCGGTTCCATTGTCCATTTTTCAGTTGAGTTGGTTATTTTCTTAATGTTTAGTTTTCGAGGTCTTTGTTTCTTCTACGACAGGAATCCTGTGTCAGATATATTGTTGGCCAAGATCTCCTCCTGTTCTGTGGGCTGCCTGTTCACTCATCTCACAGCTTCCTTTGCTTGTAAGAGCCCTTTATATGAGATTACATTTGTTGCTTGCTGCTTCTATTTTCTGTGCTGTGGAGTACTATTCAGAGAGTCCTTACCCGTCCACAGGCTGAAGCGTGCTTGCTGCTTTCTCCTCTGGAAGCTTCAGAGTTTTAGAACTTATGTCGAAGTCTGTGATCTAGTTGGAGTTCGGGTCTTAAATTATTTTTAATTTATATATTTATTTAAAATTTTTATGTGTATGAGTGTTTGCCTGCATGTATGTATGTGCATGCATGCCTGGTACCCGAGAAGGCCGGAAGAGGGAATCAGATGCCCTGAATCTGGACTTACAGACTGTTGTGAGTTGCTGTGAATGTGCTGGGAAGTGAACCTAGATCCTCTACAAGAACAGCAATTGCTCTTAACCACTGAGCCATCTCTCCAGTCCCTGGTGCTGAGTTTTGTGTGGGGTTAGAGGTAAACATTTAGTTTCATTATCTCACACACTGATGTATGGTTTCCCAGTTTCACTTGTTGAAGAGGCTGTTTTTGTTTTTGTTTTTCTCTAATACATATTTTTTTGTATATCTGTCAGAAGTCAGGCAGCTATACCTGTGTAAACTCATCTGGGTCCTGTATCTATTCTAGTCTATTGATCACATGCTATTTTGATCCCAGCATTATACTGTTTTGGTTATCAGTTATCTATAGGATAATTTAAATTCAGGATACCTCCAGCAGTTTTTGTTGTTGTCCAGGATTGCGTTAGCTATGTTTTGTCTTTTGAGCTTTTTTTTTTTTTTTTTTTTTTTTTTTTGTATGTCTGAGAACTCTGGCCCTCGGATTTTGATTGTGATTTCATTGACTCTGTAGACAGCTTTTGAAAGGTCAGCCATTTTCACGGTGTTAATTCTTCTGATCTATGAGCATGGTAGGTCTTTTCACCTTCAAGTGTCCTTTTCAAAAATTTTTTTTTTTTTTCTCGAGCATCTTAGGGCTTCCATCACAGTGACTTTTGTTTTCCTTGGTTAGGCTTTTTCCTAGGTATTTTATTTTATCTTTGTGTCTATTGTGAATGGAATTCTTTCCCCAATGTCTTTTACAGCATGTTTGGTGTTGGTGTGCATGGGGGTAACTTGCCGGGAGCCAAGACTATTTTCTGAAGATAAAGTCAAACAGTGAGCCAAAGCTAGTTAATGGAGACAAAGCTATTTACTGAAGCTAAAGCCAAGTAGTGAGCAAAGGTCATCTAGTGGAGACCTAAAAGGACCCCAAATCATGGGTGATAGATTGTGAGGACATCCATCTGTTAGTTTTAGAGCATCCGTGAGATAGCTTAAGAAAACATTCTTAGGGTATCTTGCAGGTGCAATATTTAACCCATGAAAGCACTCTTCCTATCTCCTGCAGCAGTAAATTAACCTTCCCCCCTTTCCTGCCTTCTCCCTATAGAAGTTGGGTAAAAATTTCTAATAAACGAGGCTTTGATCAGACGAACAGACTTGGCCTTCATTTCTCACGCTTCTCGTCCCTTCCCCCCATTCCTTCCATTCTCCTACTTTAGGAACCCCATTGAAGTCCCTCGGGTCAGGGCAGTAACTGAATTTTGTACTGTTTGCATCCTGCCACTTTACTAAAAGTGTTCTTCAGCTTTGAGAGTAATTTGTCCACCAAGTCTTTTTCAGTTAGGTAGACAGGATACCTAAGAGACGAAGCCAGGTCGGGTTATGTTTCTGTTTAAAATCCTCCCTCCCCCACTCTTTCCGTGGCCTTGGTCCCCTCTCTCTTCTCCCATCCATCTGTCATTCCAGGCTCCTTTCTGCCCTCAGGGTTTTGACAACACAGGCCACTCTCTGGATGTGTTCTCTGGTCTCCTCTGTCATTCAAGTGAGCTTAGATGTCACCGATCTTCCCTGGGACTTCACTCCTTACCCTCACTCCCACGCTGCCTTACCTCTTCATCTTTTCCCTTTGTCCTGGATTTTCTTCCTCAAAGCTGCTATTCTTTCTGCAATTACTTTATCTTTGCAAAAGTAGTTTCTTTAACTGGTTGGACTTTGTAGGGCCCAAATCGAAGTCACCCCCTGCCTTTGCTCTGTTTCTTCTCCCTTCTTTGAAAACATTTCAGGAGTACAGCTTTATTACCTTAGGTATTAGAGCAACTCTGATCCATCCATTAAAGAGTTCAGTTATTTCAAAGGTTCACACTGATGGTTTTAATGGTTTTAGCAATCATAATGTTCTTTTTTTTTTTAAATGAATGTCTTCCAGAATTTATTATATTTCTGTTGTTTTCCAATAGGCTGATTTTGGTTTTATTATTTTTATTAGCATATATATTTAAATTTATTTATTTATTTAATTTGTGTGTGTGTGTGCGCACACGAGCGTGAGTACATGCGCAGATGTGGAGGTCAGAGGACAACCTATGACAGTCAGTTCTCTCCCTCCAACCTGTGTGTCCCAGGTAATAAACTCATGTCATCACATTTGGCAGCGAGTGTTTTTACTCACTGAACTACCTTTCCAGGTGTCTCCCTTGCTGTTTTATTGCTGTGAACGGACACCATGACCAAGACAACTTATAAAAGAAAGCATTTAGCTGGCTCTTGCTTACAGCTTCAGAGGGTGAGTCCATGATCATTCTGGCAGGGAACATGGCAGTAGGCAGGAACGGTACTAGAGCAGTAGCTGAGAGCTTACATCTGATCCACAAGCACAAGGCACAGGGTTGGGGGAGGGGGAAAGAGATGGAAGGTGAAGAGAAAGACCTAACTTTGAATGGCTTGGGGTTTTGCAACCCCAGAGCCTGCCTCAGTGAAACACTTTCTCCAACAACATCTTAATTCCACCAACTGTGAAGCAAACATTCAAATTTATGAGCCTGTGGCTTATGGGGATATTCTAATTTAAATTACCACACCAGGCCACCACGGCTGTTCGTTTTGAGATAAACTCTTACTAAATAGACTAGGTTGGCTTTGAACTCAATCCTGCTGCCTTGACTTCCCCAAATCCTGGGATTATAGGCATGAGCTACCACACCCAGGTTTTTTGGTATGCTAGTTTTACCGAATGATGTTTTCATTATGACACTTTCATACATGTCTGTAAGATATTCTGATCACTCATGCCCTCAATTCCCTCTCAGGTCCTATGTCCACATTTCCACATGCTGTCTTCCTCTTCACAAATAGCCTTTCTACTTTCATTTCTTTTTTTAGTCTGGCATCCATGTATGAGACGAGACATTTGATATTTGTCTTTCTGAGTTGGGCTTATTTTGGCTAGCTTTGAAGTGCTTCAGCAAAACTATGGACAGCTGGCCCTCTGCACCTGCAGCTTCTGCAGCCTCTATTTTGCTAACCCAGTGGTTCTCAACCTTCCTAAAGCTGCAGCCCTGTAATACAGTTCCTCATGTTCTTGTAACCCTCAACCATAAAACTATTTTTCTTTCTATTTCATAACTGTGATTTTGCCACTGTTGTGAATTGTAATGTAACTATCTGATACGCAGGACATCTGATAAGTGACCCCAGTGGAAAAGGTCTTTCAACCCCCAAAGGGGTTGTAACTCACAGGCTGAGAACCGTTGAACTAACATCACTTCAAAATTGTGTTGGGTCAGGTGTGGTTGTGCAGAGGCAGGCGGATCTCTATGTGTTTGAAGCTAGCCTGTTATACGTAGTGAGTTCCAGGACTCCCCGGGCCATAAAAATACCCCTTCTTAATTTTTTTTTTTTTTAATATAGGTTATGGTGGTACATGCCTTTAGAGTTCCAGGACAGCCAAAGGAGACTGTCTCTTAAAAGATAAAAAAGTTGACATGGTATTTACACTATATTGTACATTATAATTCAAAGGTGGTTTAAAGTATATGCAAAGATATGCTGAACGGGTTCTATGCAAAGGTTACGCTAAAGGTTGCACGCCCATGGGTTTTTATATCTGAGGATTTTGTGGGGCAACACGCACATGGAGACCAACCCCCCATTTACGCTGCACCTGCATCTATATCACGCCCACCCTCCCTTTCCTCCTCCAACTCCTTCATGCCTGGCTTCTCCATCATGATCTTTCATGCAATGGTGAGCACTGTGGGTTCTGAACACTGCTAGCATCCTTTTCTTAAGTCTAAGTGGTTACTGGATGAGTGCTCGTTACACCATTCTTTCAATTTTCCTGTATGTTTGAAAACTCCTTTTCAAAATTTTGTGTGAACACAAAATCTGCATTAATAAGCTAAATATCTAAATATTTATCTCTCCTCCAGAATGTTGTAGCCAGCTTGGCAAAGGCCTGGCTTTCTTGAGGCCAGATTTCTACCAGCTAGTGGTGCTGTGGCTGGTGTCTTTTCTCCTTTAAGTTCATCTTTGTCTTTGCAGGCAGGTGCTCCTGCTCCTCCAGGGAAGGGAAGGGGAAGTCCCAGACCACAGCTAAGGAGAGAAAACAGTTTAATTGTCCCTGTTGGGAAGAAGTGAAAAGCCTTCCTCAGTTTTCACTCTTAAAGGTTTCACTGTAGAAACCTGGTAATTGCAGAGTCTTACCTGCCTCTTGGAAATGCCTGTAAATCCTTTTGGAAGCAAACTAGGCCCTTCTCCAGCTCTCCTCCCCTGAAGCATCTCTTTGAAATGCAATTAGCAAGGAAGTCAGTGCCCAACGGTCCAATTTCTGCCGCCTGCTGTCTTATTAACAGGGAAAAGGGAATTTTCGTTTGAACAAGAACAATTATTAAACACAAATGGCCACTGTAATCACCAGGCTTAGGTGAACTCTGTGTGAAGACAGGGTTAAGTTTTCATTGTTATCTATCTATCTATCTATCTATCTATCTATCTATCTATCTATCTAT